>NC_069132.1:66910492-67520492 GCF_026914265.1 Mya arenaria | reverse complement strand
AAGGCTGATAGGATTCTATTCTATAAGATATTTCATAACTGACGACTTTAAATTGAGTAAAATAGCTATCCAGTGCGCGGTCCCAACAATCTTATCACACTATTCATAACTGATTATATTAACCCGATAAGGATTAAAACCAGCACAAGCACATTCCTGCTCACAGAGTAAAACTATTAACAAATCAAAAACCATACGGTGTCTTCAGTATCAACAATATGGTGTGCAGTTTATACACGGTCGCAGAGCTGCACAAAATTACAATGGAATCCCTGTATGATAAACAACACTGTTTCTGTGTGTTACACTGGTTCTGTGAGAAACACTGGTTCTGTGTTATACACTGTTTCTGTGTGTTACACTGATTCTGTGAGAAACAATAGTTCTTACAATGTCCCTGTGTGATACCCTGTTTCAGTGTGACACACTGTTCTGTGTGAAAAACTGTTTCTGTGCGATACACTGTTTATGTGTGATACACTGATTCTGTGTGATACACTGCTTCTGTGTGATACACTGTTTCTGTGTGATAAACTGTTTATGTGTGATAATCAATTTCTGTGTGTTTATATGTTTCTATGTAATACACTGCTTCGGTGTGATAATCTTATTTTATGTGATACACTGCTTCGGTGTGATAATCTGTTTCTGTGCGATACACTGTTTCTGTGTGATACACTGCTTCGGTGTGATAATCTGTTTCTATGTGATACACTGCTTCAGTGTGATGATCTGTTTCTGTGTGATACACTGTTTCTGTGTGATATACTGTTTCTGTGTGATACACTGTTTCTGTGTGATATACTGTTTTTGTGTGATAATTTGTTTCTGTGTGATTATCTGTTTCTGTGTGATAATCTGTTTCTGTGTGATACACTGCTTTGGTGTGATAATCTGTTTCTATGTGATACACTGCTTCGGTGTGATAATCTGTTTCTGTGCGATACACTGCTTTGGTGTGATAATCTGTTTCTATGTGATACACTGCTTCGGTGTGATAATCTGTTTCTATGTGATACACTGCTTCGGTGTGATAATCTGTTTCTATGTGATACACTGCTTCGGTGTGATAATCTGTTTCTATGTGATACACTGCTTCGGTGTGATAATCTGTTTCTATGTGATACACTGCTTTGGTGTGATAATCTGTTTCTATGTGATACACTGCTTCGGTGTGATAATCTGTTTCTATGTGATACACTGCTTCGGTGTGATAATCTGTTTCTATGTGATACACTGCTTCGGTGTGATAATCTGTTTCTATGTGATACACCTCTTCAGTGTGATAATCTGTTTCTATGTGATACACTGCTTCGGTGTGATAATCTGTTTCTATGTGATACACTGCTTCGTTGTGATAATCTGTTTCTATGTGATACGCTTTTTCGGTGTGATAATCTGTTTCTATGTGATAAACTGCTTCGGTGTGATAATCTGTTTCTGTGTGATACACTGCTTCTGTGTGATATACTGTTTTTGTGTGATATACTGTTTCTGTGTGATACACTGTTTCTGTGTGATATACTCTCTTTATGTGTGAAAATCAATTTCTGTGTGCTAATCTGTTTCTGTGTGATACATTGCTTTGGTGTGATAATCTGTTTCTATGTGATACACCTTTTCGGTGTGATTATCAGTTTCTATGTGATACACTGCTTCGGTATGATAAACTATTTCTGTGTGATACACTGTTTTTGTGTGATATACTGTTTCTGTGTGATACACTGTTTCTGTGTGATATACTCTCTTTATGTGTGATAATCAATTTCTGTGTGCTAATCTGTTTCTGTGTGATACATTGCTTTGGTGTGATAATCTGTTTCTATGTGATACACCTTTTCGGTGTGATTATCAGTTTTTATGTGATACACTGCTTCGGTGTGATAAACTATTTCTGTGTGATACACTGCTCCAGTGTTATAATCTGTATCTGTGTTATACACTTCTTCGGTGTGATAATCTGTTTCTGTGTGATACACTGCTTCGGTGTGATAATCTGTTTCTGTGTAATGCAATGATACGTGTGATACACTGCTATTTACCTATACCGGTACCATAGATGAAAATAACATTTTCACAACAAGTAATTTTACCATTTTAAAGAGTTTACAGTATAATATGTCTATAGCACCTTAAGTTGAGTTTTAAGTAAAGGTATAGATCTGTGATTCATGAATATGTTTGTAGTATAGCTTCTTATGCTTATTTATTTTTAGAAAAAAATGTCTGAGATAATATTCCATGAACTATTACAACGGAAAAACTCCCCAAATTATTTTTTTCTAAACTTTAAACGCAGAAACAGCTAATCTTAAAACGACAAGCTTGGGTCGCCGCAATGTTGCATCACACTGTACGCTATATAACGGCTGGTAACAGATTGATGGCTTACTCGCAACGATCGCTACAATAGTATTCACATAGTACAGACATTGGACAACTATCGAAAACTTTCTAACTTTTATATTTAAGTTATTAAGGACAGCTTGACTTTATTGAAATAGCCAGTAACTGCCAAAAAGTGTTAACGGCTGTACCATACGCATGGGTGAAACTTTTCCACGGCGTAGATCATAACTATATACCATATTATCCTACATGTGACTGTGGTTGCAGAGTACTCGTGAAAGAAAATAACACGGTCACAATAACGTAAATAGTGCAGCAAAAGTAAGTCATATACGCAAAAAACAGGAAGAGGAACGGGATTTAACGATATGGAGACGCCGCATCACACCAACACTGAATGCATTATCCGAATATTCGGATACGGATCGTTGCTATGGAAACCGGATTTCGCGTACGTTGAAAGCGAGGTTGGGTACATCGAGGGGTTTAAGAGAAGATTCTGGCAGGGGAGTGATTCCCATCGAGGAACCAAAGATCAGGTTGGTTACATTTATTTTTCAAATTAAGAATGCGTTAAGAATTTTAAAAATTACAGAGATATTGTAATGTTTTACATTTTGCAGATCTAACCAAGTTATTGTTATTTATCTAATTAATATGCAATCATAAAAGATCAAGTTATAATGGCGTTGCGCATTGTGAAGAGCAGTTTTCATTTTGAACGCTAGAAGCATGCCAATTCACTTAAAAATTACCATTTTTAGAACGTAATGATATATTTTCATTTGAACCGTGAACTTTTTGGGATTAATTTAACTTGTATAGTCTGTATTTATTAGCGATATAAGGTTACTATAAGTTAACAAAGGGAAAATAAAAGTTCGTTTATGCTGGTGAACAAATATATTTTAAAATGTTATCTTAAAGTTTACTCGTTATTTGTTTTGCAGAACGGAAGAGTTGCTACGCTGATACCAACACAAAAGGTAATAGTTTTCGCTTGAGAGTGATTTGGGAGTGCCGTGTTTGTAAACAAGTCTGTGTTTCATGATACATAAACCACCAATATTTCCGCGTTTAAAACAACCAATAGATATTAATTACATCATCGCACGGAGTGAATTACATGTATACAACTCACGCATATAGAGCAACGCCACTAGCGAAAGCAATGTTATTGCATCATCAGAATAATACTGTTCTATACGCTATATATCGGCTATGGGTTGGCAGTGAAGTTAACGCTAGCACGCGTCGCTGGTGTGATCAGATACAACTATTGAGGCGTCAATACTTCCTATATAGAATACACTTCTTTGCTGGGGTTTCAATTCAATATATTAAAAGTAGAGCACTATTAATATTCATTCAATGCCTAACAATTTTGAAATGAGACAAGCAGTGTCTTACTTTTCAAATGCACACTCTACACGTCTCGTGTTTTTAGGATATCGCTTAATTAAAGGGACTCAATCTCGTTTAATGGGTGAGATTTTTTTATCAATATAAGAAAAAAAAAAATGATAGAAAACTGAAAAACGTTAGAAATGATATTAACAATTGAATGGCTAAAGTCTTTGATTTATCAAAAAAAAAAAACATTTCCAAACGAGTTTCTGCCAGTTGCTGTTTGGTGTTTGTCCAGCAAAGTTAATCTAATAACTCAATGTGTACATTTAAGCGTGTTTGAGCCAAAAAACTACATTACGGATATGTGTGTGTTATCTCTTTCAGTGTAACAGAGTTTGGGGCGTGGTTTTCAAGGTATCCGATCCTGACGAACAGCGGAAAGCATACGGTGGGTTGACCAAACGAGAAGTTAAACTGGGCGGATATGACGTCATCAACACTGTATTTTACCCGCGAAATGCCGATTCTGAGCCATGTAATGTAACTGTGTTTGTAGCAACCCGGAAAAACAGGCTTTACCTGGGAAAAGCCAGTATGGACACCATGGCAATGCAAGTCCATGTTGCCAGGGGCTTTGCTGGTTCGAATACAGAATATGTTACGAAAACAGCCGAGTATATACGGAAATATATTCCGGAAGATGACGACAAGCACCTGTTTGATTTAGACCGTCGTGTTCGTGATCTCGCTCAACAGACGATTTGCACGAATGTAACAGACGGCATTGAAGAATTCTATGAAAATATGCCCATGGATGACGATGTGGAATAACCATGTGACGTAACTCATGACCACTGTGATGTGATTGGCTGCAGCACCGCCAAATCGTCTTCCTGTCAATTATTCCCAATGTTAATGTAATGAGGTGTATTTATTGCAGTACGGATTCTTTATGCATTTTATATACATGAATTTGAATGGCTGTGTGTGTCTAATAAATAAATGGCCTTTGCAAAGGAACAGATATCAATTTTCTAGCTATCATTGTACAGTAACTTACAAGTGTGTATTTGTTTTTGTAACATCATGCATGTATACATGTTTCAACTTCATGACAGCCATGTACATGTATATACAAAATAGGGTGACCTGACCGTGATAATTTTGTTACAAAGAATTTTGAGGGCTTAACGCAATATTGTTTTAACGACTTATATTTCTATACCGAGTTATAACTGACTTGCACTAAGCCATCGGAATATGCTTACAAGTGATTCCTGTTCTATCTGGTTCAGATGCTGGGAGCATTTCAGTGTCCCGGTGAACTATTGTTGTGAGTGAAAAGTGACTATTATTAATGGTATCATGGACATACACATGACGATTTATACATGTATGTCCGCGGTTGTATTATCATGGCTTTATCTTAAAGGGACCCACTCATATGTGTAAGTATGTTGGAAGCAAATGTTTTCCATTTTCATTGAAGCTGCACTCACAAATTTACTTTTTTTTATTCTTTGTCTTGGAATGAGTCAATTTTTGTGTCAATCTCTTTAGACCAGTGATATAAGACTGCTGACAAAAGAGTAGCTCGCAGATTTCATGTTTTACGTTTGAAAATCGATTTCCTTTCATAGAAAAATGAAATTTTCGGCAGTAAACCATACTATTGAAATCTGTTCTATTGTGTGCAATCTTATGACTGAAATAAAGGCACTGATGCCAAAATGAGCTGATTCTGAGACAATTTCTTTATAATAAAAAAGGGTAAAAGCTGTCAAATTGTTAGAGCGCAGTTTTCAGTAATCATTATCTTACATGTAAGAGCTCTAATTTGAGTTTTTGATGACATTTTATTAGTGAAAACAAGCTCTTTGTTCACATTTGGCATGCAAATAAAAGGTTCAATGTCCCTATTAAACATGAGGTTGAGTTCCTTTAACATGTAGACCAACCTATAATACATTGTGGCAGTGAATTATTCTTTGTAAGAAAATATTTATAGATTTGATCTCTATGCAAGTGATATCTCATAATATGTGCATATCAGTATTATATGATTTTTATTATTATTATTATTTATCATTAATATTATTTTATTATATTATTATTGTTATTATTATTATTAATATTGTTTTATTATTCATATTATTATTATTATTATTGTTATACAATGTATATACAATAAATAATCATTTGTTATGAATATTCTATTATGTACTGTGTACATGTATATAAAATGTGACATGAATTTGTGTGGAATGATTAATAATGTACCATGGTTGGGTTGAATTTGCAATGTATTTTTTATCTTAATAACATTATTTTACACATGTTCATGTATTATAACAATACAATTATAATGCCTTTCACAGTACATTATGTTAAACTGCATAAGTTTACATGATAAATAAAGCTGAAAAATGAGTCTTTTCATTTTAAATACAAACTAATCAGAGGTATTGACTTTTAAAAGTGCATTACAGTGAACAGTGAATTACAGTGCACAACTATGGTGGCTGATTTCTGCCATTTAAAATGTAAAGCCAGTGGCGAAGCGAAAAATACAATTTATGAAAGTATGCCGAATGGCAGGGTGAAAGTAATCTGACATGCCATGTGGCCGGGTGAAATATGTAACGGCAGGGCATAAGTACAAAATAATAATCATTAATGGAGCTATTTAAATATTTGATTTAAAGTTTTGCACTTAAAGGCAAATGTGACAATGCAAACAGTAAGGTGCGTATTAAAATCTACAGTTCAGAGAAATTTAACAATTGACTGGATAACTGAAAACCATGAACATACTGATACAGTCATATGATATGTAAATCCAATCGTGGGTTAAAACTTTCCTTGAATGCAGTCATTTAATTCAATACAACAATGTATATTTTTTTCTCTCAATTCATATTCTGCACGCTTCACTTTGATAATATACATGAAGACATGTCTGAAATGCAGCAGGTATAGTTTTGTTCATGCGAAAGGGAAGGTGAAAATACCAACATACCCAAAATGACGAGGCAAAAAACCTTATATACACTGTAAGGCTGGGCTAAAATACAACAAATTATTATTTCATACTTTTGCCCAGCAACATTGCGTATTATTTTCGTTGTTACAAATGACAAATGGCAGAAATAAGCAACCATGGGACAATGTTTGTAACCAAAACACAAATTAGTTCAAATATTTAGCACATGTTGGTGCCAGGCCTTATAACTTATTAGTCTTATCAAACCACATTTGAAAAGGCAGGTCAATATTTGTTAAGGTTTTCATGCTTTAAATTATGCATACTATTATACATGTATCTACTAGAGTTTACAGTAGAAACTCCAAGAAAGGTCATCTGTAGTTGCTAGGCATCTTGTGTAAACCACGTCCACTTCATGTACACAGTAAAATGACACATTTTATTTAAAGTGACACTCTTATTCAAAATCAATTTTTGCACATGTACAACAACCATACATTTAGAGTGATAAACCATTTAAATCATGCATTTATGGAAAATATTAATTACTGATTAAAAGATTGTAACAGTGGATTTAATAGCTGAAAACGCAAAAATATTAAATGATTGGTGAGTGCTAAAAGATTTACTGTGATCTACTAATAAGGTAGGTATATATCGTGTTTTCTGCACCTTTCTTTCAAATTAAACTCGGTATCCTTCATAAGAACCGTTATTTTTGACATTTATTCATAATTTTTGGTAAATTAAAACAATTGTATTAATTGGGAAAAATCTTATTTTGGAGTAAGAGTGCATCTTTAAGTTTTAAAACAGACGACTATGACATTATTTTTGTGAAACAGGCTATATTGTACTACAGTCCTTTTCAGACAAGATAGATGTTAATGACATTCATATGGTGTCAACATGGTATTAAACAGAACAGCGGTGCTGGTTTCTATCTAGCCACAATAATGCAATAGGGAACTTTTTTAACATTTGGATATTCATTTTGTTCCCTAAATGCGTAGAGTAGCCAAATAAAAAATCGTCAAAGATTCTGAAGCGGCTGTTTATATGGACTAGTTTCTACCCATGTAACAGACTCGAGTGATTAATATCTTCTTTTTTACAGCTGTCTTACACTCAAACTAAATTAAAATAGTATGAACTAAACAATATAAAGGTTTACACAGTCTATTTATTATTCCAACATGTCATCATAAACATTTTAATATACATGTCAATATACATGTAAGTATGTACATGTAAGTATATACCTGTAAGTATACACATGTATGTACATGAGTGTTAAGCAAAACAAATCAACATGATTAGAATTTTGAGTACTAGGCCACAAATAATCAATATTTCTTTGATGTTTCCCGACCCACCTTTTTAGTTGTGTGTACTTAAGCAGTTTTTTTTCCAAATTCCACACCCCTTTTTTTTAATGAAAAGAATACTGCCAGAGGGGCTAAAAAAAATTGAGTTGTGGGTATTTTTTGGATTCGGTAGGGAAACATCAAAGAAACTGTTTATGAATTGTAGCCGTATCAATATTTACAAACAAACACCTTCCATTAACAAGCCAATAACAAGAAAATAAATTCCATGAATACTATGTTACATGTAAGCTAGTACATTATCGTTGTTTTAAATTCTGTACAAGTAGCATTTCTACAAGTAGCATTACAAATTTACACATCATTTTACATTTTCAAACATTTTTTTAATGTTCCAAGGTACAATACTTTCAAGCAATTTTCAATATCGAAAGGCATAAATAAAATCAATGTCAAACTTTTACACTTTTCAAGGTCTATGTCAGGATCAAGCTAAGCCCGATGTTTTTGCTTTTATATATTTATAAATCTTTGTAATATTTTTTTTATAAAAAAATGAGTCTTATAAAAAAAAATGAGTCTTAAGGATAAAATTATCTTTACGATAACCACAATAAACAATTTTGAAAAATCAAGTTTAAATATGTAGCTTGGCTGACTAAAATAAGCGACATAATTTCATTATGCTTAACATATCTCGTGAAATAAGGCCAGATGCTGCTCATATACACAACCACGGCTTCTAAAAACCGATAATTTGCCAGTATGGAGTCAGACCGATTTCAGTTTAAAAGTGTCGAAAAAATCAGTCCGAAATTTTCTCATTTTTTAATAATTTCGGTCCAAAACCACAGTCAAAATTGTAGAAATTGTAATACACAAACATTCTTTGGTCATTCACTCATTCAAAATTACCCCCAATAAACACAACCATCATTCTTCTTAACATTATTAACTGAGTTTTTTTGCCATTTAAACATAAAATAGCACTGGTTTACAAATAACAATACTCTCAAAATAGGAAAAAACATTTTAAGACAGATTTCATTTTTTTTGGAGGTTTTTGACCTTGGGAAAAGAATAAGGTCAAGGATGACTATTACAGTAGAAAATTTCAAAATGCTTATAAATATATGAAAAATGGATGTAAAACAAGAGGGTTGCAGAGTGAAGCCCAAAATGTCAGAAAATAGCTCAACGAGCTAAGTTCCATGTTAACAAATATCCAACTTTAAATAATGATACTTCTATCTAACGCCTGTCTGATTTCAGTTATTTAAACATGGGACACAACTTGAGAATCACTAGAGACTGAGTTAATGTTCTGGCTGTATTTCTGCATATGATCTGTGGTAACATGTTAACCAAGTTTCAATTTAATATCTTAAACATTTGCTGTATGAACAAGCTTAGCTTTTTTAGCACAAGGACAAAGACGACACCAAAGCTATGACAATACCACAACTTTTATCGACGAAAACGGATGAGCGAATAAGTATCAAAACAGATAAAAGACGAGAGAAATCTAAAACAAGGAAAAAGAATGTCATAAAACCATTGCAAATTCATTCTAAATTCATTTTGTGCAATTTACATGCAAATGGTGCAGATTTAAAAAAATAAATAATTGATCAAGTTTGTTTCACACATAATAGCAATCAAGTAAACTTTTCATGCAACATCAATTAGCAAACCTCCATTAATGGCTTGATTAATGACATTTCTATTTCACTTTTTGTCTTTACAGGCCAAGGTTAAATCTGTAGTTGTACTGTGCCAAGCAAAAAAGTGTCATATCAGAGATTTCCAGGTTCATGACAAATATATTTTACATGATAAGAACAATAACTCACCTTATAAGTATATTTGACCTTTAAAGCTGCACTCTCAGAGATTGACTGTTTTGAAAACTTTTTTCAAACTGTGAGAGTGCAGCTTTAAAACAAGTCACCCAACAGACATTATTATTCTGTTTGCATTCACGTCAAACTACGATATCATATCACCGCTTACATTATATGTACTGCAAGACCATTCTTCCCGACATGGTTTATTTAATAAAGCCATTTAAACATCATCCTCATCATTAACAAGAGTACCATGAAGGCCCTGAATTGCTCATCTGTGGGGATGAGTTTTGTTCAATGGTTTTATATCATCAATATACCTAGGAAATCTGAATATAAAGCGACAGTAAGCAACTCTGCACCAAGGTCAATAATAATGTAACACACATGTTTATAAGACGGATTATCATCAAACTTAATGATAGTCCCCCTCCAAATGTTCTGTTATTTAATTTTCACAAAAGGGGCAGAACTGGACAATAAGCCACTGGCATTATCTGCACCAAATTTCATTTTGATGGTCAGCAATAATGTAACACACATGTTAATATGACAGATTATCATCAAACTTACAAGAGTTCCCCTGAGGGAGCTCCAAACACTTGTCTGTTGATTTAATTTCGATAAAAAGGGCAGAACTAAACGATGAGTCCATAACTAGCATCATCTGCACAAAATTTCATTTGAATACATTGAACAGTTTTTAAGTTATGGCCCAGTTTGAAATTTCCGCCAACCACCGACACTACCCCTGCGAAGACACAAAAGCTATCACAATCGCTCGCCTTTTTCTCTGTCCAAAAATCAGACGATCTATTAAGTATTTCTTCAAACATGTAGGACACAGCACCCTTGAGATCATAATTACAGTCTTCTATTACTAATTATAAAATTTCTGCATATACTCTGCAATGCTGTACATGTATACATGTTCTATATACATGTATTATAACGTCACTCAGACAAGCGTCTAAATGCATCAGGTTGACAGCTTCCACAGGAAACATTGCCTTTTGGTACACAACAATGGACGCGTGAAATGGTGTCATCTATTTACTCAAGTCTTCGCTGATTTTTTTCTGAGCTTCAGACTTCTAAGTCGCTTTTGTAAGAAACAGGGCTTGTGTTGATATTAAAATATAAAACTTTTTAAGTCATTTCCTAACTTAAGTCGATATCCTGAAATGTTCATTGTCAAATTCAAAGATATTAAAAAGTGTTTTTACATGAAAGCATGAATTTCGATTCATGAAAAAAATTAAGTGAGATACTTAAATTCAGAAACTGACATCAAATAGGAAATGACTTGAGGTGTTTCATGCACGCCAGCTCAGCCAAGATTATCAGATACAAAACCACAATGCTCTCAGTTTTTTTTGCATAAACACAAAAGTGGCATTATAGTGTCACATGATAATGTTTATCATTATGAATAAATGACATATCAGTAACCATCATAATATCTGCTTTCACGTGGCAATATCCATCTTATCTCCCAAATTCACATGAAACGTCCTTCCTAAACACTTCCGCATTTTCCCTCATAATGTTTCTCCATCTTTTTGTATACAATGGAAAACACAACTGAACACACCTGGTAATCCCTCTCTCAGTGCTTGTAATATCCTGACCACGTCTGGGAAACACTGCGCCATCACATGTTGCTCTTATTTTCAAGTGTTTCTGGATCATTTATTTTTATTTTCCTGTTTCACAGCGTCTGTCACGGATGAAAGTGATGATGACCTACTTCCCATGCCTCCTGAAGACAGAATAAAATGTACGCTTGTATAAAGTAACCACTAATTAAAATGATGTGTGTATCAAATGACTGCTAGAATACAGTGACCACTTATTAATATGTATGTGTATCAAATGTACGCTTGTATAAAGTGACCACTTATTAAAATGTATGTGAGTATCAAATGTACGCTTGTATAAAGTGACCAGTTATTAAAATGTATGTATCAAATGTATGCTTGTATAAAGTGACCAGTTATTAAAATGTATGTGAATATCAAATGTACGCTTGTATAAAGTGACCAGTTATTAAAATGTATGTATCAAATGTATGCTTGTATAAAGTGACCAGTTATTAAAATGTATGTATCAAATGTATGCTTGTATAAAGTGACCAGTTATTAAAATGTATGTATCAAATGTACGCTTGTATAAAGTGACCAGTTATTAAAATGTATGTATCAAATGTATGCTTGTATAAAGTGACCAGTTATTAAAATGTATGTATCAAATGTACGCTTGTATAAAGTGACCAGTTATTAAAATGTATGTATCAAATGTATGCTTGTATAAAGTGACCAGTTATTAAAATGTATGTGAGTATCAAATGTACGCTTGTATAAAGTGACCAGTTATTAAAATGTATGTATCAAATGTACGCTTGTATAAAGTGACCAGTTATTAAAATGTATGTGAGTATCAAATGAACGCTTGTATAAAGTGACCAGTTATTAATATGTATTTATTCCAATTATTTATCACGACCACATTTAAACTAGACATACATGTAGCTTTCACTTCACAAAAGATTCCATTCTGTTTATAAAGACAAATGTCAGTCAACATGCGTGAACACTTGTCCTTAATTTTTTTTATATATCTATCAAAACTCACAAATTGGCATGAATATTAATTACCGGTTCATATGAAAATGAAAAAATTAATTTATGATCATGAAGTACAACAATATTATACTACATTACTATTGCACATAAACCAACCTGTATAGTTGTATCCATAAGCAGCATATGCTGCCGTCATCCCGGCCTGAGCTCCAGCGATCTCTGCCGCACTGAGCGCCCTTTTTGTTCCACCCCTCCCACGTGGCCGCCCCCTACCCGTGCCTGACCCCTTGGGTCTACCCCGTCCCCGAGGCTTGTTGGGGGTAGGGATGGGGGAGGACGTGGCGGAGTTGTCGTCCACGATCACCAGCCCCTCGTTGCTGCTCTCGTCTATCACAAGGCTTCCCAAGGTGTGCTGATTCTCGCTTCCAACCGATAACTGCAAAACAAATCAATAAACAATAGAATTTGGTCGTTATATCACTGGATCACAAAAATATAATAAGTTCACTCCACTGTAAAGGTAGAAAGAGAATGAAATACAGAACAGGACCCGATACAATATAAATACTCAATCTCAACTCATGTGTCCACACAACAGCATGGTTTACTTAAAAATGATGATTAAAAATGATAAATAATCTACTCTTTGTGAGTGTATTGCTTTTGTTCAATGTTGATAAACATCATTGATCAATATACAAAGAAAATTAATCGTAGAGGGATAGGAATAGAACAACACGATTCTAACGGTAAACAAATTGTCATATGACGTCATAACAACATGAGAAAATTTAAACAACTTCATAGTTTATTTTTAACGTAAAATTGAAATGCTAGTGACAACAATATTATAGCGAATTATAAATTAACACTTTACAACATGTCAATTTAAGTTTTTCTTGGCCTGCTGACACAATTAAAACAACAACAAGATAAAATTTTCAATGTACGTTTATACGCGATCTGAGCATATCCAAACATGTTGCGTTCATCGGATGATAATCCCAGTTGCCGAAAGGCTGTTCATTTAAGGAATGGAAGTTGAGGTGTAAGTATTGAACTACGGGTCAGTGAAGTGTCATCTACAAGGGAAAGTAATCTGCCATACCTCACTCTGTGGACTGACAGGCCGGGACGAGTCAAAACTGGCACGCGAATCTGTATCCAGTGATGCTGGGATGGTCAAGTTATTCTCCTCTGTACGAGCTTTCTTCCCATCCCGCTTCTGCCAAAAAACAATGTAGACATAAAACATGTTTTGAACATTGAGTACAATTTTACGATTTCTTTTATTGAAGATCATTTTTTTAACGACAACTTGTAATACTTGAAAACCAAATTCATACTATTTTGTCATTAAAATGACCCATGCCCCCTGGCGGCCATATTTACATCCCGTACCTTGACATACTGTTCCCGTTTTCTCTTCCTGTCCTTTTCCTTGTACTGGTCAGCCTTTTCTTGCTTTTCCCGTGACCGGTATTGAACTGTAAAAAAAACCCATATTTAGGCCAAATTTAAAACATTGTTTAACCTTTCTCAAATCTACATTTTTCTGGTCACTGATATCATTATTTGCCGAGTCATTTGAGAAACGCCAATCATACTTGTTATTAAATGCGGCCAAATTTATTTGGACAATCAAACAAAACTTTTAAAGTCTACATATTTCCTTGTGCAAATCTTGCAACATTTGGATTTAGGTTTCTAAAATAAATGCCCCTGTTCAGACACTTTAAAAATAATTGATTTAGAAATATCCAGATAAAAAATTAAAAGACCTTTGATGCTTATTTACACTGTATGAAATATTGATCAAAGCAGGGAAGTTCATGGATCATGTGACCTACATTTATTCTTGAGTTCGTCCTCATCGATGAGCAGCGAGACCACTTCCTTGGGTTTCAGCGTGTCGGGCTTGAAGCTTCCACCACTGATTACCATACGCTGGATCTGTGACACAAACAAAAGTAAGCTTTAAATTTGAGATTTTTCTTTGTCCTTAAGATAATTAGACACGAGCACTGTGAAGTGAACACCAACACTCCTCAATTTGTTTTTTAATTGCACACAGAGTATAATGCAACATTAGTTAAATTTAGAATAATAGGCCTGGTTATACATAGTGTATAATCACTTTCAATTGTGTACCAAGTTTCATTTGAATATCTTGAACGTTTTTTTGAGTTTTTGCACAACACCAACAACGACATCAAAGCAATGACAATTCCTCTCCACCCTTTTCTTCAAAAACCAGACCAGCTAAAAATTATCTCTCTTTAATCTTTCGCAGCACTGTTAATACACATCACTTCTGTACACTAGGTAGGCATTTCATATATTATTTCACAGCACAGATTTTAATTCACATCATGAATATTATCAAAAATATAACTATAAAATCAAAGTTATCAACAAAACCTTTGCCGTTACTTTATCTTTTAACAAGAGCTGTCACAGAGACAGCGCGCTTGACTATTCTGACGCTTTTCAGTGTAAGGATTGAAAAGTTTTGGCGAAACATGCATGGATCACTGTTAGATTAGATTTCAATGCAATACATGGTGTGCTGAGATATTAACATAAATGTGGTTACATGCAAAATTTTAACCAGAATTTTTAAGTCTAATAATAAAGGGCCATTATTTGCAAAATACAGTTATCTAACTTGGTTATTCAATTACGTTGGGTGGTTGATATCAATGTATAAAGTCTCAATGCAATACATCTAGTAGTTGCTGAGATATTATCCTATGTGTGCTAACATGCAAGACCTTAACCAGAATTTTTAAGTCTCATTATAAAGGGGCAACACTTATATAATATAAAAGATAGAGTAATCTTACTTGATTAAAAAAGAAGGTTAAATGGTTGGGAGCCTGTGTGTAATGTTTCAATGCAATACATGATGTATTCGCTGAGGTATTGACTTAAAAGTGGTTACATACAAAACCTTAACCAGAATTTCTATATTGAATAAAAAAGGGGCCATTTTTTGAATTTAATGCAAACTAGAGTTATATAACTTGGTTAATTAAGTAGGTTGGATGGTTGAGTACCATTGTAGTTAGTCTCAATGCAATACCTCAAGTAGTTGCTGAGATATTAACCTATGTGTGCTTACACGCAAAACCTTAACCAGAATTTCTAAGTCAAATAATAAAGGCCCATTATTTGCATTAAATGCAACAAAAAGTTATCTAACTTGGTTACATAAGTAGGTTGGATGGTTGAGTACCATTGTATAAAGTCTCAATGCAATACCTCAAGTAGTTGTTGAGATATTAACCTATGTGTGATTGCATGCAAAACCTTAACCAGAATTTCTAAGTCTAATAATAAAGGCCTATTTTTTGCATTAAATGCAACTAAGAGTTATCTAACTTGGTTAATTAAGTAGGTTGGATGGTTGAGTACCATTGTATAAAGTCTCAATGCAATACCTCAAGTAGTTGTTGAGATATTAACCTATGTGTGCTTGCATGCAAAACCTTAACCAAGGTGTGACGCCGACGCTTGGGTGAGTAGTATAGCTCTCCATATTCTTCGAATAGTCGAGCTAAAAATGACAACATGACCATGTACCTCGCTTTTTTCTTTAGCCCTCTGCAGGATCCTTTCCTCGATGGTTCCCTTACAGATGAGCCGATACACGGTCACCTGCTTCGTCTGGCCGAGACGATGGGCCCGGTCCATGGCCTGTTGGTCCACGGTCGGGTTCCAGTCACTGTCATAAAATATCACCTGTAATACAACAATAAGAAATATTAAGATATATGAAAGTTTCTATTATATTTTTGACCTGTAACTTCTGCCTTTGATTTTAAAACAAATTGATACCATGAACAATTAACACAACGCCTGTTTTCTTTCAATTGTCAAATAAAGGGATTATATTTCTTCTATGAATATTAACACATGGTCATAAAATCCAATTAATTAATTTGACCTCGAGTGTTAAACAACCTCCAACAAGCGACCAGGTGGAGCTAAGCTCCCATTCGCACCAAGCTTGTCCATGATGTGTTATTGAATACTTAGACTTTTTTCAACCAAATACTGATGAAAGAACTTAGATTCAAAGAAGTTAATAATAACCTTGAATTTTTACACTGTTAAAAGTGACAAAATTATTAAAAGACAAAGTATAGTCATTGTTCCAACTTCACATATGATTTTGTAACTGACCGTGTCAGCGGCAGTAAGGTTGATGCCCAACCCTCCAGCACGGGTACTCAGCAGAAAAACGAAGATATCGGACCGTGCCTGGAAGTCAGCCACCATGTCTCGACGCTCTGAAATCTTGGACGAGCCATCCAGTCGCTTGTAGGTATGTTTCCGGTGCCACATGTATTCCTAGACAGCAAAGACATTCACTGATAGAGACATTTCTTTCCTGTGATGGGCTCTGTTAAGGGTTATTACCCGTCTTTAAAACAGACAGGTGTTGCAAAACAGGGATTAGGCGCTAAGGGAGAGACTGGCGCATTGTGATAGTTAAATTTCACAGAAAACGTTAGGAATTGTGCTAAATAGATGTAATATTAGATTTCAAATTCAGAAAATGTAAAGTCTGTTTTTATTTACATTTGATTCAATGAAGGAAGCAGGGTGCACATGATGATCTGGAAGAGGGCAGAATGGTGCTACCAAAAAGAACAAGGTGCAGTGACCCTTCATAACTCTAGCTACACCCTATAGTTGTATATAAGGCAATCAATACATTGTTTTGAGTATAGCTTTTCATGTGCTAATCTTGCTCTATAAATAATCAACCTGATATATCTTTTAAGAGCCTCTCTCAGCTACATGGAAAGGGTGTGTGGGTCCTTTCAAAGGGATCATTTTACCAGAAAAATGGAATTTTTAATTAGTTAACTCAAGTCATTCTTATTCTAAAAAATAATATCAATATAAAACCTAATGTAAGTGAATTGTTGTGTCCTATAGACAAACACATTAGCGTGAGTAATAACTGGTTTCTATAGACAGCATGTTGCAGGTAATCAAAATACATATATCTTGGCTATTTTTTGACCGATTTTCATAAATAGGATAACCTGAATGGGATTTGATACACAAACTTGGAGGAAAATATAGACTTTTTAAAATAGGGAATCAGACTGATTTTCAGCCCCTAACTCATTTGAAAGACTGCCCTATGTATTCAATATGAATAAAATAAACCACACAAACACGTAAAGTTTATTATTTTAAACATTTCCGCGTAACGTCTTCATCAGTAGATATAAACAAACAATATGATTTTTACTATGTATTCAATATAATATTAATTGGGGGGAGGGGAAAGGTTACTGGTTGTTACCGGCCATTGACAAACTGTCTAGATATTTTTTCCAGCATACATTGAAAAATGATAAGTGATTGATGTTATAACAAAATCATATGAATGTCTCACCAACATCTAAAAGTAATATCAGTTGGGAGAAGGGAAATGTTACTGGTTATTATTGGCCCCAGGCTTTAAGGGTCAAGGTAAAAAAAGATGTTTTAATAGCATGGAAATGACAGTATGTCATTGACGTTATAGCAAAATCTTATGAATATCTCACCCCACATCAAAAAGAACTTCCAAGATACCCCCCCCCCCACCCCAACGACAGATTTTTCAAAAAAAAGTATGATCACACTTCTGAACAAGCTTCTTTAGTGACAAACATCCAAATTACATGGAATCAAGATCACATAGCCCATCTTATTACATAGGATCAGTTTCCACGTCCTGCCCTCTGGTTATCATTAAAGCCATATAAAGCACTTCAAACTTATTGGGTTCGCCTATAATCACAGGTAGCCAATGCAGCAGAAAATCTCAAGATCCCAGAAAAACATCTGAAAATACTTAAATGTAAGTAGAGAGGTCACAGTTTCAACCCATTAGCACACCCCAGTGATGTTGAAACACCCTGTACAAAAACAGGAGTCAGACAGACCACTGGTTGGATTCATATTACAAAGCGGTCAAGTTTACCTTGAAACTGATAGCCCTTTTATTATGAAGGATCAGTGAGTCCTTTGAAAGGGCGGTGTCTGTGTAATAACAGGAGCCGTACAATGCTCCACTCCAAATCAAATATGAAGAATTGTAATAGAAACAGTTTGTGAAGTTCTTTCTTTTCATAGGCTTGTGAAATTTTTCCTATTCATAGATTTGTGAAATTCTTCCTTTTTCTACAAAACAGTCAACATAACTGCTAGTCACATGATAAAATGTTGAATTTATCAAAGTTGATGAAGGTGCAAAATTTTGAAAAGATTTGTCAGGTGAAAATTTAATTAAAGATCGAATTATGTGTCATCACTATAAAACCTATCCTTAAACTCTGTTTTTGTTCTAATAAATATGAAAAGTTGCATGTAACAGAATTGTGCAGGCAGTTTTCGTGGCAACCAGCTATAATATTCTCCAATTAGCCATAAAAGCTGAAAACTTTATGTCCTAATCAATACTTTTCTGCAATCTTCCATTTTATTTTCACATTAATGCTTGTATTGCAAGCACGATTCTCTAAAACAGTGAAAACAATGAATTACAATCAGACTGCAACTGTTTATTATTCCCTAATGGATCATAATTCAATGTTTAAAAACTTCACCTTTAATGCAGAAAGATCCATAAAACTAATTCTAAGCAATATTTCATCAAAACAAATCAGGCGATAAGGCCACATGTAGTTAAATTGTTTGTTTGACGTGTTCCTACCAACATCTGTAAGAGAGGGTAGGTAGGAAGGGCCTAAAAAAATGAAATACATTTGGTTCGGGTAACCAAACCCTTCCTACGAAATAGAAGCTACCATTTTTATATGCAAGTGGTAAAAAAAAAACATGAAAAAAATAAATATTCCTTTTAAGTGTGTGCTTCAATATTTAGTTAAAAACCTTTAAAACTTTATACAGAAGATTCGTTAACCACACTTCTCCAATAATAACAATAACCTTCTTACATAAAGCCAAATATTTTTTTTTTTCAAAAACCCATAGATCTACTCTACCTTTAAAAAGGATGTAAACCTTTTGGCCTAGGTCTTTGTTATTTACATTATAACCCCGTTAGTAAGTTCCGTAATTTAAAAAGTAAAATTTGACCACTGGAGAGACTAAAAAACTATCGGGATACGGTTGCGGAACACCAAATCCACTATTTATTAATTTTGGCATAATCTTAAGATTTACAGCTGTATTGAAAGAAGGGCAAACGAAAAGAACTACATTAAATCATGTGATATCACTTTCAGATCTAATCTCCCAGCACACCTGACTAGAGACAACAAATATGGGCATCTAGAACAATTATAATGAGAAAAAAAAAGCCACCCTTTGTCAAGGTTACAAGGAAATCGCAAGAATTCGAGAGCTCCACACATAACGGATGCAACTCCTTCAATTTTAATATGGAATTACCGTCCATAAAAAGCTGAGCCTTTAACTAATGACCAATAATTATAAAGTGCAAGTGTTGATGGTCGTGATAAAGCCCCCTAAATAAGCCCTTATCATCTAACAAGATATGAAATTATTATTAACAGGCTAGCAGTATGAAGGCCGATCTGATTTCTAAAGATTCTGTTATCCCTCTGGACCAGGGAGGGTTTTAGTTCCACCAGTACAAAAGTAATTACAATCTTGGTGGTCAACATTATATTTTGTCCAATGAGAAGGAAGTATTTCAGTTAATCAGACGTTATTATTTTAATCAGGTGAAGCAGTACATATAAACAGTGGCTGGCCCAGTAAGTGGGTAGTTTACACAATATAATGTAAAGCACTAAAAAACCTAAAGATTGTTAGTATGGACTTACACAAAATTATGCTACAAAGTACAAAGCTAACAATCTTTTACAATTACTTGGGGTTGCTTGGTCAAAGTACAGTAAATCCGGCATGATTAATTATTATACTAATCAATATGCTGAGCCATGTGTGCAAAAAATGATCCTTACAATCTAGAAGGAACTATCACTTAAAAATGTGTTTGGAACAAATTAAGTAGAAATGCTTTCTTTCTAATTGGACGCATTTTTAATTAACATTAGGCCACAACAAATTGATCATTTGTTCGTCGGATTTGCCGCACCTAAAATTCGAAAAACGAAAAAAAAATAAAAAAACTTTTTTTTTGCGCCCGCACTTACTATTTGGCCGCGCATATTATTTATTTTTTTTACTTCTGAATTTCCTCTATTTTCTGAAGTGTTTTTACTTAAAATTTGAACCTGCAACGTCGACTTCGCCTTTTTTTGAAGGTATTTCCATGCTTTACATTCTCCGCGAGCAAACTTTCCTCGTGTCAGGACAAATTCAGGTCCGGGTAACCGCATAACAGCCGATATTTGTTGACAGTCTTTTTTGTCGGGAATATTTTGCAGGACGCACCGTTGTTATCTATTTCCGGTATTAATTTGCAGGATACTTTCAGTTTTCGTTAATGTAAAATACACATTTTTAATTGAAAATCAGTGTCATAGTCAATGGATTATAGTCTTCAGTAAACAACAACAGTTTCACAGCGTCGAAGGCAATAATTTGTTATGTGTGTTTTAAGTAATTCATTGTTTTGTACTCAAAATTTAGTGTTATAAATAATAACTAAATCAGATTTTGACTTCAAAACTTCTATTAAAATACACGGACACTCGACTTACAACAAATGAACATGTTTCGTGAGTTACTTTTTAAATTCTAAAATGCATTTCTCAGTTTTATATAATTGAGAAAAATAGAAGGACTTGTAAATGTTTCAGAAACAGTCTGTATTTATGCACCATTCAATTGTAACCATGCCCCACCCCCCCCACCCCCCAGGACCGGGGGTATACCGGAGATAGCCGGTGAAATGGGCCGTGTTTTCACCTTCCAGGTGGCCCTGCAGTGCCGTTGGTTTTACCCGGGATTGGCTGGACCGAAAGTCAAAGTCCCCGCTATTCCCCGGACCTTGGGTGTCGTGGTTACAATTGACTAGTGCATTACACATACATGTACAGTATAAAAATAACATCAGTAAAATCAGAAAATAAAACCTTTTATAAGTAAAATGACAGTTTTAATTTTCTCAATTCTTTGTTCTTATCCACTTGTTTTCTTTGATCGATTTGTAGTAAAGTGGCCTGTTATTAAAGTGGCCTGTTTCTTACGGGCATTGAAGCTATGGAGGGTGTCATGATTTTGTTTTTCAAGGCACGGACCTATAAACCATTGGTTCGTGGTAAAGGAGAGGTCTTGAAAGGGAAACATCTTTATTCCACCACCAGCTCTAATATAATTACCGGTGCCACATTTGCAGATTTGTTTAATACTGTTTCAATTGTGTTGTCCCGCAATTTAATCGGCAGTGTCTTAAGTAATAGCAAAGCACTGGATCTTATTGCCATTTGTTATATTGAGGCAGATTTTCATGTGCTACAATCAAAACCTTTTCAGTTATATTTAAACTAAGAAACTTATTTAAACTAAGAAACTATGTTTGCAATTAAAAAGCATTTCTTGACATATTGCATGATAAATTTAGTATGAAATAAACTTTTTAATTTTTATTTTATTTTTCGCCTTGCGCTCGCCTCTGAATTGCCTTAAATTTTAAAAAAAGTATTTTTTTTTTTTTTTCGCTCGCTCGCTCCTACTTTTTTTTGGCAAAATCCGTAGATCAAATGATCAATTTGTTGTGGCCTTAGATTCTAACTTCTTAATCTGTCTGCTAAATAACCAGCTTGCTGGCAACGATGTTTGATGCTTGCGTCCAAGTATTTTTTGTTTCTAGCTTGGAACATCTGCCTACTGAAGAAATTAGAGATTGGACATCCCCAAGATTGACACATGTGCATCTTTGACAATACCTCTTTTTTTCTCTCTAAAAAGCAATATTAATACCAGATGAAATCGCCATAAGTCAAATTAATGTTGAGTCGATCAATATTCAACGGTTAATCCTTAATGCTGCACTCCCACAGATTGACAGTTTTGACATGTTTTTATTTTTTGTTTCAGAATGTAGTTTTGGTATAAATGCCTTCAATTCAGTCATATAAGACAGTACACAATAGAACAGATCTCCATAGTTTAGAAAACTGCAGGATAAAACTTTTTTTTAAACCGTTATAGCTACTAAACATAAACCTGAAAAACTGCGATCTGATCTTTTGTCAGCAGTCTTATATCACATGTTTCCAGACATAATATTGGCTCATTCCATTACAAAAAATAAAAAAGTCATCAAAACAGTCAATCTGTGAGAGTGCAGCTTTAATAACAAAAGGTTGATTTTTTAATAATACAGTTAAAATTATCATCTGCAAATTAATTCAGTGGTTGAAATGATCGGATCCATCATTATTTTCTTCATTTAAACTACTGGAATATCTGACAGGTCAGGAAATCGCAGCATGCTAAAAACTCATAAATAACATATAATTAAGAGAAAAAACAAACAAAATATTACAAAAGAGAAAATTGGATTTTTTACCTAAACAAATAGCAGGAAGCCCAAAGTTTGGAACAATTGGCAACCCACATAAAAACTGCAGAACAGAATAATAGTTGCATTCAGGTGCAAGGTCCCAGCAGATGGATGCATATAGGTGGTTATTTTTCCCCTTTTTAAGCATAATAACGAATAACCAATTATTCCAATTCAATGCAAAAATCAAAAAGATGTTGCAGGTTTTTTTCGTGTGCAGGATAAATGCAAGGCCTATTTTTGTTGTTGTGAAAACTGCAAGCCACTTATGATCATATCGTAGGCACTTTAAATCTTTTCAAAATGCAGTGAAAATCAGTTTTTAATTGTTTTATTATCAACTGCCTTTCATCACTCAATTATGTAATAAATAAAACTGAAATAAGATTAAAGACTGCACTTAATATCGCCATTATTTTCGCATTGAAATTCTGAGTGTCTGAGATTCACATATTGATTAACAGGTGATTTTTAAGCCCCACCCCCAAAACAAAGCAGATGGCTCCCTGCAATACGACCCCCATAAAACATCCTCATCAGGAGACTTCATTGTTATTACGCAAGACAAATATTGTACTTGATGTCATTTCCAATCTTGATATCTTAATTTATTCCCCTTTTCCACAATGATTTTTATAAGCCGATTTCTTTTCATACCAGATAAAGACTGTTTAACTTTTAGCGGGCTTTCAGCAAAGAGTTCAAATCTTTTAAGACTCAATACAGCCATTAAGCACTCCAGTCGACAGGTGAAATTCAACTATCGTAAACCTCATTTTACAGTTATTTTCACCGAAGCAGTAAAACTTGTGCACCATCTTGCACATACCTGACTCCTATGTTATCATAAAACATAAAGATAAGTATAATGCATAATATTTGCAATCATTACAATAAATCTACAAAACTTTGATCGTTTAATGTTCAGACATTTCAAAATGAGTTTAATGGCAAACAAGAATGGGCACCAAGATTGGTCCAGTGTTATAATCTTTCTACCCCTGGCCCCAATTTCTCAAAACTTCTTAAACTTAACAGGCTTAAGTAGCTTATTTTAATTAGCCAAAATACATACTTAAATTGAATTCTGATAAATGAAAAATGGTTTATTGTCATTATCATAAAGATAATTCCTATCTAAAGTTTAAAAACTCTTAAGGAAGTAAATATTAAACAAATAATTGAAAAACAAAAATAGTGAGCTTAGCTTAATCCTGTATTAAGGGACTTAAGAAGTTTCCTGAAATTGGGGCTAGCCAATTCATAAGGTGCGTTGAGCCAAAATCAGGGACATTTTCTCTCTCTCTCTCTCTCTCTCTCTGACAACCAATACCAGTTTTTTTCAAGTAATGATGTTCTGTTGATCGATTATTATGGAAAATTGATTGTTTGAGTTGTAAATTGGTGACAATCGATTTAATTTGGTAACAATCGATCATTGATTCAACTGGTGAGTTGTTTTATGTTTTTCCTCTTGTTATTTGCATTCTCTTCATTTGTGTAAATCTTCTCCTTTGAGTTCATCTATATATTCAGAAGTGTTTAGTAGTTATCATTAACATTAGGGCAAAAATCTTTGAAATTCAGCTCTTCATTTCCCAAATCCTCAGCCATTTTATGGGCATTTCCGACACAATCGATAGTTTCCCTATGAATTTTCAATTTCTTTGACTATTTTCACAAGAAGGGGAAAAGAGCTTAACCTAACAGTAGGGAAAAGAAGAGGCATGAAAGCATGTAAAAGCTATCTTCTTGCATCATAATCAATATAAAATGAACAGGCATCAACTAACAAGGCCTCAATTCAAAGACAAACCCCACAATTTAATCTAAACAATCTTTAAGCAGTGTGAATTTGACCCAAATCAACTACAAGTCAAGTTTTTTCTTTGGAAAAGCTCTAGTTAATCAAGCATGCATCAGTACAAAATCCCTGTCAAAACATTTCCCCACCCACTGTTTGTCACACAACATGCAAAGGGGCAACCCTTTTCACTGAAACTGACCCCTACGGATCTTGGAGCCCTAATACGAGATTATACCCTTATACCCGAGATGCAAGTTTAACAATGTTTTATTTGAAAAGAAAATGAAAATCAGGCTTGAATACACAATCACAACAAACTAGGCCGGCCCTTACAGCTTCACAACTGTTGCAATGTAAACACGAGCAGATGGCAATACTGTATGGGCAGTTGGCTTTTGCAATGTTTTGAAACCAAGTTAATAGATTTTGATGCATTTTAAATGAGACAAACTTGTTGCCTCGCAAGTATAATCAGAAGTGACACATTTAACACCATATTTTACAATTCATTCATTTTAAAGCCTCCAAGCTTCTTAATTCCATATCTGCATCTTTTCCCCCCTTTCATAAGCATAAAAGCCCATAGGAAGCCCGAATTTGTGTCAGTATAAGCCCGCTACCTTACCCCGGGCTCTTCTGGATTACCCTAACACCTGGTTGTGAGCCAAATGTCAAGCACTACCCATATATCATGCAGCCCTTATTTTTCAGGGGTCCCATTCATTCAAAAAAACAGGAAGCCCTTATATGGACCTAGATACCCTTAACACCCAAGATAATGTAGAATTCGACACCAGTAGCTCTTTCACACCCGCATCTTTTTCATAGAAATTTGCATTTCAATGCATGATAATGGGCTATAGATCTTAAGCCACGGAAACAGATCGGATAAATGGAGATTTGCAGATTTCAAATGTATCCATTTTCTAACTGGGAGTGTTTTTATACTAAAACGATTTCTTCATTTACATCTCACTGTGTTTTTTTTTTTGGTTAAATTTAGTGCGGAAAGTTTAAAGAAAACCACAAGCATCAATGAACTATGACCTCAGCCTCAGGTATCATCTCTTTTAAAATTGATGATAACATTTAAAGCAAAGATCCCTTACATTGGGTTGTCTTCTATATCTAATGAAAACATTATACACAAATTTCAGTGCTCCAGGTAGGCCTAAATAGCAGGGTGGGACACTCCGCTGCCCTTTTCCAGCATGATGCTGCCTGTTTCCAGACCCTGCTGCCTTTTGACTACACCCTGCTGTGCCCTTTTGTTTTGACAGAGTCAATTTTCATAAAGGGGGGGGGGGGGGGGGGGGGGGGGAGGGCGTTAATTATCCAAATATCTGGATAATACGTCTATGAGGGCCTCAAACTTTTATCAGTGATTACTGAAATACCACTTACCCTTATAACAACAAAATCATTGCCTTAAAGTTAAAAGCATCACTGTCTTGTTCCCAAAGTCTGACAATCAGCTACCAGGTTGCATGTCACATTAAATAAAAGTTTGATGCAAGTTGGATATCAAAGAAAATCAGGGCGAAATGGACTTTTACTAGGACTAATAAACGATAATCAACATGACTTAGACAGTAGATGCTGTATTTGTATGAGATAACACTTCACAATCAGTTTCACCACTGCTAGGTAATCCTAATTAAACTTATTGAGGGGAACCATTTTTCTAAAAAAAAACCCTGCAAAGTCAACCTCTACCCTTCTAACCCTAGAAGCAAGATGCATCTTAAATAGTGTACGAATGACACCCCCTTTACAGCCAGTTATAAAATGAATATTTTTTAATGTTTTGTAAACACTGCATTGTATTGCAAAGCCAGCCACTTTTCCACTTGGTTAGATCAAACCAGACATAACCTAATGTTACAACAGAAATATTGCACAAACCTCAAGCAGGTCGATCATTTTTGTCATCTGAGAGTAGATGAGCACGCGGTGACCCTCGACCTTGAGTCTCTTCAATAGGATGTCCAGGACGTACAGCTTCCCCGCGTCAGTGATAATCTTCTCCTTACCTGCAAACAAAACCGAAAAACTTTTAGATTTGTGGTAATTTCATACAAATATAGATACATGAACTCTGAAATAACTTAATTTGGTTACTTAAGATAGACCAGATGCATAAATTGATTGCAATGTTATATTTGCTGGCCAGAATGCCCTGTTGCATTTGCTGGTTCGCGAGATTGCCCTGTTGCATTTGCTTGCTAGCCAGATTGCCCTGTTGCATTTGCTGGTTAGCCAGATTGCCCTGTTGCATTTGCAGGCCAGCCGGATTGCCCTGTTGCAATTGCTGGCAAGAATGCCCTGTTGCATTTGCAGGCAAGCAAGATTGCCCTGTTGCATTTGCTTGCCAGAAAGAATGTACTTTTGCATTTGGCAGTCAGCGAGCAGACAGAATGCACTGTTAAATGCATTTTCCAGCCAGAATGCACTGCTACACTTGTCAGAAAGAATGCATGCCTGCATTTGCTGGCCAGAATACCATGTTGCAATTACTGGCCAGAATGCCATGTTGCATTTGCTTACAGAATGCCATGTTGAAACTGCTAGCCAGAATGCCATGTTGCAATTGCTGACCAGAATGCCATGTTTCAATTGCTGGCCAGAATGCCATGATGCAATTGCTGGCTAGAATGCCATGCTGCATTTGTGGGCCAGAATGCCATGTTGCAATTGCAGGCCAGAATGCCATGTTGCATTTGCGAGCCAGAATGCCATGTTGCATTTGCTGACCAGAATGCCATGCTGCATTTGCTGACCAGAATGTCATGTTGCATTTGCGAGCCAGAATGTCATGTTGCATTTGCTGGATAGAATGCCATGCTGCATTTGCTGACCAAAATGTCATGTTGCATTTGCGAGCCAGAATGCCATTTTGCATTTGCGAGTCAGAATGCCATGTTGCATTTGCTGACCAGAATGCCATGTTGCATTTGCTGACCAGAATGCCATGTTGCATTTGCTGGATAGAATGCCATGTTGCATTTGCGGGCCAGAATGCCATGTTGCAATTGCTGGCCAGAATGCCATGTTGCATTTGTGAGCCAGAATGTCATGTTGCATTTGCTGACCAGAATGTCATGTTGCATTTGCGAGCCAGGATGCAATGTTGCAGTTCCTGGCAATAATGCCACGTTGCATATGCATTTGCCGGCCATAACGCTCCCTTGCAAAACCAAACTTATCACCTAATATTTATGTTCAATCTTTTATTGCTGCAGTATCCTAAAAATATTCTCCAGCATTAATTGCTCAGTAAACATTTCACCGGCTTGTTGTCAACATTGTCAACAGCCACATGAACAGCGACATCGATTGATTGACGAGTCATCAAGTACCCAATAGTATCAGTTGTAAAACACTTAATCACCACATTATGTATGAAAACAAACGCAGCAATTTATCAAGATCATATCAGACTGATTTATGTACAATTGGTAACACATTTCTCATTTTGTACAATGCTGAACAGTACTGATTAGAAGTATCATTAAGAGGGAATATAAATATTTGTAGAATGAATTAAAAAGCTGGCTGCTGCTCATGTAACACAATCAGATCCTAACAATGATTTAATTGGCAGATGATATTTCAAGCAAGTATCATATATTATTGATCATTCAATTAATAATTTTAGTCTAAGGGAGATAACTATAAGAACCCCAAGAAGTTGAAATGGGTGCTCCTGCAATTTTTAGAACATTTTGAGAGGCCTCGACACTCATTTAAACAAGACTTTTGAATTAACCAGCCCTTATTACACCATTGCTTGGTATCGATTTTTTTTAAAAGGCCCTGCTTTATAAAAATCAGAATTCGGAAAAACCAGACAAATAATTTGACAAGTGCAGGACTTGCTGTCTGGTGCTAATTTTGACTACTGCTCTTAGAATGTACCCATACAGAGGTCTGACCATGGGCCTCTTAGCGTCACTATTGCCTTTTTGTAAGTTTTGAGATGCTATAAGAATTCTCAACACCTCTCTAATAATCACTTCCACTTTTTTAACATTTAACAAGTAATAGATCTCCCAATCAGGGTTTTTAAAATTTTGAAATCTCAATCGGTCTAGGCCTGTTGAACCCCAAAAAAACCACCCCAACCCCCTATAAAAATCAATAAAAAAATCATTCATTTGCCTCCATAACGTTCTACCATATTAGTAAACAAATTTTCCAAAGTTTACTGGGTAGTACCGATTACAAGCTTCTGCCAATGAACAGATATCAAGTTATCATCAAAGTGGAATAAAGCAGCTGGTCACATTGGTCTGATGGTTTATAATCTTGACACTTTTATAAGGGGTATATGGGGATGTGTGAATGACAAACAAGGTTTCAGAACTTTATAATTTCTACATTTTTTACTGAAATTTCAGACCAAATTTTAGCCAATTTTTGTTACTGAAACCAGTGTGGTCAAAATCAGTCCAGACTGGAAAATTGTCGGTTTTTAAAAGCCCTTTTCGCAATATGTTGCCATAAATAAAAAATAAGATCATCTTTATTGCTCTGGTATCAAGCATTTCTTAGAAATGTTATAAAGCATTTCTAAGAAATAAGTTAATAGATATTCTTTGTTACCTATAACATTTTCTGAAGTGACGTATTCATCACACAATTCCAGGTCACCAAATATCGAACAAATTGCAACCAAGCTTGTTTTACAATCATACAATTATTTTTATGGTTTGGCATTTTAAATAAGATATTGACAAAATTTTATGTTAATAGGTCAATGGTAGATAAAATATAACTTGCATCCATTACAATCACATTGCTTATTCGCTGCAAGCTGGCGCCTCCAGACACTAAGCTTCATACCTCACATTCAATATCTGTTCTAAACAGGTTTTCATTTTACATTTCAGCGACAGTAAATTGCAATTTAATTAAAACCTATATGATAATAAAGTATGTTTCACAACTTGCTAGCATGCAATGTAATCATACTAGTGTTGTTGTTTTTTCTTTCTGAATGATAATGAAAATGAAAACTAAACAGTTACTGATCATTACCAGTTTAGGTCAGATTTTAAACACTCCAGCTAGACGCACAACTCCAGCATCGTTGGGCTTCAGTGAAATTAAAGTGTTTGTCTTTTGGTGCTAGACGTGAGTGTCTTTAGACAAAATTATACATGGGCTTTGTCTGGTTTAGTAAATATTCAAACATTAAAAAACTCCTATTTTTACAATAACTTGAATCAAAGGTTTATTTACAAAGCAATTTTAATACGATTGTTCAGAACTACGTTTAAGTTAACAACGTCATTTACAGTGTCGTTGTTAACTTTTAAAGGTAAAACGTTTAATGATGTGCTTATATATTAAAAATAAAACAAATACATCTGAACCACTTGTCTAAAATACTTCAGATAACAAATACGGCCATGAAAACTTCCTGAGAATTAAATATGTTAAAGTTAACAATGATGATGTTAATAAAGTTGTTAACTTTAACAAAGTTCTGAACAATCAGCCCGCGGTTTCAAAAAAATAACATCAGAGAGCAAATTCTAGGACATATCACATGTTCAAGTTCTAACCTAGGGGAAACCACTTCATAACTCCGATCCGCAAGTGAGGCTATTATACCTTTTAGAAAAAAGCAATTAACCTTAATAGGCTGGTGACATATGGTGTTTAGCCTAGGGTTCAAGAACCGCCACCACGCTCTAGTATAGCAGACACCTGTTGGGATGTTAATGTCATTGTTAAGTGACCAATATGGACATCGATAAACTACGGTATAATCACTACCCCTACAGGAAATGCAATGGTCCCTGTTATAATCAGAGCCCTATAAGTCACCAATGGGAGCCTGTCTGGCTCCTAAACCTTCCCATGTGTCAGTTTAGGAGCCCCTAATTCAGTATTAAAAGGGTTCCACTTTACCTTAACAGTGTGTATGGTCCCTTGACCATAACATAAAAATGTCACTATAGATTTATACCATTCTGTTCATAGTTAATCCATTCGTGGCGTTTTAATGACATTAATTTGATTTGCAATAAATTTTATTACTGATCAATTATGTGTCAATATGGTTTTCATATTTAACCAAAATCTTTAGGGCAAAATAATGAACTGAGGCTATAAACAGTTGACCAAGCATTAGTATTGTGTCAATTCGCATAAAATTTAATTTATTATTTTATACGGCATGAACGTTGTATAGTTCATAACAGATTTATTGCTGATCTTGCATTTAAATTTCATATTGCCTGTTTTATTAAATCTTAATAGATGTATTATTATAACACTATTTAGCACTAAAATGTATGCTACACTTTGGACATTATTACTATTCAGGTCATTTCCTGTTCATGATGTCATTTCCTGTATTACAACCTGATTAAGGCCAAAATGGCCGAAACATTGTTAGAATAAATGTTTTAAATTTCTTTCAATATGTTATAAAACAACTCTCATCAATTAAAGTCATATGTTATGTAAAATTGTTTGTTTGTTTTTAGAGTTTATCAAGGTATGCCCTCACATCTTGGCTGCATAATGACCTAAATTGACCCTGCTTAGCGTCAATACTACTTAAAATAAATGACATGAGATTAAAGTGACCGCAATATTTTCAGTCAGACTTTTTTCAAAAAAAAAAAAACAACCTTGGTTTTAACATGCCTGCGTAAAGCACAGTTACACAAGGGACAACTTTCTTGGGTTTTAACCAGTACAGAGTACTCCGAATTTCCCTGTACCACTGAGCTATCGCCACTGTCCAAGAGCTATCAGGCATTCCGCATTCCGTATAAAACAACTAAAGTGCCTTAAAACTCTAGGCATGATACCCCCCATGTTGAAATTCCCCAGTGAACTCTGGAAAATCAATGACAATTAATAACAACAATAGCATTACAGGGATGGTCAATTATGTCTGTGAGCAATACTTGACCTTGTCACGATGACCAGAGGTCAATATAACTGACCAGCGGTCAACTATTCTCTTAGAGACCGAGACAGTATTGGAGACATTTCTGGATCTGTTCTTACATTTAATAGTGAATGAACTTTTGTAATAAAATACAAAACAATATAAAGAACATTAGATGTTTAATGACATGCTGTCAATTAAGGCCAAAAAAAAATATAAAAAAAATCACCCAATTTTTTCTTAAATGGGGGTGACATTTTATTTTTAGCTTACTGGACTGGAAATACTGCATACAAGGCTTCTTTTTTGTCATTTTGGGTGACATTTAGTTCCGGTTACCCGAACCTACCTAAAAAATAGGAGCCAACCTTACCGTGTTTATAGTGAATCGTTAAAAAAATAAATAAAAAAATACATTTTCAAATGGATGTTTTCATATGTAGTTAAAAACCTTTAAAGCTTTATACAGAAGATTACTTTAACACCATTCTCCAGTGATGATAATAATGTTCTTACATAAAGCCTTATAAAAAAATGATATTAAAATAAAAAAGCCTACCTTCCCCATCTTTTTTTGAAAAGGATGTAACCCTAACGGAACCAATTTTATTTGAGCTAGCAGTGGGAAATGTCAAGGTATTTTTTCTTGTATTTCATTGACAAATAAGAGGAAAAATAAAAGTACATTCTGTTTGAAAATCAAACCGAAGTGCCAATTTATTGAGAGAAAAAAACACTATGGACAGAAACATGAAAGGCGCCAGTTTTAAACAAACTGTACAAGAACACTATTTACACACAATTCCCCATTAAATTCTGTCAATACAAATAGAAACAAATGAAATAAATATTACTTCAAAGCTGAGCTAATTGTTGTTAATTGCTCTATTGAATATGTATAATAACATCAAAAGTCAATTCAAAAGCTCTAAATAAACATTGAGCCATCATCAAGGACAGTTCTGTGAATTGTGAAGAGATGTTTCTGAAAAAAAACTTGTAATCAGAGTAATTACATGGCCATTAAAGCTAATAACAAACTCATTATAAGACATTAAATCAAAGCAAAGAAAAAAGTACTTCCATTGTGACTGACAATCACTATATTTCCAATGTTCAAGGTCATTATTTTGCTAAATATTGCCACTCTCAAAAACTCCTTATAGTCGATCAAACATTGCCACTTTGTGATAACTCAATAATATTTCCAGGTAAAAATTATTGACTTCATTTATTTTTTAAAATAATTTTTCATTATTTTAAAAGATAGGGTTGAGTGTTATGCTTTTGTTTGAATTGTCATACAATGAAGACATAAAATAATACTAGCGAAGGATATTTTTTCGATGATAGAATGTATTTTCCATTGAATTGTATTTCCGTGCAACAAACGTACACATATCTTGCAATCAGTGGGCTCTAGGTTTGCCACATGTAACAGTTGTTGCCCCTTTCATTGAGTTAAAGGATGTCAAGGGCTTAAACCATTCCAGCAAATGGGTTTGAGGGCGCTTAATGCCCCTAATGGGAGTCAAAACGGGTGAAGCAAACCCTGCTGAAAAAGCAAAACCAGCTGTTTAGAAGCCCTTTAGAGGGCCCTCCTGATCTCAAGTTTGAAGACAAATGGAGTGTCAATACAAGCAACAAACACAGTATCGACCAAAGAAAACTGTTTTTAAATAAAATTGTTTTCTCTCTGGAGCCATTAGATCCGTTATAATATTTTATAATTGAAAAATGATGTTAATTTGTTTTGCATATGTTACTGAAGCAGTTTTCATTGTTTTGGAACAGCCTTTTAATCACACAAAAGAACAAGTTATTGTCCGTCTTTTTAAAGTAATCTAGGTGCATAACTTTTAAAAATATTTCAGCTGGAATTGAAGGACTTCCTACACATGTAAATAAGACTTTCTAAGCATGTGTGTATTGTCCAAATGATTATGTATACCAAATTTCATCAATATCTTTGTTATTTCAATTTGTGAGTTTGGTTTGTGGTCACCAAGGCGGTCATGCGGGTTTCCTCAGGGTACACCGATTTCTCCAACAACACAATACTGTACACAATCACGTGTAACATCGTACAAACGAGAATGATTGATATAATATTGCAAAAACTTGTTTCACAATCGTTGTAAAAACAAATAAGATTAAACTAACTTTTTCCACATTTCTGTTGCCAAAAACAAGAACCAGGATATGAATACAACTCAAACTTCTAGGATAACAAATTGACAATTATTTGCAAAATACGTCGTTTTTTTAACAAGCTGGCATGACAATGAATTCCTGGCAATAAACGTCATTTTAAAAGCCATATAATAAATGTCCTTTATTATGGAAAAAATCCATACCTGCATACATGGGCTTTTACATGAAAGATAAAAAGATTTTATTACTAGAAGCAAACATTCTGGCTCTATTAAAGGTTTATAAATAATTCATGAAATTAGTGTCACACAAAACAAGATGATTTGTATGGGGAATAAAACACCCTTTGGCCATTTGTCAAAAAATATCAATATATTTTTATGATTTTCCATGAAATATATTCACTGCTGTGACTGCTTTTAAAGATGTTGGTTTCTGATTTGTCAAACAAAAAAACCCTTGGCATTCCCTGTGTCGGGTTAAACATGTTTAAAATGATGTCACTAAGATGGTGTGACAACGTTACTGATATATAGTGATTTTCCTAATAACGCTGAATCAATTCACTTTCTTCATCAATCTTAGCTCAAAGAAACAGAAAATGTGTTGAATTTCAGAATAAAATCAAATTTATTACACTCATGATCACAGAAAATAATATTTTGAAATAATAAATAATATTGCATTCTGTTCTATTATCACCATGTAAAACAAATTTCGTGCGAACACCGAAATTCAACAACATTTAATTAATATATTCTATATTTTTTACCTTTTTTATTTCTATGTTTTAAGAGATTCTTATGATACTCAAAATCCATATTGCTTGGTTTCTTCGAAAAATACCCTTAATGTCAATGTTATAATTTTGGATTTCATTTTTTACTAATTTTGCTTTATCAGTCTCTTCCGTGACTGTAATTTAAAACTTTCATGGCAAGCCTCTTTGTCGAAAAAATATAAAACCATCCTATGAATTACGTAAAAGGTATTCGAACGATTTTATTACTGCAGTTGTAATTACGGACGATTGATTTTGCACAGAATGATGTAACGTCCCATGGAACAACATGTCAAGATAACATTGACAAGATTTCCTGTTTTTAAGGCATAACGGCATGTGAGCTAATGAGCATTCCAGACACGCAAATAATGACATATTGTACTTAAAGCCACATTTATAGGCCTAAGAAAATTTAAGGAGTGTTTCTGGCTACCCGACCAACTGTATTTATTTGCAATTGTGGTATCCAAAATTTAAGTAGCATATGCTTATTTCACAACTAGATTTTCTTTCAGCACCAAACAGTGCGGTAGTTCTTTGTTCCATCATGAGGTCGAAAAATGTCCTTTTAAAGTTATTAAACATTAAAAATACAAAACCCTACCTATAATCAAACCATATCCTTTTGGAAGGCCTTATTCATCACATATTGTTAGATGATGAAAGTTCTCGAACAATTTTAAGTCGCTTATAACAGGATCAATCTAAGCACAATAGTTTTTGTTGCCGTATTATTTCTGTAATATCCTCATTTTAAAGAGTTTTGAGAGTTTTAAAGGAAATTATCTCTACGCGAATCATGATGAACTTTTTTTTATTTCGTAAAATAAAGTTTAAATAATTTGGCTCAATGCAATTAGACACTAAAACATGATTTGTTTAAGACTTTTTGACAGAATAATGCCTGATATTTGGAACTAATTTCTTATCAACATATAATTCATCAAACCACGTAATCATAAGGAAAACTCATGATAATGTTCGAGATTTTTATTTTTCATTATCATTTGAAACATAAATTTCTTTGAAACTTGTACACGCATATGACGTGCCCATCCCAAATTAATTTTTACAAGAATCCTAGCCCATGACTACAAACAGTCTCAAGTCAGATGTCGACTCGAGACTCAGAAAAGCTCTTTTATTAAATTACTAAGAATCATCTTTTTTCCTATTTGTTTTACAAAAAAGAAATGATAATAATTGCACAATTTCAAATAATAATAAAATTCAGCAAATTTCAACATAAAAACTCAACTAGAAGGAAAGTTACGATGAAATGAATATTTGTAGTTTTACCAATTAAGTCTGAATTCGTACTTGGAAATTGTTTGTAATCATGGTCCAAGGTCACCTTATTGTTTATTTTATGCTATTCAAGCTATAAACAGCTGTTAAAATAGCCTTTAAAAAACTCATTCTCCTTAAGCAGTGAGGTATACCCATACAAATGTATTTTTCACTGTTCCATTCAACAATTAACGAGAATTAAGAGTAAACGAGGAATCAATAGACGGAAATAAATTTTTTAAAGCGATTCCATATAAATTATTGAGTAATTTCCCAGGTTCATTTGTAAAGAAACTGCCAACTTGGAGGCATTAAAACGTCGAAATTGTCATCATAGGCATGCCTTTGATTAAGGCTGAGCTAATTAAACACAGAGTAAAGCGGGTTAATTAAGAGGCATTTTAGAAATAAGCGGACAAATCAATTCCATTTAGATCCTGCAAGTACTCCCGTGGGAAATGCCTTTGTCAGCGCTCAACAAATACAAATTAATTTAGAGGAATTAAGTTCTTTTCAGAATCAATGGGTCAACCTGTTTTCTACTACAGCATTTACGCAAACACACTTGTCGAACTGGAAAATTGGCAATGAGCCAAAAAGAACATTTTTCCAAGGTTTTTGCAGTATAGCAATAGTCAAAGGGAAACAACCCATGCATCCCTGATGGGGAAAACCTGCATTCCTCACTCAATTTTCTTCCGAGCAATCTTTATTTCCAACTAACTGTTCATTCCTGAGCTCTCCAAAATACTTTTTTGTATAAAAGTTATATTGGGACCCTATTCAATTACCCGAAACTCCAAATTTTGGCAATTACGAGGGTAATTAGGGATTCCCAGCTAAAGATCCTATTGCAAGCCAGTGATTTTAAAAACCATTTTTGGGCTGAAATTCATCAAAATTTCCAATGTTAAAACATATACTTCTTTCCCAAAATGTCGAAATAAAACTCCCAATTTTATCATCTTTTTTACTTCATTTTTTTAAACACTACTATATGGACACTGCATGTTAAGGAGTAGTACAACAATTGGACCCCACAGACCACTTTTGTGGAATAGTTGGTTTATTCTTAAACAAACAAACTTTATTGCATCACTATACCTACACCATTTATATATAGCACAAGATGACCATGAGACAATAGCACTTACCAGGCACATAAACGCCAGAGTAGCCATGTCGAGGTGACAGACCCAGAAGTCCGGCAGGTTGTTCGGGGAAGAATCTCCATCGTGTCCACCACCGCACCTCTTCATACCGAGCTGGTTCCCCATACAATAGCGACACACGTGCCTCCTGGGTACCAGCCAGCTCTTTAGCCATTTGCTCCCACTGTGCACTTCGATCAGCAGCATACAACGATCGTAACGTCACTTTTACCTAAAACATGTGAATTATTTTAAAAGTATAATATGATAGCCCAACAGACTTACCACTTCTGTACCAAAGTCAATAGCTAAGCAGAAAAGCGAGTCATGCCAGAAATATCTAATGTAAGCAAACATAGAGCTTGGGCCAAATTACAGATTTTTTTAAATAATTTCATATCTTGCAGTTTAGGAAATTAAAGTAATTTTAGGGTGATGTCTTAAAATACTCAGAGCAAATATTTGACCATCTGGTCCCAGCTCAAAACTTCAGACTGCAAATGACCATAGATATTTCTACGATATGAATGAAAGCCCAATAGGTCACGTGAAAACATATCCTGGTAGTTTCAAGCAAGCTATCATTTGTTTCTTCTTGACTATTGCCAGTTAATTCAGCAGTTTATTCTGTAATTCAAAATACTACCAGTGTTATTTCTCTATGAACAAATGTAATTCTCATCCTAAAAGATGTGGCAAACATACTGGAAAAAACACAAGGTTTGCAGAGTGAATTACTGGTTTTTCAAAATAAATTGAAGGTTTTAAAGGTTTCACTAGCAGTCTTGATAGTGGCAAACTTCTAAGATAATTAATGATTAACACAGTGATCTTAAATTTAAATTAATTACAAGAATAATGAAAGGAGAAAAAGTAAGGACCAATTAACAATTAAATAATTACAAATGTACATAACTATCATTGAAGTGTCCCTTTTCACAGAACATTCATTAATATAGATGGCCCTTTATCTCCCCTTTTTGAGGCCAAAATTCAGCCCCATTCCACAAATGAAAAACTATATTTCATTCCCCATGAGAGGAAGATAATTCCCTTCATGATAAAAACCCTTTCTCTGTGACCTGTAACTCAATATAATGATACATTCATGATTTTAAAGAAAATAGCTTGCACAAAATTCCCCTGTCAATTAAATTGAGCCGTACCATTTCCCCAAAGTAGAGCAAGGACTCAGATATGTCAATAAATTTAATCTGGTCTGTAAAACTAAAATATCAAAATGGCCCTATATCTTGACAAGCTTACCTTAGGAATTGTATAGTATAAGAAGGGAGGGAACTCTGTGGGCTGGCAGTGAAACACCTTCGGTTGTCTTTCCTGGTGAACATGACCAGGTAACGGTGTTAAATCCAGAAGCCCGGGCATCTTGGGAGATTTCGATGGAGAAGACGGTGGGCTTTTTGTTTTCATTTTTTTCGTAATATACGCCAAATCTCTGTGTCTCTGACGCACCTGGCGATGCCACTCAGTCTCGTGAATGTAACGCACTGTGTGATCTTGATGTGTATACACGGTTGCGTTAAAATTTGTGAACACAAGGGGGGATAATACCGGGCTGGACTGGACATTGGTAAAATATGTGGTCTGTATCGGTTCCAACAGGAAGGCCTTGTTGTCCAGATGAACAGGTGTCCTGAAAAAAGGGATATATATAAATAATAAAAAAAATATTGTGTAATTTGAAAATCTTTTTTTATAAAACTACCAAAAACTTAAGATAAAATACTTTTCAGGACAATATTATCAACATCATCATCTAAACAGATGTCAAAATACCTACAATTTTCATATTTCTTAAAATGCTAAGGGCCCCTTTTCACTGTAATGTCAATCTTCCAAATTTCATCATAACATTGCTCTTATTACACGAACAATCACATGTCTAAATGGCTATATATTTGTCAACAAACCTGTATAAAAAATAAATACACAAAACTTCATTGTCAAAAACAAGAAAAATTAAAGATCAAACTTGGACTCAAGATATGAGGCCATATGAGCTATGATGTTCACCTCACATTTTTTAATAGTTTTGAAGTAAACCGAATAATTGGAAAATGCAGCTATCTAAAACAGGTAAAAAATACATGTAATGTAAACCAAGACAAAAGGACTCAATTTTTATTGGATCCCTGCCTACCAAGTTTGAGATTCCTGGGCTTAAGAGTTCACAAGCTATTGATTTGAAGCCATGGGGATGATCCGATTACTATATTTCACCCGTTGGGGGCACAAAAAACTTTCACAATATAAATGATTACAAGACTCACTTTTTGTTGGATGTTTGCTGCCAGAAGTTTCGATGATGTATTGAAAATGCTGACTTGTACCATATGAATATTGCCAGCCACCTGGAAGTGAGAACACACAGATTATGGCAAACAAATTAAGAATGATCTCTTCCCAATTTCCCATGCAGGTCTAAGCAAGTACTTAGCATTTAAGTGCTATCTTTGTTATATACAAAGTTTCATTGAATATCTTGAATGCTTTTCAAGTTATAGCCAAGGATGAAATTTTGCACACCGACAACATGGCTCTGTCCAATGCCACGCCTATCACAATACTTCAATCTTTTTTCTTCCAGAAACAGCCAGGCTCAAAAGGTGAACATGAAGCCAAATATTAGCTGTATAAATTTTACTTCAGAGTTTTTCAACATTTTCTCTCTCACCATTTTGAGAATACATGTAGGTCATGTAATTTTGAATAAAATTTGGAATTCCATTTTTTTTTCAACAAAATAAACAAGAATGTTTTAAGAAATAGACAGAAAACAAAAAATTGAGCTGAATCTTAAATTGTGCAACAATACATCTTCACTTGAGATATCTTTTAGAATATACATATTATTATTATTCATGTTTATTTTAGAATAGCTTTTAGGAAGGCCCTTGCCCCATTCCCCTACCACTATTACACAGCCCTGTTCAAGGATAAGGAAAACAAACTTATGGTAATGGAAGGTAGAAGGAAAGTAGCAAACCTGACTAGCAGCCCGCGAAGCATGTGAGCGTTAAGCTCGGCTGGCGACATGTCGATGAATCGCAGGAATGAGAAACAACTATCTACACTGGAACCTGCAATATAATATATCAGCATCATATTATATATAGGAGCACAGTGGTATGAGGACCAGGAGATGACTGTTATTGTTTCTCCATTCAAACAAGGGGAATAACTGGACAATTAATCACACAAGAGTTATGGGCCTTGCCAAATATCTGGGAATTGTGTAATAATGTGTATAAACATCATTTGAATACTTGACAACGGTTTTTGAGTTATGGCAGATGGCAAAAGACTATTTATTTACTTGTTTTACTCAAATACCTTACAAACTAACAATTTATCAAAAGGTTATTTTTCATGAGGATTGAACTGATGGGAATGATTTTCTCCAAAAAGAGAAAAATTAGTAGTATTGTAAGAACAATCCAATCAACAATTCTAATACATACTCCAAAAATATGTCAATTATAACATTTAAGGCTCATGTTATCAAAAGTGTGAAGCCAAAAAACTATGTTAAACAATACACACCTTCATGGAAGAGTGAATTATGGATATGATGTGTGTTGTATATACAGAACGTGTTGTTCAGCAGACGCCCTCGGCTCGGTAAACTTAGATCTAGTATACCGTCTCTGTACACCAGCTTTGGCACGCGATATGCCGGCTGAGCAAGGAAAAACCCCGACCGGATCTCCTGCCTTTCAAACAGTTCAGGGTGGTTGCAGACCTGTGTGGAGATACAGCAATATGCAAACATTCATACTAAATCATTAAATGGCGGAGCTGCTTTGCTTCTTATTGGGCTGTTTGCTCAAAACTTCGTAAAAGTTAACAATGTTGTTAACCTCATCCTTGTTAACTTTCAAATCGTTACTGCTCTCGATGTATAATGGATACACATGCAGCTGTTATCTGCTGTATTTAAGACAACTGTTTAAGCTGTACTTGTTTATATCAAAATATGTGAGCATATCATCAAATATTTCTTGTTTAAAGTTAACAATGATGTCATTTATCACGTTGTTAACGTTAACAAATTTCTGAACAATCTGCCCAAAAGTGGCTTGCAAATTCCTTATCCAGTTTCATAAAAGTTTTAGTCACTGTTGCCAATGTCCAGTACATACACAATTCATAAGATTTTAGAGTTATAAATGAATGTTTCTTTTAATGAAAAGTTTAAGGGATTTCCAGAACAGGGCATGGTATTTCATAATTGTGTTTAAAAACTGCATGATTTAGGTTATATAAGTAAGCCAGGTCTCTTGTAAGGGAGGCTGGAACATGTTTGGATTAAGGTGAAGCTTCATATTAAACTTCCTATAAAACACCAATGCTGAACTGCATGACCAAGTCAATGTCAGAGTTTGTACTGGATTGATCTTGGGAGCATACATAACATAAACCAGGACAGAACTAATTATAACAAATTATTCACATTCCATAACTGCATGACCAGTCATTTAACCACAGAGAAAAGTTGTTGTAAGATTTGACTTAACAAATACTTTTAATAAGGCTCATAGGACAGTTGTTAGTAAACTGGTGGGCCATGGAAATCCCAAGCTTAGCTACAGTTTTGCAAAGAATTTTTTATATATCTGCATACCTGGCAAAACTGAATGACAAAGTTTGTGAACAAGTTTGTGGAGGATTGAGAAAAGAAAAACCTACATGATGTAAGCTACAATTTAACAAAGATTTCTTACAACTCTTCATACCTTATGAAACTGCTTGACGAGTTACATGCTTGATTAAGTGATGGATTGTGCCATGGAAATTCCTGAGTCAACCTACGACTGAACAAATATTTCTAATATATCTACCAACCTTGCGAAACTGCATGACAAGATTCATGAGGGAGTTAGCAGTTGATTGTGCCTGGGATGAGTTGGACATGGCCGTGTTCAGCAGGTCCTCGATCGATATCTTATTCTTTATGCCCTGGTATAGCAGCCTCTGACGTGATGTCAGCGGGCAGTATACCAATATTTCAATCTGTGAGGAGAGAAACAGTCATATTTCTGTGATCTGATGACTTTTTAGTAAAATATATAAAGGTTTGAGAACAAATTTAACTTAATATGAAACATGTTAGTATTTTTCCCCTTTTTGCCAAAACGAAGATATTTATCCACTATCAAAGGCCCCGTCACCATTACCTTAAAAGTGGAAAAACACACAGGACTACCGTATTTCCTCGACTATAACACGGGGAAATTTGGTCCCGATTTTTAACCTTAAAGTAGGGGGGCCGTCTTATAGGCGAGTCTATAAGAAATTCATAAAGAATAGAGTCAGAATCAGGAATATTCAACATAAGGTATTCGACTGATTGATTTATTGTCTGTTGATGACACCCCAATAAAAGTGACACGACCACACCCATTGGATTAAGAAGACCATCTGCTTTGTTTCGCTACGATGAACACTCGATATAACACTTGTTATCGGTCCAAACACTTTGTTTTTCACAGGAGACATATTTTCCTACCTTTAAAATAAAAATATTTTGAACAAAAAATATTTTAAAAAATGATTTGTTATTTTTTCTATTTTGTAAATAAAACTTGCTTTTTCCTTTTTCATGCACATACATGTAACTGGCAGATTTCAATACACATTTCATTAATTGATACATTAATTTATCCGCAATCATCAATATTTCTCAAATTTAAGTCCCATCAACTGCAATCCAAACACCTGCGAAAATTTAACTTATTAACACATGTAATGGAATGTGTCCTGTTTGTCAGCTGCAGATCAAACAGTACAATTTGTGACGTCACAGAACAAGCTGTGTTAAGATCAAAGATGCACTGCAATGGTTTGTATTTAAATAGGCCAATCAAATACCGTATGAACCCACTTAACTCCCAAAACTGCATCTAGTCTGGTTCAAACATACCATACGATCGGAAAATAAAAATCAATAATCCTAGGCAAACAAATTATTAACAAATTTAGTTGATAATTGACTGTTTAGCTTGAACATTTTCACAGACTTGGAGAATTTCAAGTGCTGGATTTGCTTTAAAAATCGACCCCGTCTTATAAACAAGTCGAGACAAAAACACCAGATTTCATTGGCAAAGTTAGGGGGTCGTCTTATAAGCGGATCGCCTTATAGTCGGGGAAATATGGTAACATGACGTCAATGGATTTTCAATACTCAGCGCCAAAATCTGCCATAATCTTTTCAGGAGAATTGAAGGTGATTTCAAGTCTAAATAGGCCCTAATATTGTTTAAAAGTTACCACAAATCTAATGCACAGAACAACAGTAACCAGGACTTACCTTATCACCGAGTTCATTTTCGACGTCTTTCTTCACCCTCCGCAACATGAACGGCTTCAGAATCATGTGTAACCGTGACAACTGGTCTGTGGAAATAGATGAAAAACATGATTCCAACAACGTTGTTCTTTAGAGTGCACATTATCATTCAGCTATTCAGACTGATTTTGAATGCCACTGTACTATACAACTATTGCTTCCAAAGAAGATGGTTACATGTCTTAACAAGAGTAGTGTAAAGCTAATGCAAGCGCTTGTTTGCTTTTCCCAAATTTAAACAAGGGGCAAAACTCAACAAAAATTTAAGCCAGAGTTATGTGCCTTAGTATACATGTATTGTCTCTTGCAACATGTGTACCAAGTTTTCTGAATGTGTTGTACTGGGTGAGTACCTAAATCGAAACACTTTCGGCACTATTTTTGAAATATTTTTAGTTAGACTTGCACCACAACTACAAAATTTTCCATCAGCATACTAGGATTCAAGACCAATTGGTTGATATAAATGGCATTTTTTAAGATACTACCAATCTGCATGAAATGTACTTATTAACCGCACAATTAAGGACTGCCATTTTCGTCCTCGGAGTACCTAAATATGGGACAGTTTTAATTCGTTATTTATTTTTATGTATTCTTTTAAAATTATTGCTCCATGATTTGTTTAAGTAAATTTATAATTCATGTTATTACCAGCTTGTGTTTTTTTTATGTAATTTTTGTCAGTAAAATTATATGATTTCAGTAAAATACAGGCTGTACCAGTATGCTGTGATTGTGGCAAGCATGAAGTCTTTCCCCGCGTGCCATGAATTGACATTTGAACATCAAAAACTTCATATGTTAGCAGTATTTGAAATACTTACCTGAGAATCATGTACTTTGGAATTTGTATCTAAGACAAATGTCTTTATTGATTAAAATCGTAAATAAACTGATTTCGATCGGAAAAACACTTTTACAATGGGTGTTCCATATTTAGGTACTGTTCTGATTTAGGTACTCACCCAGTAAAGTTTACCAGTTAAAGTCATGGTTAGGTTTTTGCCTGAAAACAACATTGGTAACATCATCAAGGTTTTGACAATAAACTCAATGTTTTTCTTTGAATACAAAACAAGCTTAGCTTTTAACCAGTGTGTGTATACCACGTGATAAATTACATCAAATAAGCTACATCGGAAGGCAACATTTTGCTTAAAATGAACACTTTGACCTGTTTCCAAACTAATATTTTGATAGTGCTCCAACAGGCGGCGGTTTTGTGAAGTTTGTCAAAGTGTTTGAGGAAACTAAACTCTTTATCAAACTCTGGTAAAAGACAGAAGGTGGGGCTCTGTAAGCGGTATAGACTTCGGTACAAGTTATCTTTGTTTAAAGTCTTCATTCAAAGTAAAATATTGCCTTCTGACATAGCATTTATGACACAATTCATCACTAGGTTTACACACACTGTAAGAACACAACTGCTTACTTTCATCAATTCCAGACTGCTTCTCAGCATGATTTTCTATATCTTTGGAGAACCACTCGTTAAATTCATCATGAGAGTCGAATAGAGTGGGCATGATGAAATGCAACAACGCCCACAGCTGAAAAGAACACATACATACGTGAACTCATCATTTTCATGTTCGCAAAATAGTGGAGATAATGGTCATCATTCAAAAGACAAAACAATTCAAAATGCCACTGACCAGTACATAGCAGAAATCTTTTATTACCAGGGGAAGCATAACAGAACCATCTTAGAAGTTAAAATTGGGCTTTTTATTCCACAGATATTAGATGACATTCTGTAATTAATCATGGAAACGAGTTTTTAAAAAAGGTGTTAAATTTCATGAAATAAAATTCTTATAACAGCCCCTGGGTTATAAAGGATATTTGGGTGATTTGTTAGAACCGCTATAAACATTCTAGGGGGTTCTAGGTGCCTTCACCTCTCCAAGGAACTGACAACTTCTGTACATGCCAGGGGCAGTGGTACAGTGCAATGGTCGTATAAAGGATTTCATAACCAATCACAACAGACATGAACTGCTCCGCCCGGTAATCAAACTAGGGTTGTCCGAATCACAGTCCAACGCTCTACTGATGGAGCTAACCGGGCAGACTAGCAATTATGTGATTCTAGACTAATGCCTAGTATTGAAAAAAAAATAATAAAAAATACTATTTCAAAGTGAAAATGAAAGATATTTTTTTTCTATACTAGGCATTAGTCTAGTGGCAATTATGTGATTCTAGGCTAATGCCTAGTATTGGAAAAAACCTTAAATTATCTTTCATTTTCACTATGAAATAGTATTTTTGCAGAATACCAGACATATAAGCTCAAACTTAGTAGAAATCTAAACACGTACCTCGGCCATGCTGTTCTGTATCGGAGTTCCAGTCAGTAGAAGGCGGTTTCTGCAGTTAAACGTCAGCAGTATCTTCCAACGAGCACTGAAAAAACGAGTTCTCATAAATTTAATGTGTATCTTGCTTAGATAGTTGTTTTATTCAGTGTAAGAAAGTATTTCACTGAAACAAACAATTCTTCTTTTAAAAGTCACATCAATGTTCTTTTTTTCCCAGCAATGTGTGCAGTTATAGTCATTTTCTTTCAAAGAAACAGGCTTAAATGAGAGAAACAGTGAAATTATACATTAATAAAATCACTGTTTCAAAAGGTGAATTTTCAGGATATATTCCACCATTAATTTTTCAATAAAACTCAGGAACTAAGAAATACCTTACCTAGCACTGCTTTTGAGGGCTTGAGCCTCATCTAAGATCATGTATTGCCACTTAATTCGCTGGAAGTAGCGCACATCCTGAATCACAAGCTGGTATGACGTTATCACCACGTGAAACGAGGCCTCCTCTGTGTTAATACATTTGGAGTCCCAGAACTTTCGTAACACACGACGGTCCTGGGTGTTTCCCCAGTATGGCACAACCTAGGGGACAACAATATGCATAGGGGTTATTTTATAGGTGTTATTGAATAGGTGTTATTGCGTAGGTGTTATTGCATAGGTGTTATTGCATAGTTGTTATTGTAAAGGTGTTATTGTATAGGTGTTATTGCATAGGTGTTATTGCATAGGTGTTATTGCATAGGTGTAATAAAATAGGTGTTATTGCATAGGTGTTATTGGATAGGTGTTAATGTATAGGTGTTATTGTATAGGTGTTAATGTATAGCAGTGTTCGAAATTCGCGATAGTCCGAGGCTACCAAATTTCAGCTGGGGCTACCGATTTTCCACAGAAACTAGCCCGACCGGGCTATCGTTTTTTCCTTACGTGAGTTAAAAAAGACCATGCCAATTAAATGCGTAACACATTGTTTTTTTTTCGCCATGCCTTATTATCTAAGAATGCGTCCTTTAAGGCGACTGGAGCGACTAAGTCGCCTTGACAACGGCGAAGTCGGATTCGCCGGAATTTATGATGATCAAAAAGCTAAATGCTCTGCGATTCAGGGCTCAAGCCATGTGCTGAATGTTTGTTTATTTAATCAATGAATATAAACACATGTAAAAATTAATAATGCCCGAAGTGACAAGTGATTATCGATCAGTTTTTAACCAGTAACTGTGTCTGTTAGCAGCAGTCAAACTCTATGACGTCAATAACTCCGCCCATTATGTAAATTAACGGATGACATCGGCAGTTTTCGACAACTGCGATGGCTATGAAAATCAACAATGCCAAAATAGAAATAGCAACATTGATATTTTATTTATTTCATTTAAATATATTTTATTTATTAGCTAAAATAAAAAGAAAAATATTTTAAAAGTTTGTAATGCGAACAGAAAATAATCATTCTACAAGCATCGTCTTAAGTAAATGCGCAGGAAACAGGTGCCCGTTTACTTCCTGACAAATTTAATCAAAGTGAAAGGAGAACTGTCGGAAATAGTTAAATCGTTGTCAGTGTACAGTACAGTAAGGTTCTATTTTATACCTTTGAATTGCTTTGCCATTTATTTTAAAGAACAATTATAGTAATATTGGCAATATAAACATCGATATATTTTTGTTGTTTCTTCCGAAACTTGAAAGTGAAACTGAAAGTTGAAAAGAGAAAAATGTCATTGCACAATCGCTGGGGCATATCGGATTTGACAAGGATGCATTGGATAACAGAACTTAAAGTACATGCATAATTCTTTCCATTAAATAAATGAGAAAACATGTTTCTCTTTTTATTACCTTTTTGAAAACTTTATTATGCATCAGTCAATTGTAACCACGGCCCCTCCAGGTCCGGGGAATAGCAGGGACTTTGACTTTCGGTCCAGCCAAGCCCAGGTAAACCCCCCGAACTGATAAGTAAAATCCCCGCCAAATGCCCCCGCACCCCAGAGACCCTAAGTAAGGCACATTCCCCGCTATATTTGGCGCGAACACGAAACCATCGCATTCACCCGGCACTGCGGGGCCACCGGGAAGTTAAAAACACGGCCCATTTCCCCGGCTATCCCCGGTATAATCCCGTACCTTGGGGGGCCGTGGTTACAATTGACTGGTGCATTAGTTATGCTACGTTGACACTATGTTTCCGGTGGCCACGGCAGCCCCGTTTGCCCGAAACGTATTGCGCCGTGGGATTTTGGCCATTTTTGTCTCCATAAACAAGTTTTGTTAGGTTGTGCTAAGTTTCCTCACGTTTTATCGTGGTAACCGTGACAAGCTGTAGGGGCGAAAAAGTGGTTCGTCCAAGGCGCACTTAGGTCCGGGCGCGGTCTACCAGGGATGCATGTACGTTGCGTCCCGGTCTGATACGTTCTGATAGGATCCCTCACATTGTTCACGTCTTGATCAAGGTCTGATGCTTTTTCCACGTTTTGTCAAGGCCTCCTATGCATCGAACGCGAACACCGCAGAGCTTTGGATTACGTTTGTGTCCAGGGTATAAAGAAAATCCCCCAGGCAACAGCAATTACTGTATCAGAATACTTCGACAAGTCATCATGAATTCCCAAGATGAAGACGATTTTGTGTTTTCACCGCAAATGAAACGTAACGAAACAGCTATCGTCCACCTTAGCTTGCCGTGAAAACCGTGACAAAACGAAGCACGACGTAACAAAACTAGAAAGGAACTTCAGATGCCGGGGATTACATATGATTCCCGCCCCCCCTACGGACGATTTATAAGTTGTGTAACGGTCTATTACGTACTGTCACGTGTCATTGCGTTTACCCCGTTTTACTACGACCTACTACGTTTCTCATCCACACCTTACTGCCGTGGCCATTTTTTTGACAGTTTAAAATTCTGGCCCGGCATGCACGGCAATAACGGTCTGTCACGTTTGCATATCCCGTTCCCCCGCGCTGTCTCATGTTTATCCCGTTTTCTCCACGGTTGTCTGAAACGGGGCTGCCGTGGCCACCGGGAACATAGTGTAAACGTAGCATTACTGAACTTTTGATGACTACACTATTATATGTATGACTATAATTTATTATTGACGCATTGTTCAGATTGGGGAACATTTATTGAAACTGTATGAACGTGCTTGATTAAATGATCAGAATCATTGTGGAATCATATTCAAACTTCCAAAAATTATTCCGATCGAGTGATACTTTATAGTGTTTAAGTTTGGGCTAGTGAAATTGGTTTCGGGCTAGTAAAATTTCCTATCTGGTAGCCCGAATGGGCTAGTAGATTCAAATCCGAATTTCGTACACTGGTATAGGTGTTATTGCGTAGGTGTTATTGTACAGGGGTTATTGCACAGGGGTTATTGCATAGGTGTTATTGCACAGGGGTTATTGTATAGGGGTTATTGTATAGGTGTTATTGCACAGGGGTTATTGTATAGGTGTTATTGTATAGGGGTTATTGCATAGGTGTTATTGCATAGGGGTTATTATATAGGTGTTATTGTATAGGTATTATTGCACCTGTGTTATTGCGTAGGTGTTATTGTATAGGGGTTATTGCATAGGTGTTATTATATAGGTGTTATTGCATAGGGGTTATTGCACAGGTGTTATTGTATAGGGGTTATTGCATAGGGGTTATTGCATAGGTGTTATTGCATAAGGATAAATGATTATTGTATAGAGGTTATTACATTGGGGTTATTGCATAGGGGTTATTGCATAGGGGTTATTGCATAGGTGTTATTGCATAGGTGTTATTGCATAAGGATAAATGATTATTGTATAGAGGTTATTACATTGGGGTTATTGCATAGGGGTTATAGTATAGGGGTTATTGCATAGGTGTTATTGCATAGGTGTTATTGCATAGGGGTTATTGTATAGGGGTTATTGCATAGGTGTTATTGCATAGGTGTTATTGCATAGGGGTTATTGTATAGGGGTTATTGCATAGGGGTTATTGTATAGGGGTTATTGCATAGGTGTTATTGCATAGGTGTTATTGCATAAGGATAAATGATTATTGTATAGAGGTTATTACATTGGGGTTATTGCATATGGGTTATTGCACAGGTGTTATTGTATAGGGGTTATTGCACAGGTGTTATTGCATAGGTGTTATTGCATAAGGATAAATGATTATTGTATAGAGGTTATTACATTGGGGTTATTGCATAGGGGTTATAGTATAGGGACTATTGAGTTAATGCATAGGGCTTATTGAATTCATATATATAAAATTAGATGGACAACTGGGCCATCTTATCAACGATCATATCGTATGATCTCATTTTCCAATATTTTATTAATGGTTGTAATGTGATAATTTTTTAAACAGAAAGTTTAGCTGGAAATACAACTCTAGGCTTATTTAGATTAAATCTCTCCTTGGTAAAGATCTTCTTCAGGATCCTTCATTACAAAGACCCCATATTATTTACAAATACATACACTCACCCATAAAGTTATTTTCATGTTTCAACGTTCAATGGCAAATTTGGCATTAAATGCATCTGGCTATTAACAAAGTAAACATTGCAAAGACATATATATGGCATACAGCTTTTAATAAACTGGTTGTATAAAATCTAAACAAAAGATATTTCTCCTTTTAAAAACAACATGTCCATACATCCAACACAATATTAAGTTTCATGTACGAAAGGCAACTTCTATCAATTACCTTAAACTTGGGTACAAATCGAGAGCACTCCTGCTGCCAGTTATGAAGTGTGGATGCTGGTGCTACTATCAGGAATGGCCCCCAGATTCCATTCTGTTCCGCGACGTGGGCAAGACAGGAGAGACTTTGTACAGTCTTACCCAGACCCATCTCGTCAGCCAGAATCCCGTTAATGCCCTGGTCGTACAGACTTGCCAACCAGTTCATTCCCTGAGGAGAAGTATATACAACATAATATGAGTATGACCTTGTAAAATTCCTAGGACCGAATGGATTTTTTTTTTCTGACTGGGTAAAATTCCCAAAGCCTTGACGTGTAAAAAACTGATCCCATCCCCCCCCCCCCCCACACTCCAGTGTCCAGTTGGAATCAGATTTGATTTCACTTGAAAAAGTAAGGACAATTCTGCACAATATGTGAGCCTATATAAAAGTACAAGGAGTTGGACTAGAGAAACCTCTGATATACGTGCTTGTGTGAGAAAAGATATATTTATGTTTGAAAGGGTTAGATGTGATTCATTTTTTCAACAAAAATTCCCCCAAAGTATGTCACCTATCCAGAGTGGCCATCATTTTTCTAGTACAGGTCAGCATGATGTTAATCTTCTGTCTACTGACCCCAAAAATCAATTGTGGTCATAATTATACAAACCATGACCAAGGTGCATACCAAGTTTGAAGGATACTGCAACAATTTGTTCAAAGGTAACTGATCAGAAATGTGTGTAAGGACAATGCAGTCGATGTTCCTGACAAAGTCATCCCAAAAGTGCAAGAACACAAAATATAAAATGACACGATGACAATGATAATTTGGTAATGACAAAGGCATGTAATTTTCCACCTTTTTTTTTACTTTGTTTATTTCCCCATAAATCTAGCAGACTTAAGAATATACTTAATAAAATGTTCACTTCACACTATAAAGAAGTTATTTCAAAATCCACATATGGCCAAGTTACAGTGCAAACACAATGCGTACGTAAGCTCACCCAGCAAACCACCAACGTGATATACCCGTTAAATACACATTCCTACCTTAAGCTGATAACCCTTCAGTTTCCCCTCAAACATGGACGGCTGTGGTCTCTCTTCTCCCACAAATGTTGCATTGGCCAGCGAATTTACATCTGTGCAAGAGAAAATACAGTGTTAAGATCACCATGTACAATATTGATTTGATTAAGTAGTTTAACGTCATAAAATGACTTGTGCTCAAGGCTTCCGTTACAGGAAGTTTGGAAGTATATTACTCCCTAAAAACGAGCCAAAACTTCCAAAATCAAGTTCTTGGAGGTACAAAAACATACACTATTTTGGAGAAAACCTTCAACAGTGCAGGCTTGGAAGTTCAGAATATCAAAACTTGGTGTCAACATTACTTTATGGTCTCATTTTCATCAAGCCTTGAAGTGAAATGAATTCTTTAAATACAATTTTGGGAAATTTGCAAGTTATAAGTTACAAATAATTTAACATTTAAAGTATCTAGTTGGACAATTGTGGAAAATTCTCAAAGTGCCCGAAGCATAAACTTTCATATTTTTGAAGAAAACTACCAATAGAAATATAACGGAAGTTCATGCTTATATTTAAATATTGTGTTCCTCAACATTTGGATTTTTTTTATTTGAATTGTAAGCATCGTAATTGCATACCGATTTTTTTTTTTTCGATAACCTCCCTGAACAGGACTTATTTTCGCTGAAAATGTCACATATTAAACCTTTGGCAGAAAAGATGCTCTTGAAAGACTCACTGTCTTGAAGTTTTTGAAATAAAATATCATCTTGAAATGTTCACTATCTTTAAATGCTAATTGCTACTTCCACTTACTTGAACTAGAGTCAAACTGCTTTGTCTGAAATGAAAACATTTGTCAATGAGAAATTACAAGAAAGATAAACCATCACAATACAATAATGTATAAACTTCATTCATAGCAAAATTTTAACAGACTTGATTTGGCTTGAACACAAAAATGCATTCATGATTTGATAATACTATAATAACAGTTCTAACAGACTGTATTTAGCAATACGAAGTGGAACATATGTAGGAAAATGAGGATATTTTAATTATCAGGGAAGATTCCAGACCAAAAATCCATATTCTGAAACATTTTGTTAAAGTATAAGGGATTCAGTCCCTAAACAGGATAAGGGCGATTAGAGCCATGTTAAAGTTTGGCCCTATTTTAATAAAATATTTCAGTTGTTAACCATACGCTTAAGAGTGCTCAGGTACACTTGTAAAGTTACGGACAAAATCTATGTGATAAATGTCTTTATGATATTAAAGCTGCACTCTCACAGATTGAATGTTTAGACAACTTTTTATTTTTTTTTGTCCTGGAGCGAGCCAATTTTTGCGAAAATCCATGAAAACCAGTTATATAAGTCTACTGACAAAAGATTAGATCGCAGATGCATTTTTCTTAAACTGTTAGTACAATTTAAGCCATAAAACATGAATTTTCCAACGGAAATATGAAAATATGCGATCTGATCTTTTGTCAGCAGTCTTAAATCATTGGTTTGCAGATATTTACACAAAAATTGGCTTGCTCCAAGACAAAAAATAAAAAAGTTGTAAAAATGGTAAATACTGAAATGCAGTTTACATCGTCAACAAGGTAATTTGCGATTTTGAGCCTTACAATCTTTATTGACCCAGAACTCCAAGCTGAAATTCCTACAATGACTAGTGTTTGGAATCGGCTCCAGTTTGACTATCGGTAATCGGTTCCACTTAAGTAACCGATTATCGATAGTTCAATTGTTTTTTTTGAAAAAGGAGAAAATTGGTGGAAATTAACCGAACACAAATATCGAAAGGAAGAAGAAAACCCACTCGCTGGAGAAATCGCTGATCGATTATGACCAAATTAAATCAATTGTCGCTGATTTCAAGCCCAGCCAATCAATATTTTCGAATATAATCGATCATCGGAAACGTCACTAACAATGACCCTGCACGTTTAATATGCCTATACCTTTGCTCTGTGGGCCTGGAATGCCGAGTTGGCAGTTTTCATGGCTTTCTCCTTCGCTACATTTGAGTCTGCAAAAAAGGAGAATAAAAAGTTAGGACTTCTTGTTTTACATTTTTAAACATTATACATTTTACAAAGATTATGAAGAAATTTATGATTACTTGTACTAAGTCACTCTCATTGGCATGATATTGAGAGTGTGTCTTTGTGTTGTAGGGGGATCTGGAGTACATGGAGAAAACCGACTTGTCCAGCTTGGTGACCACTATACCATGTTTGTCAGAGGTGATCGAAGTAGTCCATTGGATTATAAATTATGTTTGATAAAATAGACTGACCAAAAACAATCCCTCTGTTGGGCCTCCTTTAGATTCAATCAGAAAGTGCCATGGTGTCTTTCTGCTATTTTGTGAATGGGGCCTTCCACATGAGAATTTTGTTGATGAAAGGGAATTTCATATAAATGCAATTTCTTATATATTCTTTAAAGGTGGGAAGTTGGGCAGATTTCTTCCCTAAAATCAGCACAGAGACAGCCCTGCCCCGGAAACAACATGCCAAAATTCAGACACCTACACTTTCTCCAAACTCAGTTTTATTATATTTATCTATGATCTAACATAATTCTAGGTGTAAATGAAAGCATCCTTTTTTTTCTAAATTTAACAATGCTTTGTTCTTTTTGCTTTATATGAAAAAAAAGGTATTTGTACCATAGTCATCAATAGCAGTATCAACAAGAAATCCTGTCTGTGAGGGGCGTTCCTGTTTGGGCTCTTCCAGTTTCTGCAGGATCTTGTCGCGTGTACCCTCTCCTTCCCCAGTGATCTTACGAGCCATGAAATGGGCGTACAACTCTGTCTGCGTGATCAGGAAGTTGAACTTACGCTGCTGTCTTCTTGCCTAATGATGGAATCAAGTATATCAGCAACTGCTTTCTTCAATTTTATAAACTTTTTGACAAGTTGAGTAAAATGTTTGCCAGACCCAAATTTCTCAAATAAAGTTAAGTCTCTTATTACAGAATCAAGCTTAGCTCAATAATGCTTTTTTTTTGGTATAAATTGTGTTCTCTTGTAGGTTAAATAAAACATGACACCCTGTTACTCTTGGGATATTTTGAGAAATAGATGCAAGACTATGCTATCATACATATCATTCAACACTTCTACAATTTACACATACCTGGACGAAGCAGTGCACAAGAAGTAGCCCACATGTACACGTACCTGCACGAAGCAGTGCACAAAAAGTAGCCCACATGTACACGTACCTGCACGAAGCAGTGCACAAAAAGTAGCCCACATGTACACGTACCTGCACGAAGCAGTGCACAAAAAGTAGCCCACATGTACACGTACCTGCACGAAGCAGTGCACAAAAAGTAGCCCACATGTACACGTACCTGCACGAGTAGTGCTTTGCAATACCTTTAATAACTCACCATCTTTTTTCAAAAGATCAGGGGGCCGTTTCATCATGAACCCCAGGAGCATTTTTGTACCAGTATTGGGTCTGTATTTACAATCATCTTGAGTCTATATGAGACTCAGGCTTAGAAAACTGAATTCTTAATTGTTTCAAAATATCTATAATATAACAAGTCTTTATGAGATGAAGATGATTGGGTTTTCTTTATATTGCAGAACAGATTATTTGTAAAGAGGTAAATATATTTTAAGCATTATTGCTTCTATAATAGGATATTAACAACAAAATAAAGGTTTTGTTCTTTTTGAGTCTGAGTCACAAAATTCGCCTTTAGACGTTAGTGAACAAGGCAAGTTCTACCATTTACCTTACTAGGTATAAATTCACTCCTGGGAATCTAGACAAACAGCGCCTCACAATCAATCATAAAACAGCACTGATACCTCCTCTCTTACTCACCTCAGCCATTTCCAGGTCCGTCTTCCGTTTCTCGAGGGCTTCTTTCTCCACACGTTTCCTGTGATCCTTTTCCACTTTCTCGAAGCGTTTCCAGTAAACCATCATCTCCCTTGTGAGTCTACGAGCCTTCGAGGGCGTGTCCTTCATCTGCTTCTGTGATTGGATGGCTGCTCTTCGCACCTCTCGCATGGCACCCATTGAGATCTATATATAGCGTTGATGAACAGATTTATTACTAAAGCTTTTAGCTATTTATAGCATTACAATCGCAGGTCTTTTTCACCGAATTTAGCATTGTACAAAGTAAAGCTACTTCCCATGCTCAAAAATGACCAAATTTCCAAAATGAGGAATTTTTATTCCTAAGAGGTCTAAATTATATGTTTTATTATGAGAGTTTGACAAAAAGAAACCTTTTTTCTTCTTTGGAAATTATTCATTTAAAATCACTATTTTTCTCACTTGTTTTCCCAATCTTGTTATTCATAATTTTCCTACAAAGAAAGGCTAGGCCTCTTCCTCAATTTATGCTGAAAGAGCCCTGAATCATCTTTAATCAGATACATTTTAGTTTGCTCAAAGCTTGCTTTCATATTTATATATATTCAGATTTGTTTTTTCAGTTGGCATATATAGATACTCCCAGTGAAATGAATAGTTTACATGTCTTTATTATTATTCTTAATTTTGCCAAAGGTTTTTTTTGTGTTAGACCCTTTTTAATATAAATGGAAGAAAGGCAAAGTTTGAGTTTCTGTGACAGCTCAAAATATAACCTAGTTGTAGTCCGTACCTTCTTCAACTGCTGCATAACTTCTTTTCTTGCAGACGCCTTCTGTTTCTGAGCCTGACAAAAAAATCAAAAATGAACATAAATAAAATATGAATGTTTGATAGTAACAGATATTAACCTATTATTACTTGCACATATAGAAAGATATTTTATAATCCACCTAATTGGAGAGCAAAACATAAATACATGTACAAAACAGCAATTACAAAGGTGATAATATGGATTATTCTATTATACATGTATATGTATACAAATGATAACTACTTAGTTCTGTCAACATAAAATGGTATTAATAGTTTGTAATATTATAGCAGTTTTAAAGATGATATCAATTCATATTTTTACTTTAACATTAAGTATTATCCTTCAATAATATTACATGTTTAAGTTTCGAAACTTGCAGCAGCTCTATATTAAAGCCAAAGACCAGATGCCTCAACTAGAAATTGAAAATTATGACTATTTAACCCAAGCAATATCCAGACACCTTAATGCAGGAACAAAGTTAAGGCACATTATTCCTCACATATAACAAACTACATCCAACTAAAATGGAACATCCAACTCACCTTTGGAATCTCTTTCTTAGCAATGGCCACCCACAGCCGTCTTCGTTTCACCTCTGCCTGTTCCGGAGTGAGTTTCTTTCCTGCCGCCTTATCACGCTGACTCTGACGATGTGATAATATGGCCTGTAATAGCACTGGGTCCATGTCTTCAGAAACCTGAAATAAATCAGACAGTCAGTCAAAGAGTACTTTATTCTATACCGTAACAAATTGTTCAAATGTAAGAAAGATGAAATATCTGTGTTTTGAAAAACTTTTTTGTGAAGTAAAGAGATCTTACCCCTGGTGGAACTGGAACACATACATAACCTTTTGTGTATGAGGCCAGTAAAAATTCTGTGCATTTTACTGCCTTCTTAAGGTTGTTTCTTCTTACGAAAAAGTCCATTTTTACCAAAAATTCCAACAGTTTACTAATTCAATATAAAAACCAATGTATTTCTTGAAAAATAAACAAGATCTTTCAAGTCCAGCTCTAATACAGAACATCGTGCATTAAAAAGTCAATACATGTTTATTCCTATTATATCATATAAAAAACATACATCGAGATCATCGCCATTTTCTAGCACCTTGTCCTTTTTCAACTTCTTCAGTTTGGCTGCAAGAGAGAATTCAAAATCATGATTCAAATGTTACCAATATGTTTATGGAAGTTATCAAAATATAGCTTTAGCTTATAGTCCCTAGCTTTAGAGCAGACATGATTTCATGTCGTTTTCGACATTTTTAACTTTGTTCAAATTGAGTTTTTTTGTTTTTTTTTTTACTTACTTTAATAAACTAACACCAAACAATAACTGGTAGATAACCATTTGAATATAATTGTGCAAATCCAAGCCGAAAAATCATTTAGTTTCAAAAAGCATCACAAAAATGCTTGCAGCAAAATGAAACATTTTCTGTCAAATTTTTTATTTAGTATTACTAGTTACTGTTGAGTTCTTATTTGAAAATGTAAAAAACAAATCTTTTTACCAGCTTTTTTTTATTTTCCAAAGATGTTTTAGAGAAAATGTGTGAAACCCACAGTGGTTGAAATGAGTACATGCCTACAAGCCCTTCACTGGTAAAATACTTTTCGGGCTCAATCTTCAGGTTTTATATAGCAGGGTTTATTAAAATATTTAACAGCCAAGCAAAAGAATAAGAAATATCGCGTATTCATCCATAAGTCTTATTCAATGACTGAACTAAAACAACTAAATACACAAAAGTATAAAGGTTTACAATCATGAATATGACTTGAACCTTTGATTTTTTTCTCCATTTTTCGTTGGTCTTTGTTAGTTTTCTTCCTGGGTCCAAGAACATTTTTCTGATGTTCGGGGAAGTGGTCGACGTTTGATAACAGTCCGACTGAGTAATATTGATACTGTCGCATCTAAAACAAAACATCAGAGAGGATTGAGAGCGTCTGAACAAAGACTGGGGTCCAGGGAGACAAGTTGGGCCCATTGGCGGGTCCAGGGCAACATCACGGTGGAGGTCACGTGGCAAAGTTTTTTTGGAGCTGAAATTTTGCTTTTAAACCTCATGGTTTTTGAAGCATATTAAGATATTTAAACATAACTCTACTAGTTGATAGAGTGCACAAAACTCTTTCGAGAATGAATGTTTATGATGCTTTGAATAAACAAGTTCTGAAAATATTCTTAACAAACAAAAAGCAAAACCATTACCACATAACACATGTTGGAGCACACTCCTAACTATGTATTTTTTTTAATAACTAGGCAAACTTAAAAATATTGGTAATATACTAAGATGTACAGACAAGATACTGCCAGGTTCCATTCTTCGCTGCCAAATTGGTCTCAAGTCATGGAAATACAGTCCAAAATGATTTCTTCACTAATCCATAATGACAAAATCACCATCGATAGTGGCTGATTCTGGCCTTTTTTATCTATTCTTTTCATTGATTTTTTATTATTATCAATCATCGGAATAAAAAACAATTGGTAAAATAAAATATTATCACATGTTTGGAGTTCAACAAATTTAATGAAAAAGTTTAAAATTACTTTATTTTTTAAAACAGAAATGAGTAATTTTATTTTCACCTTTGAGAACAAATGTTTTAGCAATTGGTTAAAAAACAACAACAAGACACTACAATAGGTACCTCTGGGTCTTGATAGTAGGTCATCTGATGTTTGCGTTGGTATTTGTGTAGGCGGAGCATGTTCTGAAGCTCCGCCTCAGAAATCTCCGCCTCCTCCTCATCCTCCTCCTCCTCTGATGAACTGTCACTCAACAAAATGGCCTGAAAAGAACATATCGCAACATTTTAAATACATGCTATTAACAAGAGCAACGTCAGGGATAGCCAATGCTCTTCTATTTGTGTTTCATTCGAACAAGGGGCATAACAAGACAAATACTAAAGCTCGAGACAGTTATGGGCCTTACTGTACATGTGCATATTGTGTCTGTCCAAGTTTCAGTTTAATATTTTGAAAGCTCTGCAGCCAAGACTAAGTTGGGTTTTTTTTATCAATGACACAAAGGTTATGACAGTACTCCAGTCATTGAAATAAGACTTTTGGATGACAAAGCCTGAATACTTAATACATTTGCATGGTATCAAATTCTTAAACAAACCCTGCTATATTATATATGATTCAAAATTTGAGCAAGCCTCGAAGACATTTTACCAGTGCATGTATCTTTGAAAAGTATTTGCATTAGGTGCTCTGAATTGTTTTCCTTCCGACTGCAGATAGAGTTGGGATCTCTAATCATTGAAGTACTTGGGGTTTACCTCTTCGTTTTTTATTATTATTTGTTTTATTGATAAGTTTCCTCACGTTAATGCATACTTTGATAAGATTTACCTTTTGTGTTTTATCTCTATTTAGAATTGTTGGGATAAGAGTGAGGTTTGTGCACAGTAACCCCCAGTAAATTTACATTTTACTGACCGTTCCAAGGCGGTACCTAACAATTCTTGATAAACATACCAATTATTTATATATATATATATACTGTGAAATCATTAATGTTCGTGGGGCATTAATGTTCGTGGTTTTCGTGGATTGAGTGATCCACGAATTCAAGATCCCACGAAATATTGACCCTTTATTCCCTTTTTCAATTGCCATGTTATGTACATACTCTAGTTGAATCGTTACGGAGGCCACAGTACACATCGTAAATATCCGTCTAACTGTATATATTACTATCATTGTTATGTTAATATCAGACAATGCGAATGTCCGTCGGACAGTCGGACATGTCCGGTATATTTCAATTTTGACCGACGAAACTTTTGTGTTGGTCGGTCACAATGTCCGGTGAAAAATTAAAGTCAGCACCGTTTAATTTTCGGAAAATTTACTTTCAGTTTCTAAATAAATGTTCAGAGTTATTTTTATATCATGATTATTCAGCGTGTTAATCCGTGTTTCACTATTTGTAAACCCCGTTTCGACATGTTTCCGTAAAAGCCGATAAAACGCGTAAGGTTCCGATTTCAGCTGGTACTCTAATACTTTTATTTTACGGAAATGTTCGGAAATTACAAAATTCCGTTATGTAGTGGTTCCCGGCAATCGTGTTAATTTAAATATGATGATTAATATACCGAGCTGACTTTCTTTCCGCTCTGTTTAACATTGCCAATAACAAGAACTCTACTTTCGTTTTTGCATGAATGTTGTGCCTGAGTTTGACTTGTAGTACAATTCGTAACATTTTATAACCCTATTGTATCTTTAATTTAAAGATGAATTAAAAGAGTAAGATCTAGCTGTTTCATGGGTAGACGAACCAGATATGAGTTTTTTTGGGGGAGGCAAGGGAAGAAAAAAATTATGACATTTATAAGATTTTTTTTACATTATGTTTGGCTTTTTTTTGTAATTTATTATAGTACTGTAGGACAAATCTAACCAAAAAGATCTAAACCTGTTATAATGGGGAATTACAAAACTTATTTAAACAAGAGATGTTTGTCAAACATTATGCCCCCTGAGCGCCAAGTTGCCAGAAATATTTGGACAATTGAATGAAATATGCATGGACTGAAATGACAGCTGATTTGTCATTGGATGCATATGAGGCAGGTCATCTACTGGTCATACCTAATCTTCATGTCAAGTTTGATGACCATAGGTCCGGGAATTGTTGAGTTATCACTCGGACAAGCTTTGGTCTTCCAACAGACCGACCGACATGTGCAAAGCAATTATATAACCCCTCTGCTTCGAAGGGGGGCATAATTAAACTAGATGTTCACTGAAAACTGATACTTCAACTCATGCATTTAGTGACATATAAATTTCTACTGTCTACTATATAAGAAAATAAAATATGGACAATCAGAAAACCTTTTTTCAGCTTACAGTCACACTGACCTTGACCTTTGACCCACTGACCTCAAAATCAATAGGGTTCATCTGCTGGTCATGACCAATAAGCCTACCTAGTATGAGGTCCCTGGGTCAAAGCGTTCTCAAGTTATTGATCGGAAACCGTTTTTCATGTTAAGGTCACACTGACCTTGACCTTTGACCTCAAAATCAATAGGGTTCATCTGCTGGTCATGACCAATACACCTACCAAGTATGAGGTTCCTGGGTCAAAGCGTTCTCAAGTTATTGATCGGAAACCGTTTTTCATGTAAAGGTCACACTGACCTTGACCTTTGACCCACTGACCTCAAAATCAATAGGGTTCATCTGCTGGTCATGACCAATAAGCCTACCTAGTATGAGGTCCCTGGGTCAAAGCGTTCTCAAGTTATTGATCGGAAACCGTTTTTCATGTTAAGGTCACACTGACCTTGACCTTTGACCCACTGACCTCAAAATCAATAGGGTTCATCTGCTGGTCATGACCAATACACCTACCAAGTATGAGGTTCCTGGGTCAAAGCGTTCTCAAGTTATTGATCGGAAACCGTTTTTCATGTAAAGGTCACACTGACCTTGACCTTTGACCCACTGACCTCAAAATCAATAGGGTTCATCTGCTGGTGATGACCAATACACATACCAAGTATGAGGTCCCTCGGTCAAAGCGTTCTCAAGTTATTGATCGGAAACCATTTGGTATTCCGACCGACCGACCGACAGACAGACAGACCGACCGACCGACCGACCGACATGTGCAAAACAATATACCCCACTTTTTTCAAAAGGGGGCATAAAAAGAGGCTTATTAAATCAAGGTTTAGGCTGATGTTACTGAATACTGTTTGTAACATTGCGACAGGTAAAAATTTGGTGCGACAGGTAAACTTTCAGTGTTTACCTGTCGCAATGTCCTGTGAAGAAAGAAAAGTTTTCGCGTTGTCTGTAATATATTATATCAGCCTTTAACAAATAATAAACCAAATCATTTTAATGTGTTTATATGAAACAAATGACAGAAGCACGTGCCTTAAAATGTGCTGTTCATTAAAATCTCCAGGTGTACAAACTGTGAGTGATGAGTGTCGGTTCTCGATTTTATTTCTTTAATGAAATAATTAATCGACTACATTAGAGGTTACTGAGCACCCAATGTGACAATGTACAAAACAAAGCGTTCAATATACTTATTAAACAAAAACGTGTGAATAAATATTGAAATGAGATGATATTCAAAAGTAATTGAATTTGTAAACATCAGCTATCTTTAGGGATTGTTTACTCAAATATACGGACCTTCTCGGTGTTTTCAGGGTTTGCAAAATTCTTAATTGGCATTCAATGGCTTCGTCTATCTGTATTAGGAACAGGGTACATCTTCTTTTATGACCTTAATTTCCAATTAAATCGATAATTGACATGGATATATGCACTAATTGGCATGTCGTACCACTTTAGCGAGTGTCATAAACCGAGTGACGTACACAACGGAAATCACGGGCCAGCGCGTGGAATGCAGTCGATCTAGGACGATCGCAATTTTGATTATTTTTTATTTCAAAAACGAAAAACCACGAATTTAAGTACCCACGAAATTGTAATTTTTCGGCAAACCACGAAATTTCATTCCAACGAATATAAATGATTTCACAGTAGTATTTATGCACTGTGCTGTTTGTAGAGTTGTGTGCTGTTCTATGTTTCTTGTTTGTGATTTTGTGTCTTTGGCGTTTGCCCATTGCCACTAAACCGGGTTTATGTTTAAACTTTTTGCTACTGAGCATGTTTCTGTAGCTTTTTGCATATATATTATGGGCTTGTGTTAATTTCGACCTCTGGAACTCTCATCAAAGCCATTCACCTAATTTAACACAATCCTGAAAGCCCTGAACTGGTAAAGTGTTTGCAAGGCATGCTCGAATTTTATATTCTATACAGTCGAGCATATATCATAACTCTAGCAATAATGTAAGGTTCAGCAGGCTTATTAGTACAAAGATCTAATTTGACGACTACAAAACTAGATTCCTGTTGAAGTTTATATCATGTTTTCTAAGCTTGATATAAGCCTTAAAGGTCAGCACACCAGTTTTCACATAACATCATATCTGCTGACAAGACCATAACTAATGGTCAACTATATTTTTCTCCAAAATAAAACAAGAGCGCCACAGAGAGAGCACTCACGCTCACCTATTGTTTTGTACATCCAATCACAAAAAACTAACAAGCTTAAAGCTGCACTCTCACAGATTTACTGTTTATACAACATTTTTATTTTTTGTCTTGGAATGAGCAAATTTTTGCGTAAACATTCATGAAAGACTGCTGACGAAAAAATCAGATTGCAGATTGTTTTAAAAAAATAATTGTTTTATGATTAAAAGTGTTACTTAAGAAAAATGCATAGAACACAAATTTTTGAACATATAAAAATCTGCGATCTAATTTTGGTATAAATTGGCTCGTTCCAAGACAAAAAATAAATAGGTTGTCAAAACGTTCAGTCCGAGAGAGTGCAGCTTTAAAGTAAGCCAAACAGTGAGATTATTAAAGATGATTTTCACAACCGTTTCATCATCTATAACAAACCAGAAGTGTTCCTTATATGTGTACATGTACCAACCTTGAGCCATTTTCTTCCTTTCTTGACCTTACTGAAATTGTACAGTCGGTTCTTGTCTGCCTTCCTTTCTATAACAAAAGAGACAAAAACAATCTGAGGTATGTGGCCAGATTTAATTTGCTAATACCATTAACATTATATACCATAAAACAGAAAACACAATTATTAAAAAAAAACAAAAATGTTTATTTATGTCACACCAAGTTACGAAGGACATTTGTAGCATATTTTCTGCAGAAAACATTATTTTCTTCCTATTATCAATAATCATTGATTTCACTGCATTCATTTAGTTAATCTCAGTTCTCTTGAAATTGAATTCCAATTTATAATACAAAGACCAGTGTTCGAAATTCGCGGTAGCCCGATAGCCCAAGGCTACCAAATTTCAGCTGGGGCTACCGATTTTCCATAGAAACTAGCCCGACCGGGCTACCGTTTTTTCCATATGTGAACATGTCAATTACACAACGCGTAACGCATCGTGTTTTTATACGCAAAGCCTTATTATTTTTCGACAACTATGTTGGCTATGAAAATCAACAATGCTAAGGAGCAATATGAGCATTGATATTTTATTTATCAAAGTGAACGGAGAACTGTTGGACAAAGTTAACTCGTTGTCAGTGTACAGTGCAGTAAGGTTCTATTTTACAACTTGAGTTGCTTTATCATTTATTTTAAAGAACAATTGTAGGAATATTGGCCAAATAAACATGGGAACATTTTGTTGTAACTTCCGAAACTTGAAAGTGAAACTGAAAGTTGAAAAGGGAAACATGTCATTGCACAATCGCTGGTGGATATCGGACTTGACAAGGATGCATTGAATAACACAACTTATAGTACATGCATAATTCTTTCCTTTAAATAAATGATATGTTCAGAAAATATTTCTCTATTTTGATTACCTTTTTGAAAACTTTAGTTACTAACCTTTTGATGACTACTATTATACGTTATGACTATAATTTATTATTGACGCATTGTTCAGATTGGGGAACGTTTATTGAAACTGTATGAGCGTGCTTAATTAGATGATCAGAACCATTGCGGAATTGTATTCAAACCTTCAAAAATTATTTCGAACGTTTAATACTTTATAGTGTTTTAAGTTTGGGCTAGTGAAATTGGGTTCGGGCTAGTAAAATTTCCTATCTGGTAGCCCGAATGGGCTAGTGGATTCCAATCTGAATTGCGTACACTGAAAGACATTTTTCTGTTTAACGCCCTAAGCCGTACAACCTTGAAATAATTTTCTGTTTGTTTTAATGCTTTGTCGTTAATTCTGTTTTTGTATCTCCCAAGCAAAGTAAACAACGCTTTTCTAAAAAAACAAGAAAAATGTTCAGTTTTACAAAGATAATTCTTAGCTCAAAATCAATTTTACAAGATATTTACCTTCAGGCTATTGTTTATTTCATTCACTAAAAAATTGCATTACATTAGATCTTACCAGCTTTTATGTGCTATCTTAATTGTAATATTCTAAAGTAAATGATAAGTAAATATTAACTTTATCTTAAATTAATTCCGATAAATTCTACAGACCTGTCATCAGTTTAACAAGGTTTTACCTTTGGGCTAGTACTAATTCCAACTGCTATAACAACGTGTTGCAATAAATCTTACCCGCTTTAGTGATGGTGATGCCATTGAGAATCTTATTTCCCTCAGCATCTTTCTTGCACGGTCGCAATATCTCCTCCTCTACCTCCCGATCTAACCCAGCATTCTCATGAACCAATCCTTTCAATACAGATAAATATTATTAATATAGTATTAATTTAATTTAAACTGATTTATTTTAGTGATTAATTGTGAAACAAGATATTACAACATTATATCAATCACTCATCTTGGTACGATGTCACGCGAGAGTGTGGTCTTGTATTGTGGGGGGAAACTGGAGTACCCAGAGGAAACTCACTTGTCAGGCTTGGTTACCACAAACCAAACTTACATGCCCACGGTGAGGCTGGATATTGAACCCAGGTTGCTTAAGCAAAATGTTGATTAACCCATTAATGTGTGATTTTAAACATTTTATTTTTGATATAATTTATTCTTTATAAAATATGATGTAGAATAATATGTGTTAAGGCCGCAGGTTCTCAAATATTCTCCATTCCTCACTCAACAGAGAACACTAAGTCAATTAAAATCCATTGTATACTTTAAATAGAAAGGAATCAAATTCTTGTTCTTCTTATTTTGTTTCTTGTTTTTATTTCTTATTATTTAACCATATTTTGTGCATTAACTTATTAATGTGCAAATAATACTGCAATAAATATTTTTGAGTAATAACTATATTTTTTGTTCTAAAACAACATTTTTTTTTTACAAAAACCTAAATCAATATAGTCTTGGGGGTAATATGATTTTAACTGAATAAAAACTTTTTTTTATATTTTTGAACCATGCTAGGCTGTAAAGAAGTAAAATGAGTTAAGTAAGATATTGAGCAATTACTTAAGTATTTTCAAGATAAGGGCCTTTTTCTCGGCTTCCAAAGGAAATATTTTATGACCAATTCCTAATGGCAAAATCCTTTAAAAATCATGCAGAATTTGTAATTTCGACAAGTTCCTGCTGGAATGTTTTCGTTTCTAAATTAAAAGATAAAATGTCATAATTCCAGGTGTGAAAACACCCAGAAAAGTGGATGGTCACTGGTAATGTAATTAATATATTTAGACAAAGTTGATTGACAACTGATAAAGCAGCTAAAATGTAATAAAGAAACATACTGACCCAATTAGCCAAATGTGTTAGTATTTACTTAAACATATGTATCAAACAATGCAACCTTGTATGTCATACTATATACATGATATATTGAAACAGATTAAAATGACTGCAGAGCTTATGTTTCTCTTTGGATTATATGTATCGTAAGAATTATAGGGGGAAGTGCACTAGAATATAGTGGAAAGCAACCATTTATTTTTCGATGCCTAGTTTGCGGACTGATTATATATTAGTCTAAGAAATGGATAGGCGTCATAAATAGATAAATATTTAAACTACAAATAAATCTACTGTATTATGTATTACTAAGTGTATATTGAGTGTCTTCTAATCCGGATAAATATTAATTAATCAATCAATCAATCGTTACCTTCAATGTAGTTAAGGAGCGGGTCAAGTCTCAGGGCATTTTCCACTTTCTGAATGTGTGGTGGATTGGCTAACTGTTGACCGTAGTCATGATCAAATAGAAAATCTGCCGCCATTCTAATGAAGCAAGCTTATTTCCCTGAAATTATATTATAGTTGGGTCTGAGGGAAAATAACATTATGATAAATAGATATGATAAAAATGACAGTATACAAATTCGAAACAAATATTGCAATATTTACTACAACTAGCAATAATAAAGATTATCAGGCTGCTCAAAGCCATATTGATTTTGGTCAAAAAGCCTTTAGATTTTGTTGAAGCCACACATGTACCACCAAAGCAATGCCCAACAACCAATGACTTTCTGAAGACTGGACCTCCTACACATCTAGACTTCTTTTTACAGATTTATTTTTCTGTCATACAAGTTCTGGCTTCATATTGTACATTGCAATAGTACATTTTACTATCACGCTCTTTTGTGGACAGTTGCAACAATCCTTAAGATGGGGTTCTTTAGAATTTTTATTTGACTTTTGAAGTCGACACTTCATTCTTGAAAGTGAAAGCGAAAGTAGACAGGTGTTGTACTTGTGGAAATGCGAAGAAGAAATACACTAACAACGTGTTTTCATCCCTATGACACAACATATATTCAATGATATTCGGTTCTTGAATGAACGCGACGAGGCAAAAAACTGTTTAAACATTATTGGCGGCGTGTGCCAAAATAAAATCCCCAATCACGAAATAGGACAGCCATAATAAAAGCATTATAACTACAAATCAACTATTTGTTACCTCTAAAAAGTGTTCTGGTACGTAACATTGATAATTTTCAAGCATACAAGTCTCCTCATAGCAACTGTCAAAATGGCGGATAAAGTAATGCGGTCGCTGGTAATGGCAGTCGCTCGCGGAAAATATAACCTCAGTCATGACTTTCCTCTCACTACACAGGGTAACCCCCGCCATTAGAAAATAATTATCTCTAAGCTAAACACAGTTCTCATATTTACACCACAGTTCAAGTCTTCCAGAATAATTTATATTTGATTTTACTTAATTATCATAAAGAAAAGATGTATTTCATAATACTTTATGTCAAGTACCGTTATTAAAATAAATTATGTATTATGTTACTTTGGTTTAGAGATTTAAAAGTTCATTTTTTTCTATTAATAGAACAGAAAATCCTCTAATGACGTCATACTTTTTAAAAATATTTTTTATTTTCGGAATATTTAGACAACATAACTTAGTTTTCACTAACAAGCTTGCTATTTTAAATTGTTCCATTTACTTTCAAACTTAAAAATATCAAACATTTAAAAAATAATAAACGCCGTGCAATGTTATTTTTCACCCCCTTTTCTTAGCTAGGCGCTTCCTTGAATACAGTAACGTTATCAGCAAGCGTCTAAATTCAAAGATTTATGTTCGCCTCGCTGTGGTGTTCGTTCGTTCGCGTAAAGAAGGTAAGCGTAGAGATCTATTTTACTTTCCTGTGATTTAAAAGAGTATGTCTTAAAAAAGATTTCATACTTTGTGTGAAGTTTTCGTCTTATGATATGGGCTTCTGCATTTAGTTAATCATGTCTACATTTTGTAAGACTACTTTGTCCATAAATTAGTTCACTTGTGTTCTAATATTTCCTGAAGTTTAATTATTCATCAATAATACGATGTTCTAGAAAACACAGCAGCAAATCATGGCAATGCTAATTTTTCTAATTTGGGGTTTACGAGGTTCATGTTTTATGTTTTGCAGACAGCTTTATAAAATAATTGAAATCATCACATTCTTAAAAAATTGTCTTGTTCATTGCAGTACACTCATTAAGTTCAAGCAACGTTTTGTTTCCGAATTCCCTCCCTTGATTTTATTACTTCAGCGCCCAACACAAATGAGTTTGTCATCTGTCTCTATGTTTCTTTGTCTGTATAATGCCAACTCTCATCCGAGCTAACAACATGAACGATGCAGGCAGTGCAGTCTGCTTTTGTTACCAAATAAGTCTTATCAAAGAATTACGATCCTGGCATTCCTTTAAGTGAGTGTGACAGTTTACCCATTGACTTATCCCTCTGAGCAAGCGAGGAAAGTTGGTCTATGAATGTAGGCGGTCATTTAAGAAATTGCCTTGAAAACATTCAATAAATCTTATCTTATCGTAAGATAATTTATGAAAGTCTGCAAGGCAATTTCCTTGAAAGCAGCAATTTTGCAAAAATAAGTGTTTCAGCAATGATAATTACTAACATAGGGCTGACGTTAGTTAAGATTATTGCTTAATCCTACTGCATGTAAACCCATACAGCTGAATTTACCCAGAACCGCATGATCATGATATGACGGACTCGTTTGGACTATTAGACGCAAACATTTTTTAACAAGTCTGACAGCATTTCAAGTGGTTTGTTTTAATAAATTAATTTTTAAGCTGTTTAGTTGGAATCAAATTATGAAATTTCAAAGTGATGGCACAAGTCCATCTTCCAACTACGTTTACAGATTAAATGACATCAGTTGATTTTTAAACATTGATACCATTGATTTGATAATTGAATGATCCATAAAGAACAAATTCACCTTAAAGTGACACACTTATTCAAAACCAATACATACACATGTAAAATAAACATACATTTTGAGGGATACACCCTCAACTACTAGCTAAGTAATGCATTTAAGGAAAATATCAATTACTATGAACATTTTTATAACCATATATTTAACAGCTGAAAACGCAAAAATATCAAATGATTGGTGAATGCTAAAATATTTACTGCGATCTACTATGGTCACATAAGGTAGTAATATCATGTTTTCTGCACATTTCTTTTAAATTTAACTCGGTTTCCTTCATAAGCATCGTTGTTTCAACTTTTATTCATCCTTTTTGGTATATTAAAACAATTGTATTAAATGTGTTAATTCTTTTTGGGAGTAAGAGTGCACCTTTAAATAGATTTGGTCATCGTAAATATGACTTGTGTTGATCTAAAGGTTGTATAAATTTGCACTTCTAATGGCACAGACATACCTAGAAGTAGGCCTTCTATAATAAGTGGAAACTCTGTCATGGAGTTGAATACTTAATTAATGTAACAAATAACTAAAGAAGCTAAGAAATAAAAGAAGATATGAAAAATTAAGCAGACTCATGGGAAGAATTTATTGGGTTGTTAAGAAAAAATAAATCGCCGACTTGTACAATTAGCATAGAGCACTTCCATTGTGTAAATTTTGGTTTTAGACTCGTCATTCTTTTCATATTCTATTTATATATTTTTAGAACAATGGGGACAAGAGTATACCTTGGGCATTTACCATATCACGTTAGAGAACGTGATGTGGAACGGTTCTTTCAAGGGTATGGCAAACTACGCGATGTTATGCTGAAAAATGGCTATGGATTTGTTGTAAGTATTGATAAAAAAATTGTTATCAGAACTCATCATTTGTCATCATCTGTTATAAATTTGACATTTTGAAATGTGGAATAGTAGGCAGGGCTCTTACTAGGCTGAAATTTTCGGACACTGTGTCAAATTAGGGAGAAGTGGAGACTTAGGAGAAGTAATAAGTGAAACTTATCATAGAACCTATATTGAGATCTATTTCGAATGGGCAGTCTTGAAATTGTAGGGGCTCAAGTCAAGAAAGATGTCAAATATTGTATCGGTACTATTTAATATGGATTGCATACCTATAAATTATCCTAATTGTACCTTGTTTGTACAGGAATTTGAAGACAACAGAGATGCTGATGATGCTGTGTATGAGCTGAATGGAAAAGAACTATGTGGAGAAAGGTCAGTTTGTGGACACTGCTATTATTTAAGTCTTTTAATACTGCCTTATAAAGGCTGTCCTATTCTCTCAAAAAGTCATCGAAATTTACAGTCGTAAATTTTTTTTTTTTTGCGTAGACATTTGCATCGAAAACAGTAGGAATATCTTGAAATGAATGAAAAGAATTTTTGGAAACTATTTAAAACCCCTTGTCCCGTCTTTGGGCATGAATACACACTCTTGCTCTTTTAAACAATTATCAGCTGTTAGAACCCTGGGTTTAGTTGCAAACATGCTGACATGCAGAGAACAGAGAATAAGTATGATTGGCTATTAACAAAGTGCTTGATCTTTATTTTCCCCAGGATCAGTATTGAGCACGCTAGAGGTACTCCACGGGGATCAGACCGATACAATGACTTCCCTCCACCAAGACGGGGTGGTGGTGGTGGCAGAGACAGGTATGATACCTACAGTTTAACAATAATGGCATTTTTTTATGCTATTCAATGTCCTGTTCAGTTGTTTACATATATTAAAATATATATTGGCTGTAGATTAAAAACAAAATTTACATAAACATGTATTTCATAAACGATTAAATATTGAAAATTAAAAACAGGCATGTTATTTTATTGTGGGTACATTCTGTATAGACTTAAATTCCCTCGAAACGCAAGATTGCCTCTTAGAATTGATAGCATTTTCTGTCTACAGATACGGCCCACCTACTCGTACAGACAACAGGCTGATAGTGGAGAACCTGTCATCCCGAGTTAGTTGGCAGGTATGTTGGCTTGTATAGGTAAATAATTAACAGAGAATTTCCTAATTTCTAAACTTGAGAGCTTGGAATGAGCTATGCATCTGGTGGCATCTATAATTTAGATTGTTAGGCAATAAACTATTCCTTTGGTTAGGCATAATTGCTATAAATAAATTGGCTTGACAGTTTTAGGTGAAGATCAATTTATATTAGATGTCATGGCATAGAAATAACTTTTTGATTTAAAAGAAAAAAATGTTTTACGAAATGTCGAGTTGTCAAAGCTGTGGACATCAGTTTTATTTATGGTGGTATATGTAAATTGTTAATATAAAGCCTTGCTCTTTACCCCATAAGGGCATGCTCAATGAGAGGCCAGACAGTGGGTCAATCAAACAATAAGAGGGGCCATCAATAAGAGGGGCCACTCCACTGCACTGTGTTGAATCAAGGCTTTGAAATATCAAGCTGCCTGGTCAAGACTGAGGCAGCCACTCGGCAATTGCTACCATGCCTTGAAGTCCACCAAGGCTCAGCCACATTACTAAGATGAGATGCGCACGAAGGGAAAAGAAAAAGTCTTCTTGATTAAATGACACTGCCCTGTTATAGAGTGTGGTTGAGTGCTTTTGGGCTCAGCCTAGCTCTACGGGCTTCGGAAAGCTGCATCTACCCTTTCATTTGTTTGATTGCATCTGAAAGGGAATTGATATGGGAATATGAAAAAGATTTGAAACCGACATGTTCTGACTGACGCTTGGACGCAAGGTGCCCTGTACAGATGCATTGGACTAAAAATGAGAAACTAACATATAGTGGCAAAACTTTTGACATAACATAATTTTAGGTTTTTTGGTGACTGCGTATGCACTGTACAGTGGTTAATGTTCGACCTGAGACTGGGAATCTGACAGTTTCATGACATGACGTTGAGAAATGTGTAGTTACGTGACATGACCTTTGACCGGCCTTCCCTCACCTGAAGCTTTGGTGTTCCATGGTTCACTAGGCGGCTTCCCAGGGACCAGGGTCAAGGTCACATGCTGCGGACCATACCCTCAACCACACGCACCCCCATCACCCACAACCTGGCTATTAAAGAACACACACATGAACATGTAGCTTGTGAGGTAATTAATTCATGCGTGCGGGGGGGAGTGTTCAAATACTGCTGAAATATTGATTTTCTAGATTATTTTTTCATACAGAACATAATTTTTATACAGAACATTAAGCTCTTGTGTTATTGAATCTGTTAAAAAACATGCCTGGTTTATATTAAGCTGCCATTTGCCAATGTACTTTTTATTGCATAATATGAACTAAAACTAAAGCTTATGGGCTTGTGGAGTTTTGTGACAAAGGTGAAAGGATTGATGTCTGGAGGGGGCCAATATTGTAACTTATTATGATGCCTCTTTAAATTAGGTCTGCAAAATTTTACAAACTTGTGCAGCATGGACAAATGGCAGCTATCTTTCCAGTAACCCTTGACAAATGATTGGACACAAATTATAAGGGTTAATATGTGGAACCAAGTTCGAAACAAATCAATTATTATATCTTCAAAGATGTGTAGGTTTTAGATCTGAGTGAGATGGTCGAGTTGAATGGTAAGTTCAGGAGTGCATGGCAATACTGGTGCAGGGTCCCTGATATAATGATGTTCTTTGATTTGTCTTTCCAGCATCTCAGTATTTACACTGCAAACTTTTAGAAACTGTCTTTTGAATTATTATTTATATTTTGGCCTTCTCACGATTATTGAAGAAATTATTTTTCTGAAATGTTTGCATGAATATCTAGCTCTTGAAGATGCTTATGATATGAATGGATCTCATTTCATATTTTGAAACATGAACAGCATGTATATCAATAATAGTTCTTGGATGAAAATCTTAAAAGATCTAGATGCTGGAAAGACATGTACATGTATGTAGATGCTAGGTACATTGACGAAGATTTTTATCTTTTACATGTGTTGAATGTTTGTGAAGATGACATGTTTTGTGTAATTCAGGATCTGAAGGATTACATGAGACAAGCCGGGGAAGTGACATATGCTGACGCTCACCGGGATCGCAAAAACGAGGGGTGCGTTTTAAACAGTATAATTTATTTAACAATTTAAGCCATCTGATGAACAATAATGTATTGAAGGGATTTCTGGTGACCCCATATTACTTAGTATCAATTGAAAGGGTCCTATGAGAAGGAGAGAGCAACTCTGTCTGAATTTAAAAGATCGTTACATTTATTCTATTCAAAAAGCTTTTTTGGTCTAGGAAAAAAATGCATAAATTGCAAATTGACATAATGTCAGTTGAATTAATGAGTGAACTGCAACAAAACAAAGTTTATCATTACCGCCAATGGCCTGATGAAATTACAAACCTATGAACATTGGATTAGTAGGACCTAAAGCTGAAAGCTCTTAGGGAAAACCCTTGTATATGTTGAATGGTATTTAAGAGTGATGCAATGATGTCCATCTTTCGGGTCAGACTTTTCTGTTGACAAATCTCACTGAGCATCAATTTATTTGCATGTCATACATGTACAATTTTCATTTTTCATGTACAAATTGCAACCATTACAAATTAAAAGAATGACTTGTGTTATAAGAGTGGTCACTTATGTGCAATGCTGTAATCCCATTTGAAAAGTGGTCAAAATTTGGCTCCACTAGAAAAAGCTTTAAGGTATACTTTTTAATCATATTAAGACTCTAAATTCACTAAGCTTAACTAAAAAAAAAATCAATACAAGTAATACTAATACAGATATGTTTAAATGCAGTCATATTCTCTTAAAATTCTGCAGATCCCTTATCTTAAAGGGAACTTTTTTTCTTTAAAATATACTAAGGTAAATACACAATTTCAGAGATGTTGTTGCTATTTTCACAATATGTGAAATGCTGAAAACTATCACTTATCTGTTAATTGTAATAATTGATTACTTTAATTAAATTAATAACTTATAAATTTCAAAGGATGCTATGATGCCCATCTTTCGGGTCAGACTTTAATGTGTTGACAAAACTCACTGAGCATTCTGAAATACAGAAAATCAAAAGTATCGGGAACTTGTGTGATGCCATGATGTCCATCTTTCGGGTCAGACTTTAATGTGTTGACAAAACTCACTGAGCATTCTGAAATACAGAAAATCAAAGTATCGGGAACTTGTGTGATGCCATGATGCCCATCTTTCGGGTCAGACTTTAATGTGTTGACAGAACTCACTGAGCATTCTGAAATTTTTATACAGAATATCAAAGTATCGGGAACTTGTGTGATGCCATGATGTCCATCTTTCGGGTCAGACTTTAATGTGTTGACACAACTCACTGAGCATTCTGAAATACAGAAAATCAAAGTATCGGGAACTTGTGTGATGCCATGATGCCCATCTTTCGGGTCAGACTTTAATGTGTTGACAAAACTCACTGAGCATTCTGAAATTTTTATACAGAATATCAAAGTATCGGGAACTTGTGTGATGCCATGATGTCCATCTTTCGGGTCAGACTTTAATGTGTTGACAAAACTCACTGAGCATTCTGAATTTTTTATACAGAATATCAAAGTATCGGGAACTAGTGTGATGCCATGATGCCCATCTTTCGGGTCAGACTTTAATGTGTCGACAGAACTCACTGAGCATTCTGAAATAAAGGATTTCAAAGATGACGGGAATTAGAGTGATGCCATGATGTCCATCTTTCGGGTCAGACTATAATGTGTTGATTAAGGAAATTTGGTTATCACTAAAATATAAGTGCAGCAACATCATGCAAGCTTTAACCTTCAAAACCAATCAAGATATTCAAAACGCTACACCTGTTTAAAGAGACGGAATACACATGTATAAGTTTGTTGACTTAATGATGATCGATTTTGTCATAATAAAATTGATTATCGCCGATTTCAGGCCCAACCAATCAATTTTTTATTATAATCGATCATCAGAACGTCACTTAATAAAATTATCACTTGATAATACTCATGGCACTATATGTACTGTAGTAACATTTTGCTATAGATTTGTTCCCGCAAAAATTATTTTGGGTCTTTATTCTTTCCACTGGGGCAATAATCAACCTAAACCCATTGTCCATGTTCTATTCTATTAATTATCACACAGTGAAAGTGTTGTGAACTAAGAGAGTGATGATTCAAAATGAGTATCTTTTTGCAATACCATCCTGTTTACTTGGTTCTTTTTCTGATGCTATGATGTCCATCTTTCGGGTCAGACTAAATGTGTTGACAAATCTCACTGAGCATCTTAATATAGAAGTTTGAAAATCTGGTGGAAATCTGCAATGTTCAATTGATTAAGGATACTGCATCCTGCTGATATAAGTGAGAAAACATAGTCATTTTTTATCAGAAAACAACTTGTGTGATGCTATGATGTCCATCTTTCGGGTCAGACAAAATGTGTTGACAAATCTCACTGAGCGTCATTTAAACAATCCAGTTTAGTGAGTCTACATTACTTATATATATTTATATATATATCTAATCCCCTTTGGCTCAAGAAATAGGGTGACATTAATTGAGAATTGAGGAGTAGTTTGTAACTAGGAGAGATATTGCAACAGTTGTACTGCTCTGTATTAAATCTCTTCTAGGTAAAACACTGCTGCTAGGTTTTGTGTTGAAAGGGCTTCCAGTAGCCTAGTTGTCTGAACAACCAGAATTTTTATCAGTACTCTTACTAGTTTCTGAGATCTGAGGGAAACAGTTTAAAAAAAAAAACAAGTTTTTTTTTTCAAGGTCAGCAGGGATGCCAACTTTCCCCTTTTAGCTGATTTCCTCTTTTTTGGCCACAACACTTAAAAATTAAAATTGTTGCATTTTTTTCTGATCTGTACAAGTTGGCTGATTGAGGAGGATGGAGGCCAATATTTTTAATTGTGCTCATAGATGACAAGTTAAGCTCCTATAAACACCAATAGTTTGGTCAGGGGAAATTGGGATTTGGTCACGGAAGTCCGGTAATCTAATTTTCTATGATTTGTGTGAACTCTGAAAATCAATTTATCAACCATCCTTATCGTAAATATACTATCAAGTAAGATTTATTTTCCATCAACTATCTCTGAATATATGCAGACTCTTGATACATTCAGACTTAAAATTTACATTTAGAGTGAAACTTGGGTTGTTTGCTAAATTGATAGAAAATATTTCGCCGACCTATCTTGTGCAGTAGTTATAGTTGTGAATTTGTTTCCAGGATTGTGGAGTTCATGTCCTACAATGATCTAAGGAGGGCGATTGACAAGCTCGATGGGACAGAAATAAATAGCCGACGTATTAAGCTGATTGAGGATAAGCCACGCAGACGAAGAAGGTAGCTATCTTTAGCAAGAAGTTGGAAAGCTTTCTCAGATCAAGAGTTTTGAGATTTTTATCTAGTTTTTGTCTTAGCTGAGTTTGCGATCTATGCCTACAATTCAGTCATATAAGAAAACGCACTAAAGAACAGATCTCATTTGTTTGGAAAATCTTATTTTTCTTCAAGCGTTAGTAACACTTTTAGTAAAAAAAACATCAATTCTGGAATGTAAAAATGAATATATATATATGCAATGTGATCTTTTGTCTGCAGTCTTATATCACTAGTTTCCAGACATTAAATGTAAATTGGCTCATTCCAAGACTATTTTTCTTTTGTCAAAATGGTCAATATGTGAGTTCAGCTTGAAGATCTGGGGCTTGATCATTGAGAAGTAAAACTTTGATGACTAGTATTTAATATCAATAATGAATGAACCTTCCTACTTGCAGACTTGAAACACTGAGAGTTGGAATGTTGATTCACTATGGATATCAAATAACAGTCATCCAAATTTTGAAATGTCATCATAATGGTTTTGGCTTTCTTATTTAATGATGTCCATCTTTCGGGTCAGAATGTCCTTGTTGACAAAACTCACTGAACATAAGGAAGCTCTCAGAAACCCTCCTAAATCTTCAATGTTTAAGGTTGTTGTGAAGTCTGTGTTTTGACTGTTAATTCTACAGATATTGAGTTGAACCAATGTTTGCATGGGCACATAATGATATGGTTGCCTTATTTATGAGGCAGACAGTTGTAAGCTATGATGTGTTTCAAGACGGGACTGATATTGATGAGACAAATCTTGACTGAGCTTGCTATAGATTTCATGCCTTCTAATCGGTCATCAAAATTAGACTTTTGGATGAACAAGCCTGAATTCTTTCACTTATGCTTGGCATCAAATTTTTTAACAATTCCTGCTATATAAAATTCAGAATTTAAGCAAGCCTGGAAGACATTTAATCAGTGCAGGGCTTGTGTTAATTTCGACCACTATTATATAATTGTTAATATTTTATCAGGACCATAATAAGGGGGACAATTCTGTGGGACAGTATTAAAATCATCAGGCAATATCTGACATGTTTTTGTCTGCGCTGTTTAAAAAAAGTATTTCATTGAACTTAGTCTTTTACATGGCACAGTTTTTTTACAGAACACAACTTGTTTTTGAAGTTAGCAATGATGCTTGTTTCAAGATGGGACTGATCTTATACTTCACCTTGTAGAAGTTGGAATAGTTGCATTGTTTAGTTCTAACTTTGTAGAAGTTGGAATAGTTGCATTGTTTAGTTCTAACTTTGTAGAAGTTGGAATAGTTGCATTGTTTAGTTCTAACTTTGTAGAAGTTGGAATAGTTGCATTGTTTAGTTCTAGCTTTCTCATGTAATGATGCCCATCTTTCGGGTCAGAATGTCCTTGCTGACAAAACTCTCTGAACATATGGAAGCTCTCCAAAATCCTCCTAAATCTTAAAATGTTTTGACTGTTAGTCTGCATGGGCACATCTTGATTTGGCTGCCTTATTTATTTTACTTGTACAGTTATAAGCTATGATGTGTTTCAAGACGGGACTGATATTGATGAGACATATCTTGACTGAGCTTGCTATAGATTTCCATGCTTTGTTATCAGTCATCGAAATTAGATATTAGGATGAACAAGCCTGAATTCTTATTCTTTTGAAGTTAGCAATGATGCTTGTTTCAAGACGGGACTGATCTTGATGAGAACCGATATTCACTGAGCTAACAATAGTAACACTGTGAATTCATACTTTACCTTGTGTATTTGGAATAGAGGCATTGTTTAGTTCTGGCTTTCTTGTGTTATGATGTCCATCTTTCGGGTCAGAATGTCCTTGTTGACAAAACTCACTGAACATAAGAAAGCTCTCAGAAACCCTCCTAAATCTTTTATGTTCAACATTTGTGTACAGTCTCTGTGTTTGGACTGTACAGTCTTCTGAAATGAAGTTCTCATTTATTTGACATATTTGCCTGATTTATTTGGCCTGTACAGTGGATTAGCCTCCATGTATCATCCGTTCAGTACAGATATTGAGTTGTCATTAATACTGACCAATGTTTATACATTGCAACTTCTTGTTAAGTTTGCCACATTAATATGGCGTGTACAGTAGTAAGCTATGATGTGTTTCAAGACGGGACTGATATTGATGAGACATATCTTGACTGAGCTTGCCATTTCCTTGCCTTGCATACTGTTTTAGACCAATACTGAGACGCGGGCTGGTGTCAAGTGTAATGGTTAAATATCAATATGTTGTATTTTGGATAATAGACACTAACAGTATATATAATCAGCCCAAACAATATTATGTCCTCGTTAGCATGTGTTTATTTTAGTTTCATTGAATTATTTTGACAGCATTTACTTTCTTTGTGTTGATCTACAGTGATTTTGAAGTTAGCTATGATGCTTGTTTCAAGACGGGACTGATCTTGATGAGAACCGATTCTCTGAGCTAACAATAGTATCACTGTGAATTCATACTTTCTCTTCTTGGTTTGGGAGAATGATTCTTTGGTCAAAAATTTAATATGAAGCTTTTCATTTCCACTTCTAGGTAAAAAAAAAAGAAATAATGTCAAAAAGTTGATGAACTGAGAACTGTGTTGTTTTGGTTTGTTTATACTGTATAATACAGGATTTAAGTAAGATTTCAACATTTCAGGTCGACACGATCTAGATCCCGTTCCCGAAGTCGCAGTCGTTCACGCTCCCGCCGACATAGGTCACGATCCCGCTCCAGGTCACGCAGGCGAAGGTCTCGCACCAAATCTAAGTCCAGATCGCGCTCCAAATCCAAGTCAAGGTCACGCTCCAGGAGGTCAAGGTCACACTCACGATCAAGGTCGCGCAGCAGGAGCAGGTCAAAAAGTCTGTCAAAGAGCAAGTCTAAGAGTCGCAGCAAATCAAGAAGTAAATCGCGCAGTAAATCGCGCAGCAAGTCACGCTCAAAGAGTCCAGAAAAGGAAAGAGAAAAGTCAAAATCACCGGAGAAGGAGGAAGCGATGGTTGAATCTGAAGAAAATAAGCCGGAATAGATGTCACACTACAAGATTGGTTCAGGGTTTTGTTTGCAGAGGTGTTGTGTGTCTTGAAGAAATCATTGTTGTAACATATGTTGCAACACGTTGTATCCGACAAGTAACACTCTCTAGCATTATACTGCAGGTTTATTGTGTTGAAGTGTTCTTTTTGTCCGATTTGATATTGAATTCACTGTTGACAGTTGTAGTGTTAATTACATTTTAAAATGTTCATCTTTGCTATAAAAGCCATTGTATTTTTAAACCATAAGACTATCCTTGGATTGTTGGGAAGTACGAGTGTGTATCATATTCTTTCCTGCTGTGTTCAAAATTAATGTAAATAATTCATGCATTCTCTAATGGCTTCATACTTCATAACAGAAATATCTCCAGCTATGTGAAATATATAATTTACGATTTTGAAGCTAGACTTCTTACAAAATTGTACAGTTTACGTTTTGTTCTACATATAAAATGTGTATTTCTGTTTTGAAATGTTTTCATTGTTCGTAGACTGCCATCTACTGGTAGGATAGGGTCCAGATTTAGATTTTAACATTGAATATTTTTACATTTCACTTCAGTTATATTGTATGTTTCTAATATGCACATTAATGTGTCGCTAGAAATCAAACATTATTTATCATCTTGTATATTATCTCATGGAATAAATTGTTTAATTTGTGAATTTTCGTATTTTTTTCAACTGGAATGGAACTGGTTTTTGTGTCGCCTGAAAAGACGACATATAGGGGTTACTTTTGTCGGCGGCGGCGGCGTCCGCGTCCCATTTTCGCTTGTCCGGGGTATATATCCTAAACTAATAGTGGTATCAACTTGAAACTTCATATGTAGATAGATCTAATTGAGGGCAAGTGCAGTGCACAAGAACTGTTACTCTTGCTTCCATATTTTTATAGTTATTGCCCTTTGTTATTTTTCATGCTTAAAGTTTTGTCCGGGGCATATCTTGTAGAATATAAGAGTTATCAACTTGAAACTTCATATGTAGATAGATCTCATGGAGGGCATGTGCAGTGCACAATAACAGTAACTCTTACTTTCTTAGTTTTAAAATTATTGCCCTTTGTTAATTTTCATGCTTAAAGTTTTGTCCGGGGCATACCTTGAAGAATATAAGAGGTATCCACTTGAAACTTCATAGCTAGATAGATCTCATTGAGGGCAAGTGCAGTGCACAATAACAGTAACTCTTGCTTTCTTAGTTGGTTATTGCCCTTTGTTAATTTTCATGCTTAGTTTTGTCCGGGGCATATCTTGAAGAATACAAGAGGTATCAACTTGAAACTTCATAGCTAGATATATCTCATTGAGGGCAAGTGCAGTGCACAATAACAGTAACTCTTGCTTTCTTAGTTTTAAAGTTATTGCCCTTTGTTAATTTTCATGCTTAAAGTTTTGTCCGGGGCATATCTTGAAGAATATAAGAGGTATCAACTTGAAACTTTATAGCTAGATAGATCTCATTGAGGGCAAGTGCAGTGCACAAGAACCGTTACTCTTGCTGCCATATTTTTAGAGTTATTGCCCTTTGTTAATTTTCTTGCTTAGGTTTTGTCTGTGGCATATCTCGTAAACTATAGGAGGTTTCAACCTGAAACTTATTCCATAGGTATATCTGATTGAGGGTTCAAATGTGGCCACCTATACTTGAAAGTTAAATGGCAACATCATTGTCTATAAATGAATAAAATGCCAATCTAACAGCTATAATGTCGACAGTAAATAATTCGTCAGGCTACACATCCAACTCGCGGAGTTCTAAGCTTTTATAAGATAAGATATCCTTTTACATGATAGCCTGTTACTGTAGTTTCAAGTTTAGGGTACCATTGTTGAATATAGAATAGTTGCAATTTCACCGCCATTGGTGTGGTAAAATGGTCAATATTAGACTTGCGCCAGTGCCATGGCCAGTGGTCAATTATTAGTCCATCCAGGTGTAAAGTGATGAAGTGATCAATATTAAATCTGTGCAGGTGTATATAGCGAAGTGGTCGATATTTAATCTGTCCAATAGCATAGTTGCAAGGGGGTCATTATGCAATCTGCCTCGGTGTTTTGGGGAGAGGTGTTCAATATCTGATCAGTCCCGGTGTATTGTGACGAGGAGGTCAATATGTTATCTGCCTCGGTTTAGTGGAGAACCAATGATCAATATTTGGTCTGTCCTGGTGTATAGTGACCAGGTTGTTAATGTGTAATCTGCCTCGGTGTATAGTGGCGAGGTGGTCAATAATCTGTCCTGGTGTATAGTGGTGAGGTGGTCAATAATTAATCTGTCCTGGTGTCAGGTGGCGAGGTGGTCAATATTTAATATGTCCCGGTGTAAAGTGGCGAGGAGGTCAATAATCTGTCCTGGTGTATAGTTGTGAGGTGGTCAATAATTAATCTTTCACAGTGTAAAGTGGCGAGGTGGTCAATATTTAATCTGTCACGGTGTAAAGTGGCGAGGAGGTCAATAATCTGTCCTGGTGTATAGTGGCGAGGTGGTCAATATTTAATCTGCCCCGGTGTAAAGTGGCGAGGTGGTCAATAATCTGTCCAGGTGTAAGGTGGCAAGGAGGTCAATAATCTGTCCCGGTGTAAAGTGGTGAGGAGGTCAATATTTAATCTGCCCTGGTGTATAGTGGCGAGGTGGTCAATATTTAATCTGCCCTGGTGTAAAGTGGCGAGGAGGTCAATATTTAATCTGCCCTGGTGTATAGTGGCGAGGAGGTCAATATTTAATCTGCCCTGGTGTAAAGTGGCGAGGAGGTCAATATTCAATCTGTCCCGGTGTATAGTGGCGAGGAGGTCAATATTTAATCTGCCCTGGTGTAAAGTGGCGAGGAGGTCAATATTCAATCTGTCCCGGTGTAAAGTGGTGAGGAGGTCAATATTTAATCTGCCCTGGTGTATAGTGGCGAGGAGGTCAATATTCAATCTGCCCCGGTGTATAGTGTCGAGGTGGTCAATATTTAATCTGTCCTGGTGTATAGTGGCGAGGAGGTCAATATTTAATCGGCCCCGGTGTCAAGTGGCGAGGTCAATATTTAATCTGTCCTGGTGTATAGTGGCGAGGAAGTCAATATTTAGTCTGTCCTGATGTAAAGTGGCGAGGTCAATATTTAATCTGTCCCGGTGTAAAGTGGCGAGGTCAATATTTAATTTGCCCTGGTGTAAAGTGGCGAGGAGGTCAATATTTAATCTGTCCTGGTGTATAGTGGCGAGGTCCATATTTAATCTGTCCTGGTGTATAGTGGCGAGGAGGTCAATATTTAATCTTTTCTGGTGTATAGTGGCAAGGAGGTCAATATTTAATCTGCCCTGGTGTATAGTGGGGAGGTGGTCAATATTCAATCTGTCCCGGTGTATAGTGGCAAGGTGGTCAATATTTAATCTGCCCTGGTGTAAAGTGGCGAGGAGGTCAATATTCAATCTGTCCCGGTGTAAAGTGGCGAGGAGGTCAATATTCAATCTGGTGTATAGTGGTGAGGTGGTCAATATTTAATCTGCCCTGGTGTATAGTGGCGAGGAGGTCAATATTTAATCTGCCCCGGTGTATAGTGGCGAGGTCAATATTTAATCTGTCCTGGTGTATAGTGGCGAGGAGGTCAATATTTAATCTGTCCTGGTGTAAAGTGGCGAGGTCAATATTTAATCTGTCCCGGTGTAAAGTGGCGAGGAGGTCAATATTTAATCTGTCCCGGTGTAAAGTGGCGAGGTCAATATTTAATTTGCCCTGGTGTAAAGTGGCGAGGAGGTCAATATTTAATCTGTCCCGTGTTTAGTGGCGAGGTCAATATTCAATCTGTCCTGGTGTATAGTGGCGAGGAGGTCAATATTTAATCTGTCCTGGTGTATAGTGGCGAGGAGGTCAATATTTAATCTGCCCTGGTGTATAGTGGGGAGGTGGTCAATATTCAATCTGTCCCGGTGTATAGTGGCGAGGTGGTCAATATTTAATCTGCCCCGGTGTATAGTGGCGAGGTCAATATTTAATCTGTCCCGGTGTATAGTGGCGAGGAGGTCAATACTAAATCTGTCCTGGTGTAAAGTGGCGAGGTGGTCAATATTCAATCTGTCCGGTGTAAAGTGGCGAGGAGGTCAATATTCAATCTGTCCCGGTGTAAAGTGGCGAGGTCAATATTTAATCTGTCCCGGGGTAAAGTGGCGAGGAGGTCAATAATCTGTCCTGGTGTAAAGTGGCGAGGAGGTCAATAATCTGTCCTGGTGTATAGTGGCGAGGAGATCAATATTCAATCTGTCCTGGTGTATAGTGGCAAGGAGGTCAATATTCAATCAGTCCCGGTGTATAGTGGCGAGGAGGTCAATATTTAATCTGTCCCGGTGTAAAGTGGCGAGGAGGTCAATATTTAATCTGTCCCGGTGTAAAGTGGCGAGGTCAATATTTAATTTGCCCTGGTGTAAAGTGGCGAGGAGGTCAATATTTAATCTGTCCCGTGTATAGTGGCGAGGTCAATATTCAATCTGTCCTGGTGTATAGTGGCGAGGAGGTCAATATTTAATCTGTCCTGGTGTATAGTGGCGAGGAGGTCAATATTTAATCTGCCCTGGTGTATAGTGGGGAGGTGGTCAATATTCAATCTGTCCCGGTGTATAGTGGCGAGGTGGTCAATATTTAATCTGCCCCGGTGTATAGTGGCGAGGTCAATATTTAATCTGTCCCGGTGTATAGTGGCGAGGAGGTCAATATTTAATCTGTCCTGGTGTAAAGTGGCGAGGTGGTCAATATGCAATCTGTCCGGTGTAAAGTGGCGAGGAGGTCAATAATCTGTCCTGGTGTAAAGTGGCGAGAAGGTCAATATTTAATCTGTCCCAGTAAAGAGGTGAGGTGGTCAATATTCAATCTGTCCTGGTGTAAAGTGGCGAAGTGGTCAATATTTAATCTGTCCCAGTGTATAGTGGGGAGGTGGTCAATATTTAATCTGTCCTGGTGTATAGTGGCGAGGTCAATATTTAATCTGTCCTGGTGTAAAGTGGCGAGGTCAATATTTAATCTGTCCCGGTGTAAAGTGGCGAGGTCAATATTTAATCTGTCCCGGTGTAAAGTGGCGAGGAGGTCAATAATCTGTCCTGGTGTAAAGTGGCGAGGAGGTCAATAATCTGTCCTGGTGTATAGTGGCGAGGAGGTCAATATTCAATCTGTCCTGGTGTATAGTGGCAAGGAGGTCAATATTCAATCAGTCCCGGTGTATAGTGGCGAGGAGGTCAATATTTAATCTGTCCCGGTGTAAAGTGGCGAGAAGGTCAATAATCTGTCCTGTTGTAAAGTGGCGAGGAGGTCAATAATCTGTCCTGGTGTAAAGTGGCGAGGTGGTCAATAATCTGTCCTGGTGTAAAGTGGCGAGGAAGTCAATTATCTGTCCTGGTGTAAAGTGACGAGGAAGTCAATAATCTGTCCAGGTGTAAAGTGGCGAGGTGGTCAATATTTAATATGCCCCGGTGTAAAGTGGCGAGGTCAATAATCTGTCCTGGTGTATAGTGGTGAGGTGGTCAATAATTAATCTGTCACGGTGTAAAGTGGCGAGATGGTCAATAATCTGTCCCGGTGTCAAGTGGCAAGGAGGTCAATAATCTGTCCCGGTGTAAAGTGGCGAGGAGGTCAATATTTAATCTGCCCTGGTGTATAGTGGCGAGGTGGTCAATATTTAATCTGCCCTGGTGTATAGTGGCGAGGAGGTCAATATTTAATCTGCCCTGGTGTAAAGTGGCGAGGAGGTCAATATTCAATCTGTCCCGGTGTAAAGTGGCGAGGAGGTCAATATTTAATCTGTCCCGGTGTATAGTGGCGAGGAGGTCAATATTTAATCTGTTCTGGTGTATAGTGGTGAGGAGGTTAATATTTAATCTGTTCTGATGTATAGTGGCGAGGAGGTCAATATTCAATCTGTCCCGGTGTATAGTGGCGAGGAGGTCAATATTTAATCTGTTCTGGTGTATAGTGGTGAGGTGGTCAATATTTAATCTGTTCTGGTGTATAGTGGTGAGGTGGTCAATAATTAATCTGCCTCCGTGTATAGTAGCGAGGAGGTCATATTTAATCTGTTCTGGTGTATAGCGGTGAGGTGGTCAATAATTAATCTGCCTCTGTGTATAGTGGCAAGGTGGTCAATATTTAATCTGTTCGGGTGTATGGTGGCGAGGAGGTCAATATTCAATTTGCCCCAGTGTATAGTGGTGAAGTGGTCAATATTTAATCTGCACTGGTGTATAGTGGCCAGGTGGTCAATATTTAATCTGCCCCAGTGTATAGTGGCCAGGTGGTCAATATTTAATCTGTCCTGGTGTATAGTGGCGAGGTCCATATTTAATCTGTCCTGGTGTATAGTGGCGAGGAGGTCAATATTTAATCTTTTCTGGTGTATAGTGGCAAGGAGGTCAATATTTAATCTGCCCTGGTGTATAGTGGGGAGGTGGTCAATATTCAATCTGTCCCGGTGTATAGTGGCAAGGTGGTCAATATTTAATCTGCCCTGGTGTAAAGTGGCGAGGAGGTCAATATTCAATCTGTCCCGGTGTAAAGTGGCGAGGAGGTCAATATTCAATCTGGTGTATAGTGGTGAGGTGGTCAATATTTAATCTGCCCTGGTGTATAGTGGCGAGGAGGTCAATATTTAATCTGCCCCGGTGTATAGTGGCGAGGTCAATATTTAATCTGTCCTGGTGTATAGTGGCGAGGAGGTCAATATTTAATCTGTCCTGGTGTAAAGTGGCGAGGTCAATATTTAATCTGTCCCGGTGTAAAGTGGCGAGGAGGTCAATATTTAATCTGTCCCGGTGTAAAGTGGCGAGGTCAATATTTAATTTGCCCTGGTGTAAAGTGGCGAGGAGGTCAATATTTAATCTGTCCCGTGTTTAGTGGCGAGGTCAATATTCAATCTGTCCTGGTGTATAGTGGCGAGGAGGTCAATATTTAATCTGTCCTGGTGTATAGTGGCGAGGAGGTCAATATTTAATCTGCCCTGGTGTATAGTGGGGAGGTGGTCAATATTCAATCTGTCCCGGTGTATAGTGGCGAGGTGGTCAATATTTAATCTGCCCCGGTGTATAGTGGCGAGGTCAATATTTAATCTGTCCCGGTGTATAGTGGCGAGGAGGTCAATATTTAATCTGTCCTGGTGTAAAGTGGCGAGGTGGTCAATATTCAATCTGTCCGGTGTAAAGTGGCGAGGAGGTCAATATTCAATCTGTCCCGGTGTAAAGTGGCGAGGTCAATATTTAATCTGTCCCGGTGTAAAGTGGCGAGGAGGTCAATAATCTGTCCTGGTGTAAAGTGGCGAGGAGGTCAATAATCTGTCCTGGTGTATAGTGGCGAGGAGGTCAATATTCAATCTGTCCTGGTGTATAGTGGCAAGGAGGTCAATATTCAATCAGTCCCGGTGTATAGTGGCAAGGAGGTCAATATTTAATCTGTCCCGGTGTAAAGTGGCAAGGAGGTCAATAATCTGTCCTGTTGTAAAGTGGCGAGGAGGTCAATAATCTGTCCTGGTGTAAAGTGGCGAGGTGGTCAATAATCTGTCCTGGTGTAAAGTGGCGAGGAAGTCAATTATCTGTCCTGGTGTAAAGTGACGAGGAAGTCAATAATCTGTCCTGGTGTAAAGTGACGAGGAAGTCAATAATCTGTCCCGGTGTAAAGTGGAGAGGTGGTCAATATTTAATATGCCCCGGTGTAAAGTGGCGAGGTCAATAATCTGTCCTGGTGTATAGTGGTGAGGTGGTCAATAATTAATCTGTCCCGGTGTAAAGTGGCGAGGTGGTCAATAATCTGTCCCGGTGTAAAGTGGCAAGGAGGTCAATAATCTGTCCCGGTGTAAAGTGGCGAGGAGGTCAATATTTAATCTGTCCTGGTGTATAGTGGCGAGGAGGTCAATATTTAATCTGTCCTGGTGTAAAGTGGCGAGGTGGTCAATATTTAATCTGTCCCAGTGTATAGTGGGGAGGTGGTCAATATTTAATCTGTCCCGGTGTATAGTGGCGAGGTCAATATTTAATCTGTCCCAGTGTATAGTGGCAAGGAGGTCAATATTCAATCTGGTGTATAGTGGCGAGGTGGTCAATATTTAATCTGCCCTGGTGTATAGTGGCGAAGAGGTCAATATTTAATCTGCCCCGGTGTATAGTGGCGAGGTCAATATTTAATCTGTCCTGGTGTATAGTGGTGAGGAGGTCAATATTTAATCTGTCCTGGTGTAAAGTGGCGAGGAGGTCAATATTTAATCTGTCTCGGTGTAAAGTGGCGAGGAGGTCAATATTTAATCTGTCCCGGTGTAAAGTGGCGAGGTCAATATTTAATTTGCCCTGGTGTAAAGTGGCGAGGAGGTCAATATTTAATCTGTCCCGTGTATAGTGGCGAGGTCAATATTTAATCTGTCCTGGTGTATAGTGGCGAGGAGGTCAATATTTAATCTGTCCTGGTGTACAGTGGCTAGGAGGTCAATATTTAATCTGCCCTGGTGTATAGTGGGGAGGTGGTCAATATTCAATCTGTCCCGGTGTATAGTGGCGAGGTGGTCAATATTTAATCTGCCCCGGTGTATAGTGGCGAGGTCAATATTTAATCTGTCCCGGTGTATAGTGGCGAGGAGGTCAATATTTAATCTGTCCTGGTGTAAAGTGGCGAGGTGGTCAATATGCAATCTGTCCGGTGTAAAGTGGCGAGGAGGTCAATAATCTGTCCTGGTGTAAAGTGGCGAGAAGGTCAATATTTAATCTGTCCCAGTAAAGAGGTGAGGTGGTCAATATTCAATCTGTCCTGGTGTAAAGTGGCGAAGTGGTCAATATTTAATCTGTCCAAGTGTATAGTGGCGAGGTGGTCAATATTTAATCTGTCCTGGTGTATAGTGGCGAGGTCAATATTTAATCTGTCCTGGTGTAAAGTGGCGAGGTCAATATTTAATCTGTCCCGGTGTAAAGTGGCGAGGTCAATATTTAATCTGTCCCGGTGTAAAGTGGCGAGGAGGTCAATAATCTGTCCTGGTGTAAAGTGGCGAGGAGGTCAATAATCTGTCCTGGTGTATAGTGGCGAGGAGGTCAATATTCAATCTGTCCTGGTGTATAGTGGCAAGGAGGTCAATATCCAATCAGTCCCGGTGTATAGTGGCAAGGAGGTCAATATTTAATCTGTCCCGGTGTAAAGTGGCGAGAAGGTCAATAATCTGTCCTGTTGTAAAGTGGCGAGGAGGTCAATAATCTGTCCTGGTGTAAAGTGGCGAGGTGGTCAATAATCTGTCCTGGTGTAAAGTGGCGAGGAAGTCAATTATCTGTCCTGGTGTAAAGTGACGAGGAAGTCAATAATCTGTCCTGGTGTAAAGTGGCGAGGTGGTCAATATTTAATATGCCCCGGTGTAAAGTGGCGAGGTCAATAATCTGTCCTGGTGTATAGTGGTGAGGTGGTCAATAATTAATCTGTCACGGTGTAAAGTGGCGAGATGGTCAATAATCTGTCCCGGTGTCAAGTGGCAAGGAGGTCAATAATCTGTCCCAGTGTAAAGTGGCGAGGAGATCAATATTTAATCTGCCCTGGTGTATAGTGGCGAGGTGGTCGATATTTAATCTGCCCTGGTGTAAAGTGGCGAGGAGGTCAATATTTAATCTGCCCTGGTGTAAAGTGGCGAGGTGGTCGATATTTAATCTGCCCTGGTGTAAAGTGGCGAGGAGGTCAATATTTAATCTGCCCTGGTGTAAAGTGGCGAGGAGGTCAATATTCAATCTGTCCCGGTGTAAAGTGGCGAGGAGGTCAATATTTAATCTGTCCCGGTGTATAGTGGCGAGGAGGTCAATATTTAATCTGTTCTGGTGTATAGTGGTGAGGAGGTTAATATTTAATCTGTTCTGCTGTATAGTGGCGAGGAGGTCAATATTCAATCTGTCCCGGTGTATAGTGGCGAGGAGGTCAATATTTAATCTGTTCTGGTGTATAGTGGTGAGGTGGTCAATATTTAATCTGTTCTGGTGTATAGTGGTGAGGTGGTCAATAATTAATCTGCCTCCGTGTATAGTAGCGAGGAGGTCATATTTAATCTGTTCTGGTGTATAGCGGTGAGGTGGTCAATAATTAATCTGCCTCTGTGTATAGTGGCGAGGTGGTCAATATTTAATCTGTTCGGGTGTATGGTGGCGAGGAGGTCAATATTCAATTTGCCCCAGTGTATAGTGGTGAAGTGGTCAATATTTAATCTGCACTGGTGTATAGTGGCCAGGTGGTCAATATTTAATCTGCCCCAGTGTATAGTGGCCAGGTGGTCAATATTTAATCTGCCCCAGTGTATAGTGGCGAGTTGGTCAATATTTTATCTGCCCCAGTGTATGGTGGGGAGATGGTAAATATTTAATCTGCCCCGGTGTGTAGTGGCGAGGTGGTCAATATTCAATCTGCCCTGGTGTGTAGTGGCGAGTAGGTAAATATTTGATCTGTTCTGGTTATGTAGTGGCCTGGTGGTCAATATTTAATCTGCCCTGGTGTGTAGTGGTGAGCTGGTCAATAATTAATCTGCCCTGGTGTGTAGTGGTGAGCTGGTAAATATTTAATCTGCTCGGGTGTAGTGGCGAGGTGTTAAATATTTAATCTGCTCGGGTGTATAGTGGCGAGGTGGTCAATATTTTATCTGCTCGGGTGTATAGTGGCGAGGTGGTCAATATTTTATCTGCCCCGGTGTATAGTGGAGAGGTGGTCAATATTTGATCTGCCCCGGTGTATAGTGGCAAGGTGGTCAATATTTTATCTGCCCCGGTGTATAGTGGAGAGGTGGTCAATATTTTATCTGCCCCGGTGTATAGTGGCGAGGTGGTCAATATTTAATCTGCCGTGGTGTAAGGACGAGGTGGTCAATATTTGATCTGCCCTGGTGTGAAGGGTTGAGGTGGTCAATGTTCAATCTGCCTTGGTGTGTAGGGGTGAGGTGGTCAATACTCAATCTGCCCCAGTGTATAGTGGTGAGGTGGTCAATATTTAATCTGTCCAAGTGTATAGTGGCGAGGTGGTCAATAACTATTCCGCTCTGTTGTATAGTGGCGAGGTGGTCAATATTTAATCAGTCTCGATGTATAGTGGCGAGGTGGTCACTATTCAATCTGCCCCGGCGTATAGTAGCGAGATGGTCAATATTTAATATGCTCTGGTGTATAGTGGCGAAGTGGTCAATAACTATTCCGCTCTGGTGTATAGTGGCGAGGTGGTCAATATTTAATCAGTCCGATGTATAGTGGCGAGGTGGTCACTATTCAATCTGCCCCGGTGTATAGTAGCGAGGTGGTCAATATTTAATCCGCTCTGGTGTATAGTGGCGAGGTGGTCAATATTTATCTGCCCCGGTGTATAGTGGGGAAATGGTCAATATTTAATCTGCTTCGATGTTTGGTGGAGAGGTAGTCAATATATACCCCGGTGAGAGGTGGTCAATATATACCCCGGTGTATAGTGGAGAGGTTGTCAATATATACCCCGGTGAGAGGTGGTCAATATATACTCCGGTGTATAGTGGAGAGGTGGTCAATATATACCCCGGTGTACAGTGGAGAGGTGGTCAATATATACCCCGGTGTACAGTGGAGAGGTGGTCAATATATACCCCGGTGTACAGTGGAGAGGTGGTCAATATATACCCCGGTGTACAGTGGAGAGGTGGTCAATATATACCCCGGTGTACAGTGGAGAGGTGGTCAATATATACCCCGGTGTACAGTGGAGAGGTGGTCAATATATACCCCGGTGTACAGTGGAGAGGTGGTCAATATATACCCCGGTGTACAGTGGAGAGGTGGTCAATATATGCCCCGGTGTACAGTGGAGAGGTGGTCAATATATACCCCGGTGTACAGACGCCATCTACGCAGGGGATGTGGGAAAAGGAAGGTTTATACTGCAGGTATCTAGTTGCAAAGTGGTCAATATTCAATCTGCCCTGGTGTTTCGTGGAGAGGAAGTCAATATCTACGTATGAATCAATTTGGTGCGAACATCGCAGATAATTACTTGGAAATAGCAGAATAAACAAGACAACATATTTAATTAAAGTTGTATATTTATTATAAAACAAGCATACAAAGATCATATTTACATACAAAATTAAACAAAGTAACGGATCACAGTGGGAGTGGGTAACAAATTAACTAATAAATGAGTGACAAACAAATTGTACAAATAATACTAGTACAATAACTAGTACTAGTACAATAATTTTATCAAAATTTGAGTCCTAGAATCAATTCGAAATCAAAATACATCATCCTAAAAAAAATTGTTTACAGCAGCCTGACTTGATATACGGGAGAACAGCCTTAACGTAAAAAATATTGTTTTTACTTATAAGGAAGGCAACGTTTTTGGTTGGTTGCTCAGGTCACAGGAAACACAACAAACATGATGATAAATCTGATTAAGACTTCTCTGGATTATTAAATACTTTGTATAACAAAAGAATATATTTAATCCAAGTTATAGAATTTGTTTGTACGGGGTTATCATGGGATTAAATCTCTCCATTGGTTAAACAATTATAAAAATTATATTTTTATCAGAAGGGTTCGGCATCATGTCATAAAAAAATGAAAATTAAGAAATGAACGAAGTTTAATACGAGTAAATACAGAGTCTAACCAAAGCTAAGCAAACAACTTTTGATTTCAATTAATAACATAAAAGAAGTAAGTTAAAAATGAAACTACAAATGAACCACACCCATTCTAAATTTGAGTGTTAGTGATTTTATTTAAATGTTGAGATATATGTCTGGTACAATGGTAAAGAAAATTAGGCCATTTTATCAATACAGTCATACATTTGAAATGATATATCTGAGTAGTTTGAATGTCTCAAGTAATTAAAAACTTATAGCTATATTGGTCAGTTCATGAAATGTTTCAATTTACCGTTAGTTTGTGACCAAAAAAAAAATGCTTTAAAGGACCTCGGACAATATCTATATAATTATACCCATCATTATTGTGAATAACTTCATTTTAACATCCTGCAATAAAGCTTGTTATGATGTGACATCAGAAGAGTGGATTATGGCCGTATTTCACTGGAGTGCTATTCCATGGACCTATAATACTGTGGTTTATAGGTCCAAGGGCATACTGAATGACTGCATTTTGCAATATATATATGTTTTGCATTTGAATTAATAATCAGTATAAAATCAATAAAGATAGTGTCCTAGGTCCTTTTAGATTCAATTTAAATTCTTGATCATTCGATGATTCATTGTACGCTCTTCGTAACGATGGCCACAATATCTTGATGCTTATGAACATATTGTTTGCATCAAATCGAGGGCTCAGCATATCAATTGATGATGCTCCTATTTTTATATGGAGTTGCTTCTTTTTTACACGAAGTCCTCAAAATGATGAATTCCTCAGGCCTAAGGGGTTCAGCAATAAAATAAAATATAATAAGAATGAATTTTACATAAGTAATGTTGATTATTTGTATCAATATTGGTACAATTTTTATTATGCATCAATGAACACTGTTAATAGTTTCTATGTTAAATGGTTTCTATTTTCTTAAAATACACTAGCAGAATAAAGTAACTGTGCATGCAAAAAAATTAACAGTTCTTAGATTACTCCAGAAACAGCACCTTATATATGATGTAACTCCGAGAAAAGGTCACAACTTGCCAGAAAAAAAACACTGCATAAGGCCACAATTTCTCGAAACTTCTTAAGTCTCTTATAACAGGATTAGGCTTAGCTCATCATTGTTTTCAATAGTTTGCATAATATTATATTTTGATGATTTTTCATACTTTAGATAGGAATTATCTTCATGATAATCACAATTACCATTATCATTTTTTGTTTATCAAAATTCAATTTAAGTATGTATTTTGACAATTTGAAATAAGCAACTTAAGCCTGTTAAGCTTATGAAGTTTTGAGAAATTGGGGCCAGAGTTATAGAGGATACTTGTTTGTTTCAATGTAAGAGCACACTCTAGTTCACTGAAAGAGCACCAATAGCTGTATTTCATGTGATGTTCATGAGCTGGTGTATTGCGACCTTACACTAAAATACGAATTTTAATTAATTTTTATTACATGCCTAATAATTATGTCACATTTGACTTTTAAGTAGTTTTTCAGAAGACAGCACCAAATATATCTGCAAAAGTAGTCATTTCCGAAATGACATCGTATTTGTGTCCCTACCCGTGCATGGTAGGATTTTGATCTGAATGTGAAAACGGGCTTTTCGAAATAATCATTATATCATTTTTATTTCGCTGATAAATGTCTATAAATCACCAGCAAGTATATAATAAATTGGCATGTTAAATGATTGATGGAACAACATGTCAAATACTTCAAAAGAATTTCAGACATAATGCACAGTTTCTTTTATCCGCCAGCATACAAGCATATGTATATATATATATATATATATATATATATATATATATATATATCAATAATAACAACAAATTAAATTCCAACAATACAGACAGAGAACAAACAATAATTCTACTTCAAATAAAATTCTAATAAATAACTAAACAACAAACGATAAAACAAGGAAGCTAAATGCACCTAAATTCATTGTTCTGGATATGAAATCTTGCAGAGTTACGGACCTTAGTTACCCTGAACTAAAATAACATTTCTAAAAATAAATAACAGGCAAGTTACAACATGATTCTTACCTTATAAAACATTTCTTTTTTATATTAAATATTCCCTTGGTCTTGATTTTGAACAGTCTCAAAGTTGATTTCAGATTCATTCCATTCAGATTTTCATTCTAGTTGACTATCACTGAAGAAATTTGCTGAATACTATTACTATTTACAACTGAAATTTATTTTTGTAAAATGTATGGAATAAATACTTGAGTGAAAGACTACAGAAACAAGCTCAGTAGCCAAAAGTTTAAACATAAACCCTGTTTAATGGCACATGGTAAAGGCCAAAGACATAGATAAAGATGATTCTTTGTAATTTAATAGAGGTGTTTTTCTGAGTGTGAGTCTAGACTCGGACTTGAGACTGTTTTTAATCATAGGCCCAGAGATTGTTTTCATTGAGTTAATGAATTTTTGAACTTCTCATGATTAACAACAAATTTAAAATAAAATGCATATAATGAAAATCTTCATGATTAAGAATGAAGCGGTGAGCAAATCATAGCATAATTATGAATTAAGCTACTGTATTCACATTCTTAAGATGCCTGATATTACACTCAGATCTATTACCCAACAATTAACATCATGACATGTGGAACATCACTATGCGTGTAGGTTAAGAAAAATCTAGTCTGGAAATAAATTTCATAAATATTCAAGAAAAAGTAAGGGTTGAATTGCATTTAAAAGATAAATAGATAGCATTGAAGACTGCTATATTGCCAGTAAGTTCCTGCAATTACAAACATGATCAGCGCTATGCAGCTATATAGCCAGAAAGTTATTGCAATTACAAACATGATCAGTGCTATGCAGCTATATAGCCAGAAAGTTCTTGCAATTACAAACATGATCAACGCTATGCAGCTATATTGCCAGAAAGTTCTTGCAATTACAAACATGATCAACGCTATGCAGCTATATTGCCAGTAAGATCTTGCAATTACAAACATGATCAACGCTATGCAGCTATATTGCCAGAAAATTCTTGCTGAAGGTATGTGATTTTTGGATGCCTTTTGGCCTCATTTTATTTTGGTATCATTTGAAATTGAAAAAGTTCTATGAGTAGAAAACGATTATGTAACAAGAGCTTTTGTAGGACAGCGCAGTGTACTACGCCACTTTGTCTTAGAAATAAATACAATGATGATATACAATGTGCCTGTCAAAAGCAATAAAAAAGTCGAATTAAAAAGTAAACAAGAATTGCCGCCATGTGACAAAACCAGGTTTTCAATGAAAAACTGGTATTTGTTGCTTACAAGGAACAAAAAATTTATACTAACTTATAAGTAACTTTATTTATATTTTTTAGAAGACTTATTATACATCTATGTCATCAGTATGGTGCAATACCCTTTTTAATAATACCTTAAGTATAGGGTAGCCAGGCTTAGAAATTCTATCATGATCACCAATGGCTCAATAAAAAATCCAGATTATGTGTTCATCAGATACCTTAATTACAGATATGAGCAATAGAGAATTAAAATGTGTTCAGTTTACATGAATGGATGAATGTTATATCTGCCTCTTTATCTAATATCACTATGAACCATTTCACTACACATGTAAGTAGAAAGGACATGGATGGGTACCCGCGAGCTGGGTACAGTTTGGAGGGTACCAAGTTACATTTTAAGTACCCAATATTAGACTAATACAACGATACCAATTAATGTTTTATGCTTTTCGGGCATTTGTCGCCTGCTGCTTTGTTGAGGTGAATGAATAAGGTGTTCCTTTTCGATGTCCTTTTTCATAAGAGTGACTCCACATTTCTGACTGAGCTCAAATGAACTGAGACTGCATTTCATTTTCATATGACACTTCACAAATAGTACTTGTTTTTGTTCCAGGCGATATGGTTATTCTGGGGTGTTAAATATGTATTCAAGTACCCGGTACCCAGTTACACCGGAAAATTGACCATCATGTTCCTGGGTCGTAAAAATTCTACCCTTCCATGCCTTATAAGTAGTAAGATTATTCTATACTGAAAGAACGTTCATTCAATATATAATGTGACACAAGATTTAATGCCACAGAGATTGAATATCTGGAATGTCATGATGATGTCATGCAGATACAAGGAGAACATGTTTATGCGGCTAAATGTTGCAGTAGTCTATGGATTCAGCATGCCGCTAATCAAGACATTCACCTGCAAGAGAAATTCATTCATATACACATGTTGTTATGCTGAAAGGGATTCGCTCACAGATTGTTATGTTGTCAACGATTATTGATATGTAAAACTTTGTTCAAATGATTCTACTTTCTTGAATGAACAAACTGAGACAAATTTGATTAGAATTTCGTAAATCAAACCGTAACATAATTAAATTTTCATTAGCCTTATTAACGGCTTTGGGCAAAATGAAGCATTTTCAGAAACATTTTTAAATAATTATATTAAACAGAGCTTCAACAGCTTGTAACAAGCATTTTATTCATGTTTCAAATGAAATAACTTGTTTCTATGTGTGACTATATGAAATGTGAGAGTCCCTTTGAAAAGCAGAAACCAATAACATAACAAGTGGACACAAAAGCTTGTCTGTTTTCCTCAGCTGGGCTGGAGGCATAATGAGACTTTTTTTTAAGCCAAATTTAATGGTCTTGCTTCACATATGCATACGGGCATTCGTAGTAAGTTTTAAGTTTTATGTGAATATCTTTAATAAATATCATTAGATTCCTGCCAAAGTTAGTTTTTGCATGACAGCACATCTATAATTATTCAGCATTATTCTTCAAAAAGCAACAACAGACAAGCGTAAAAAAAGCACAAATTCAGATTATATGATAAATAACAAGATATTGAATACCGTAATGTTGTTAAAATGATTATATCTATTTTTAAATTTAATGCGGGTCAAAGGTACACTAAAATTCTATAATTTAAAACGTCTGCAGTAATGACTTTTCACAGGGTTTAGACAATAACCTATTGCACATTACACAAAAAGTTTGTGAAGGATTTTGCTTGCCTCGAAAATTTTAATAGCCTATTAATTATCAATTATGATTATTTAGTAGTGAGCAGATTTAAGTCATATCAACTATATCAGCATTATAATTATATACATTGAATACAAATACTACAATAGAAGCTAATGTTAGGTGTTCAGTATAACTGGATATAGAGGATAATTTGTTTCAATGTTATATATTTCACTGAGTTGACACCAAAATTAACAGAGTAAGTTGTTAATCAGTACCCGATTTGGAAAATGTTGACAGGCACAATCTTTGCAGTTTGTTTGAGCATCGTTCATGGAAATCTGAAAACATGAAGACAGTTGTGTATAAATAATAGTGATTTTCATACTCATTGATTATATTAATAAGTTGTATTCTAGTTAATCTATTTTGAAGGCGCAGCATTAGACAGCCATAACAACTTCTATATTTACAAGGAGTTATGGTTGACTATTCCTGAACCCTCGATTTATCACTTCTGGACACAAATTTCAACAACTGGATGCAATTTCTTACTGTGCTGAGGGAAATATTTTATGATTTCAAAGTGATAAATACCGGTAGTGTCATAAATACTGTTAAAGTAAAAACTTGAAACAATTTCCACCAACCAAATCAAGAAACATATTCACTTGAACACAGGCTTTAGTTAAATAACTAAGGGTTATTCCAGTTAAACACATACCCCATTGGCAGCTGCCCATTGGGGAAGGCAATAATTTTCACATTTTTTGTTAATTTGGACCCTAAAAGGGTGAATTTGCTTCTGTATGGGGCTGGCATAATTTCGAAGTGCCTACCCAACTAGGCTAATATGTTGAAATGGAATTGGCCTTAATGTTTTCACTGGTTACACGGCCTATATATACTAAAACCTGTTTCCTTTGATAACATTCCCTTTACAAAAACCTGAATTCTCTGATATCATGGCGTATACTAAGACCATGTGATATTTTGTACCTGAGTCTGATGGTGTATTTCCATCTACAGCGTCTGTCGGGCGACCTTGTTTCTTCTTTCTATCCACACCCGATTCAATCAGGGCAATCATCATACGTGCCTAAAAGCAGGAATTGAAAACGTTTTCAAAAGTCCATATTTAACACTATAACTTCAAATATTATACTAACAAACTTAGTTAAAAATGTTCTCTCTACCCTTGGGTGACAGCAAAATGTTGGGTAAGTTATACTTTTTCTACATCCTAAAGTTGGGAACACATTAACCTTAGCTATAACTCGAAACTGTTCTTTAACCAGAGACAGTACACATGATATATCCCTTGCTTGACAGAAAACAACAACACCACATAAGCTTTGGCATTTGCTCCGCGGCACTTATAATATCATGAAGTTAATGCTGAAAAGTATCAAAACCTTCTATATTTTAATATCACTTGATACCTTGAACTACCTTCTGGTATTAAGATGATCAGAACTAAATTTTGAAAAATGAGAGGTGGATTATTACAAAAAAGTTTGGCGGAATGGTTAGCTAGGAACTCTTTGATATTTTGCAAATCTGCTGGCATGCATGTAATAGTACAGTTATGGTTCGGGTTTAAGACTCTCATGGCACAAGTTGAAAATGAAATAAAGGTCCTTGAAATCTCCTTGATAACTCTTTGAACATTATGCCAGTCTGTATGTACAAACCCTAAAATGGTAGAACTTAACACATGCAACTAGGCTGATACAATAAATTTTAATGTAAAAATGAACAATCAGAATTACGGTAATGCAATTAAAACTCGAACCTGTCGTGAGAACACTTGCAGCACTTTTGTGACCTGGCGCGTCTGTCCCTCTGGAGTTTTCTCGTTGACAAGGAACTGCAGAAGCAGTGCGGGGAAAGAGTCATCATCAACGTCAAACTGTGGCTCCACATACTCCCAACACAACTCTGTGAACGGTACAGCGAGCAACACCTCCTATGGAAGATATGGTTTATTGGTCAGCAGAAGTGAAATACATGTCAACATGGTATGGTTCTCAGTTCTCATGTATCTTAAAATTAAAGTTCATTATAATTGTACATGTACATGTATCCATGTATTGGGGTTTTAGCCAGGTTTTAAAAAACGACCAAGTGTTACAGAAAAAGGGACAGGGTGCTGCGGGACAAAAGGGCACATAGCATCAGACAGTAAAATTAAAGCATTATGAATTTCATAGAAAATGTAAAAAATTGTGCTTATTTGAAGTTACATTAGGTTTCAACTACATATACGTAGTGTGTTTGAAATCATTATCATATAAGTATTAATCAAAACAAAGGACATGTTTGATTATGTTAAGCATTAAATTCTTTGAAGGCAGGAGGGTGCTTTCCAAAAAGGACAGGGTGCACCTCCCTCCTATAACCATCTAGCTAAAACCCTACCCTGTATTTTAATCTACCGTAAGCCACATGGGTGGTTTTCAAAATAATGAGGCTTTTTCTTTTATCTCTCCTAACTTTTATTCCTTTCACTTTTGGAAAGTGTTTGCAGACACATTATGGGCCAAACAATCTTGTTAAGAAAATTGTTGAGTTTCAAATGGATGGCTCAATCAGCAAAAAAGTTATGTAAGAATATGTTGCTACATTTGTCCCCTGTGCACCCAAAAAAGTGTGACATTTTACATGAAGACCTTTATTCAAATGTGTTTTATTTTTTGAAACTGAATGATATAGTATGTTTTTATTGTTTTTTATGTAACTTAACCCTTTCTCATTTAAAAAACATACTTCAAATAAAAAAATATGTATTATCTTAACCAAATTTTAATGTCATATGACGAACCCCCTGTCATTTAAAAAGAAGATAGAATATTCGATTCACTTTGAGAACACTACCATTCCATTTAAGCACTATTTATATTAAATTACTATGTTATTTTAATAACTTTAACCTGCCAGCTTTATATAAATAACATAGTTTTATTATTTCATACATTATTTTGTCCATAACTCAGATGCATGACTTATTACCCCAAAATGTCCCCTGTGCACCTTTTCGGTTGTTAGTTGTCAGATTTCTATAATTTCTTCAATAAAATGATATTCTGCTGTATTTCCCAGAAAAGAAAGTTACAACAGATGCAAAAACAGTTTTCAGCCTCTCACATACAGAGATTTGAAGCATCTGCATGGTTTAAAGCAATGTCCCCTGTGCATCCCGTTTTAGCAGATTTCAATAAAATGTCATAAACTAACAAATATGGTGCTATTTCCACATTCTGAGAAATGTGTATGTTATATTTAGGCATCACTTGATAGTTTAGCAACTTGATGGTGTGTTATAAATACTTTTTTTATTATTTGATTATAAAGCCATTAAATGTTTTACTTTTTAAGGTTTATCAAATTAATTTAAATACAGTTTCAGTATTGAGGCACATAAGATAACATATTTTGTTTAAATATTCTATTTTGATTTTATCATGACAATTAAAAGACATCAAATGAAATTGAAATTATTCATGTAATGCTTTTATATGTGCAAGGTATTATATGATTCAATTCGGTGCACAGGGGACATTTTTTTTCATATGGAAAGCAAATATACCAGATTATAATTTTGTACAGGAAACAAGTACCCTAGTTGAAAAGCTTGTAGTTAAGCTTCCTTTTCCAAAGAGATCACATAGAAAATATGAAAACAAATGAAGAAAAGACTGTTGAAAACATTAACAAACTGAAGTCTAGGAAGCGCAGAGAATGACTTAGGAAAGATCAAAAGTTGCAGAAAATGTATGACGGAGATCAAGATACTGAGAAAAAGAGCAGAATTTGTCAGGTATTGCTCAAACGCTAAGAAAGAGGACAAATAGATCCTATATATGATTTACAAATAAAACAAGAGGGCCATGATGGCCCTAAATCGCTCACCTGAGTAAAAGAGTTTAACCTTTGTTATTAATATAGCTTGTTTCTCAAAGAATATTGAACAAGAGCTGTCAAAGTATGTGACAAATGCCCCCCAATGTGACATTGATCTATGAACAAGTACATAAAAAGTTGATCTTGCCTTTATGTGTCAAATACATATTGCAAGTTATATTAAATTGCCTCTGAGCATAGGAAAAAACCCAATCATACTAAATGACAGCCAACACTCTTTATGTCCTCATATTCAGCATTCCATTGTGAATAAACACTTAGTGTATCTTTCACCTTAGAGGTAGGGACTTGGGTCTTGCACACGACACGTTGTCTTGGTATGTCGAAAACATATGGCAAGTCATTTTAAAATCTGTCCATATAAGAGAAAGTCGCAGCGCGGACACGACAGCCTATATTTTCCTTCAGGTTGCCATGGCAACCAGAGTTCTGCATGGAATTAATTTTTTTGAACAATTTTGAAAAAGCACCAACCAAGGATCATTCCTATGAAGTTTCATCAAAATTGTCCAAGCGGTGTGGGAGAAGAAGATGATTGTAACCAATTGTTGACACTTTTCCTTTAGGTTGCCATGTCAACCAGAGTTCTACATGGAATTAATTTCTTTGAACAATTTTGAAAAAGCACCAACCAAGGATCATTCCTATGAAGTTTCATCAAAATTGTCAAAGCAGTTTAGGAGAAGAAGATGATTATAACCAATTGTTGACATTTTCCTTTAGGTTGCCATGGCAACCGGGCCAAACAAAATTATGTGAACAAATTTAAGAGAGGTCCATGCAAGGACACTTCAAACCAAATTTGCTGAAGATCTATCAAGGGGTTCATGCGAAGAAAATGTTAAGTTTTTTTTACTTATTTTAGCTCTGGTGGCCCTTAAAAGGGGCCAAACAAAATTATTTGAAAAGACCTGACAGAGGCCCATGCTAGGATGCTTCAGACTTGAAGATCCATCAAGCAGTTAATAAGATCAAGTTGTTTAAAGGTTTTTCTATTTTTTGCTCTAATGACCCCTAAAATGGGCCAAACAAAACCATTTGAACAAAGTTGAGAGAGGACCATGTAAGGATGCTACATATCAAGTATGGAGTCATTCTGACCTTTACTTTCAGAGGAAAAGACGTTTAAGTGACAAGACAATGTAAAAACAAATGACCCCTGAGCAAGGCCAATTTGACCCCAGGACAATAATTTGAATACCTTTGGTGTAGGTCCACTAGGTAACACTATATACCAAATATGAAAGCTCTAGGTCTTATATTTTGGAGAAGAGGATTTTTAAAGTTTTATTATATAAGACTATATAAAAATATTGAAAACCTAAGCCTATTAAGACGGGGCGTGGCCAATTTTGACCCCAGGGCTAAAGTTTGAACAATCTTAATAGTGGTCCGATAAACAATGCTTCATACCAAATATCTAAGGCCTTCGCCTTTTGGTTTCGGAGAAGAAGATTTTATAAGTTTTCATCATATACATATGTAAGGAAACCCATGACCACCCGGGTGGGGCCATTTTTTGACCCCAGGGCCAAAGATTGAACAATATTGGTACAAGTCAACTAGAAGATATATCATGCCAAATATCTAAGCTCTTGTCACTACTTGATTTTACGTGTGTATCTATATATGTATATTTGTTATTAATTGTTGTATGTGGCCCATATTGAAAATTGGTATGTGTACTAAATATGTTATCCAGTTTAAATTAAGACGTTACTTGTCTTTGTGAGTTCGGAGAAGATTTTTTAAGTTTTCACTATAACACATATAGAGAAAACCCATCAGCCCCGGGGTGTGGCCAATTTTGACCCCAGGGCCATAATTTGAACAAACTTTGTAGAGGTCCACTAGACGATGAATCATGCCAAATATCTAAGGCCCCGGGGTGTGGCCAATTTTGACCCCAGGGCCATAATTTGAACAAACTTTGTAGAGGTCCACTAGACTATGAATCATGCCAAATATCTAAGCTCTAAGCCGCGTAAGTTCAGAGGAGATGATTTTTGAAGTTTTAACTATAAACATATAGAGAAAACCCATGACCCCCCAAGGGGGCGGGGCCAATTTTGACCCCAAGGCCATAATTTGAACAATCTTTGTAGAGGTCCACTAGACGATGAATCATGACAAATATCTAAGCTCTAGTCCAAGTAAGTTCAGAGGAAAAGATTTTTGAAGTTTTAACTATAAACATATAGAGAATACCCTAACCCCCCGGGGCGGGGCCAATTTTGACCCCAAGGCCATAATTTGAACAATCTTTGTAGAGGTCCACTAGACGATGAATCAAGCCAAATATCTAAGCTCTAAGCAACGTAAGTTCAGAGGAGATTTTTGATTTTTTTTAATATAATCATATAGAGAAAACCCATGACCACCCAGGGGCGGGGCCAATTTTGACCCCAGGGCCATAATTTGAACAATCTTTGTAGAGGTCCACTAGACAATGAATCATGCCAAATATCTAAGCTCTAGTCCAAGTAAGTTCAGAGGAGAAGATTTTTGAAGTTTTAACTATAAGCATATAGAGCATACCCATGACCCCCCGGGGCGGGGCCAATTTTGACCCCAGGGCCATAATTTGAACAAACTTTGTAGAGGTCCACTAGACGATGAATCATGACAAATATCTAAGCTCTAGGCCAAGTAAGTTCAGAGGAGAAGATTTTTTAAGTTTTTTTAGAGAAAACCCATGACCCCCCGGGGCGGGGCCAATTTTGACCCAAGGGCCATAATTTGAACAATCTTGGTAGAGGACCATTTGGTGATCCTACCTACCATATATCAACGGCCTAAGCCTTGTGGTTTGGGAGAAGAAGATTTTTAAAGTTTTTCCTTTCCATTGCCATGGCAACCAGAGTTCTGCATGGATTTCAATTCTTTGAACAATTTTCAAAGGGGACCACCCAAGGAACATTCCTGTGAAGTTTGGATGAAATTGGCTAAGCGGTTTATGAGGAGATGTCGTTTAAAGTAAAAGTTTACGGACGGACGGACGGACGGACGGACGATGGACGGACGCCGGACAAATTGTGATCACAAAAGCTCACCTTGTCACTATGTGACAGGTGAGCTAAAAAAGGAGAAACTAAAGAAGTAGAGGCAGAGAAGAAATAAAATGAAGCGAAATGAGGAACAACAAAAGTCCAGAAAATGACAGACAGAATAAAAGGAGAAAGGTTAAAATGAGAAGGTATGAATACACACAGTTGAAGCAGCATCAGCTTAGAAAAAGCACAACATGTAAAACAACCCCTTTGAGGGATTCCATGGCATGGGCCTCCACAATTAACCGCCTGGTAAAGAATGCCACACCAAAGTGAAGGTCTTAAAATAAGTCATGTTGTAGAAAATTACACAATTGGTGATGTCTGTCAGTCATAGTCATAAGAAAAGTAGGCAAACCAACTAAATCAGGAAAAAATAAAAAGGCAGCTAGTATACACAAGCAATGCTAAGAATATGTGGAGTTGCAGGAAAAGTCTTTCACAATTTGAGTGCCTAAAAATGGACCAAAGTAAAACCATGTCAAAGCCAGGTGAATTTAAATCCTTGTGGAAACCAAAAGTTGAGATTTTTCTTGAATTTAATTCTTGAATAATGCCTAATAAAATAGATACTATTCTATTGAGTAGGATGCCAAAGGTAAAGAGACATCTTTTAAATTTAGACATGTGAATTAAATTTAGACATGTTCACATAAGTGTTTAATGGTGCATTGAGACCAAAATCTTTATTCCATTCTGTGGACATATTTTATTCCATTGTTTAGATATTTAGTTTTGTAGGCTCTAATGTCATCTTTCAAACATTCACAAGTATTGTTTCAAGCTTTACTGAAATTATTGTAAAAATGTTTACCAGGAAAAGTTAAGTTACAAAAATAATAACATAATTAAAAAATATTACTTGCATTATGGTTTGTCCTCTGTGCACCCTTTCCATTATTAAACAAAGTATTAAACATGTATGAATTCTAGTACTTTATATTACCATTGATGATATTTTCTTATTTTTAGACTCAATATGAAGTAATAAATGTTATATATGTGATTGTTTGCTGTAAGTTGTTCTCTTAGCCACTATTTTCCATTTGCATCATTACATGCTGTTGAATTTTGAGGAAATTGTTGTGAAAAATGTGATACTGAAGAAATTTTAAGGAATACACTCTATCATATACACAGAAATGTCTTAAGTCGATCACAAATCATTATTTTATTAACATGAAAGTGAATAATAATGCATATTATATTGGCCTTTAATATGCGTCCCCTGTGCACCGAAAAATAGTTCAATTTTGAAATGAAAAATTTGGCAATTGTAAGTTACAATACATTCTTGAAATTTGGTATATGGTCTATAAAGATGCATAAGGTGAGGTTAATGTAGATTTTTCCCTTATTTGATTCTTGTTTTAATAACAGCAAAAACTTTGTGAGGTAACAATTTATTTTTGGTTTCAAATTTAGACAAAATGTGTTGATTTTTTTTATTTTTCTTAAACAACTGAAATATTATGCACATGACTACACACAGGTACCAATTACTGATTATATAATTCAGAAAAAGCATGATTTATGCAAGGTTCTTGTCATAAGACACTTTTATAAATCAACCATATTGTAAAAAATGTTCGCAATATTTGGATTTAAGGTCAAATTTTTTTATTTGTATTTCCTGATACTTTCCCAAAGTTGTTTCTGTGTAATTTGAAGTATTTTCTTTCATGTAAAATAGGTGACAATCATGAAAACTGGGTTTGAATTTTCAACCCCTATGTCACACTTTTGCCTCATTATTTTGAAAACCACCCATATGCAACTAGCATAGGCTGGCATTGCATAAATAATCTTACGAATAAATAAAATAGTCAGTGCTCATCCGTTTATTTAACATTGATCAAGGGGGGGTAACTCTAAATAAATACCAGTATAAGCCAGAGATGCCAGACTTCCTTCCCTTTGTATGTGCATCACCATTGTAGCAAGTTTTATACCGAAGTATGAGTTATGTATTATGGTTTTTTGATGACGTTAAGGGTTTCATTATGACTACAAAACCATGACCTCTTGACTGAGAGGCAGACACGTTAACCACTAGCCACTCTCACGCAGTCCACAGGTGTATAAATAGGGTGTTTCCAAGAAAATAATTTAGGCACAACTTTTGGAGGGGGTTGGTGCTGGAGAGGGGTAACCCCCTTCCACACGTCAATTTTCTTTACATTTCCACTGCAAAATGGCACATGCAATGAATGAATATTCCCCATCCGAATTACTGGCGGCAGTAACGTTGACAGGATCCACCCTATGGCCATGCCCCCCCCCCCTCCCCCTGCAACTTTTTTTCAATACCAAAATGATAGGAACATGATTATCAAGCGCTCCCGTGATACAGATTTTAAAAACAGACACGCCGGTACAAGAGTGCTAAAAGGGCATGGGGAAGGCCCTAATTCATAATTAATGCTGATACTTGGCAGATATTGGCAGTGCCAAATTGACAATATCTCCACTACTTATTTGTGAAAATTAAGATATAAAATATTCCTTTCAAGATCTAAACCCTTCTTACATCTTTTTCCCTGTCGATAACGGTAACTCCGTTGGTGTTTATTGCTGTCCATGTTTCAATGTTATGGTTCCGCTTCAAGAAACCCAATTTTCCTAACGGTTTGTTAATGAAACTGTCGAAGAACGCAGCCCTGTGAAAGAAAAGCATGACAGAATGAAAAACCAAGATGTTAACATCCAGATACATTTATGACTTTGTAATAAGATGGTTTTAAACTCGTAGACATTTCTAATAATGAATTCAATGAATAACATGGCCCAAATTGATAAACATGAGGGCTCAAATGATTAACATTGTAGCCCCCATGTTTGGGCCAAATTATTTAACATGATGGCCAAAATTGATTAACATGATGGTCCAAGTTGATAACTATGATGGCCTAAACTGATTAACATGATGGCTTAAATTGATTAATATGATGGCCGAAAATGATTAATATGATGGCTTAAAGGATGAACAGTTCCCAATATCACAAATTACTGATTTTAGACGGAAATGTCTTGAACAATAATTTTCTTTGAAAGTCTCAAATCTCTTCAACATCTCAAATCTCTTTAACAAGAGAATACAACATAAATTATACCCAACAAAAATAGGATGCTTAGCTTGATTTTGTAATAAGGAACTTCAAATTGATCAAGACAATGGGGACAGACAGTTAAGAAGAGGCTATAAACCATATGGGGAAAACCATCTTTGCATTTAATTCTAAATTTAGTATTACATGTATTTCAATCATAGTTGACTCACCCATAGAAGGGGTATGGTCGACATATGTCGAGATATCGTCGATATAGATCTCCCTTCACTCGGTCTATATCTTCGTGTTCGAACTCCTGCGAGATCTGGCGATGAGCATCCAGCCAGAAAGCATCAATGTTATCTCGTTGCTCGTTAGTCCTTTTCTTGAAGAATCCCGTCTGTGGTTTGCGGTAGATGTGCTCGGGATAGAACTGGGTCACACTGGTTCTAAATATAGCAATAAAGGTGACTTTTCATGGTCAGACTGGTTCTAAATATATCAAAAACAAATGATGACATTACTTGGTGAGACTGGTTCTGAAATATAGCAAGAACAAATGATGACATTTCTTGGTGAGACTGGTTCTGAAATGTAGCAAAAACAAATGATGAATTTCTTGGTGAGACTGGTTCTGAAATGTAGCAAGAACAAATGATGACATTTCTGGGTGAGACTGGTTCTGAAATATAGCAAAAACAAATGATGACATTTCTTGGTGAGACTGGTTCTGAAATGTAGCAAAAACAAATGATGACATTTCTTGGTGAGACTGGTTCTGAAATATAGCAAAAACAAATGGTGACATTTCTGGGTAAGACTGGTTCTGAAAATAGCAAAAACAAATGATGGCATTCCTAGGTGAGTCTTTTTCTGAAATATAGCAAAAACAAATGGTGACATTTCTGGGGTGAGACTGGTTCTGAAATATAGCAAAAACAAATGATGGCATTCCTTGGTGAGACTGGTTCTGAAATATAGCAAAAACAAATGATTACATTTCTGGGTGAGACTGGTTCTGAAATATAGCAAAAACAAATGATGACATTTCGTGGTGAGACTGGTTCTGAAATATAGCAAAAACAAATGATGGCATTCCTTGGTGAGACTGGTTCTGAAATATAGCAAAAACAAATGATGACATTTCGTGGTGAGACTGGTTCTGAAATATAGCAAAAACAAATGGTGACATTTCTGGGTCAGACTGGTTCTGAATATAGGAAAAACATATGGTGACATTTCTGGCAAGACTGATTCTAAATATAGCTAAAATAATGGTGGCATTTTCCATTTTTTTGATATGTAATTAGGAAATGTATCAAGTGACGGCCAATTTCACACCAAAGTGCTACATATTATTCAATAACTTATGAATATTGTCTTAAAGTTGAATGATACATCTATATATATATATATATATATATATTTATGCAATCCCAGCAGATTTTATCCTATAAATTATATAGTACAAGGGAGATCATAATTCTCTTTGAGTCTTAACTGTATAATAAGTTGTTTTAGTAGTTGCCTCCCCTATATCATATTCATAAATAACTAATACTTTAAATGTAATGTTTTGGCTGTCACATGATCAAATTATGTAAGCTCCTTTTGACTGCAGAAGAACAGGTTTATTTGTGTGAAATTGACATGTAGATTCTACTTTTGTATTAAATTGTTTGAAGGATATAGAATATTAGAAACACATAGTATTATAGCAGTTCACACAGCACCAGAGTGAAAGTGTTTGGGGAGATTGTTGTCTGCTCAGTCCCATAGACCTTGTGAACTCTTTTTATCAATCAAAAAGGCTATCATTGGACATGCTGGATATGATCAATATATTCAAAACATGTTGCAGTCTTGTTGTTAAGCGTTGTCACACTTACTCTTTCACAAAACATGATTTAAGAACCCACTATCCATCATCCTACCATTATATAGCATTAAGGAAAACCTGGTAACATTTATGAATCATTGATATCGGCCAAGGTTTTATCAATAATTTAACCTGCCCTAGTGGTCAAGTGGTAAAGGTGTCCCCCTCTCACCCAAAGGTTGTAGCTTTGATCCCCAACAGGATTACTTGGGTCACGGATTCTCAAAATGGACACCCATACTCGTTTCTGCCCAGGAAACAGACTCGATAATTATTCTATAAGCTATCAGCTTTTGTCACAATCGTACAAAAATAAATTAGTATAAACTAACCTGCACTTGTTTCATATTAGAAAATGTTTTCTTGGTTTTCGTCTATACATAAACTCCCATATCGGAATGGTAAGAAGAAGGAGAAAAAAAGTTATATAACCCACTACCATTGTGATGGAAATCATGCACAATGCTTGTGTATAATTTCAATTATACTTAGGTGGTGGTTGAAGATACTATTAAATATCATACCTGTAAGTTTCTAGGATGTGGTCACGCTGGTTGTATTTCCCGATGGATAGAAGCGCCTGTATTCCCGCCAGTGTGTGGTATTCGTCTCGCGCTAGAATGTACCGACCTTCCAATACGTTAAACTTCGCTTCATGGTATAGATAACACAGGATCTGCTCATGGGTTATCTGAAAACAAAGAATGATGTGTAAACATGTGTGTGTAGTTCTGACAAATTGAAAACCGATTTGAAATTTTATCTTAAGTATTTAATTCTTGAATGCAGTAGGGTGCACAGTCTGGTCTCCATGAAGGCAGAAGGGTGCTTCCAAAAAAAAGACAGGGTGCAGCAACCTCCCATAACCCTCTCGCTAAATCCCTTACCTATTTGAAATATAGATGAATAAGCTGATTGAACGAAATGGCCATTTTATTCTATAGATTTAACATGAAATCCACAAATCAGATGTGCTTCCTATTGTCCATCATTTTACCAGTCAAGATCACAATGACCATGATCTGTGACAGATTGACACCAAATTTTTAAGGTGTCATCTACTGACAATGAACAATGTGCATACCAAGTTTGAAAACTCAGCACCAAATCATTAAAAGAAAATATTGATCAGAAATAAAGGTGTGACTTTGACGTTATGGCTGCCGCTGGACAAAGTTATCCCTTTAGTCGGCCATGCTTATCAGTTGATGCAAAAAAACTTACATTATACTCTTGTTCTTTGGGAAAGAATACATTTCTTTGGAACATAAGCACTGGTTCATCTGAAAATAAAAAACATAAAATGAAGTTAAATATCCCCGGTCTTATAGCTTCACCAAATTTGCCAATTTGACATTAGAAATTAAATTCCGCACGGATGAATCTTGCTCAAGTCCATTTTCTAGCTAGAAACCATTCCTGTATTTGATCTTGAGGGCCCTTAAGAAAGTACCTCTGATTGGGCCTTAACCCACAACCTGTTTGATTAGAGGCAGACACCTAAACTAAGACAACCATAAATTTGTAACATAAACTATATGCAATAATAAATATGTGGTATTGAAATATAATGCAAAATGCTGTGTGTTATTTAAGAAATATTACACACCACTGAGGGTCATATGACATTATAAGGACCCGCCAGTAAGCCCCAGAAGGTGTATATTATGTTGTATATATGTTTATAATGTTTATTAGCGACAATTTTTGCCGCTGTGAAAAAAGCAAGCCACACTTACCAGTTGTATGACGTCAGCGTTCCATATTACATTTTGGAATATATAACAAAATAAAGTGATATACGGACCGATCAACTTTATATATACAAAGAAGGGACACATTTATGTAAGGTATAATATAATGAAATGTATGCAATAATTTATGTCTTATATTGAAATTTAAAGCAAGAATTGATTTGTTCTTCCATGAAAAATGTTTATGTTCAATGAATGAAATGTCTACTTAATATGCCAAAGGTACATTCAATGTATCATTTAAATAAATGGTAAACTGTTTATTATACAAATGTAAGTTCTTCCAACCTTCCTGGATCTCCGTGGCTTTGGCGTCTGTGTAGAGAGAGCAGAGCTCGTCCCACTGTTTAACCATGAAGAACGGCTTGTGTTTCTTCTTTAGTCGTAACTCTGGAAACATATGATAACTTCCATTAATAAGAAGCTCTGCATGCGGACGCCAAAGCTGGTATCATGTACTAGGTTTTATGTAAATATCTCAAATGATTTTTATGAATCGCCATGACAACAACTTGACTCTTCATAAAAACAAACAAGACGAGCTAAAAAATAACAAACAAGACTCAATTTGGGAGCCATGTTTATGAATGATAAACTCATTATAAAGTTAACTAAATTTTGTATCAATTATGTTTAGAACTTAAAACTTGAATTAATCAAAGACAAATTGAAAATCCAACAGCAATGTCTTGTTGTGTTACATGTTTCACACTGCAAAAATAATTCTGTGAAAAATAAACTGTGGTGACATGAGCCACAGTGCAAACATGTTCTTCACGGCCATGAGAATAAGCTTTAATTACGCCTCACTCAACAATGGTGACAATAGCCACAGTGTGAACAAGTTCATTGAGGGTATAAAAAAACAAACAAACAAAAACTACGCCTCACCCAATAGTGGCGACACGAGCCACAGTGCGAACACATCCTCGCACTCAGACGGAAGACTCTGGTCTTGGAGAACGATGTCAAATAAATCTTCTGCCTCCGCGTTCTGACCTTCCTCCAACTGCACGTGGATCCCTGTGCGATTCCGCATGAATATGCACACGTCCATTGTGGCTGAATTGTGGAAAAATAAAATTAACAAAACATCTTAAGTTTTGTTACATTTTTAAAGCTGCACTCTCACAGATCTACAATATTGACAACATTTTTATTTTTTGTCTTGGAATGAGCCATTTTTTGTGTAAAAGTGCGGAAACCAGTGTTGTAAGAATACTGTCAAAATATCTGATCGCAGGTTTTCATATTTACATTCAATAATTGATGAATGATGGCTAAAAGCATTTCTAACAGTTTTAGAAAAAAATGTTTTTCAATCTATTGTTTTGTGAGTTATCAAGTATAAGACATGATTGAAGGCATTGAGACAAAAAATAACAAAAATGTCAATCTGTAAGAATGCAGCTTTGAATTTCTAAATTACATGTACAAGTAATTTCTTTATTGCAACTAAAGTTAAAATCTTGTACATCAATTTATTTGGCAATAAAAAGACTTAAGATAAACCAAATCATTTTCAAAATTCAACTTCAAGAGTGCTTTCAGTGCTTAATATATACATCAAATTTCTTTATCCAATTTTATTTTCATCAACCGCTTGATCTACTTAAAAAGCTATATTCTTGTATTTGTTCATGTTTAAATTTAGTACTGTGTCACTATGATGCATAATACAGAATTTATTTAGTGAAATTTAATGCATAAAGTAATGGATATATTTCGGTATATTTATATATAAGATAATTATATGTATCATGTTTGATCAAAATAATTTATTCAGATTTACAACACTGAAAACAATGGCATTCTGTAAGCTCAGTCTTAAGATGAAAGTCTTACATATGATAATAAATGGTGAAATTATATAATTTACATTAAAACAAACCTCTTTGTAAACTTTTAAGATCAGAACAATCCTCAGAGTAACCATTGTTTACATGGGACATTTTTCATATACACCCCATAGGAAATGAAGAAAAATATAGACATCTTAATAATATATTTCATGTGAAATATAGCATGAAAATTCTGAGGTAATCATCATTGAAAGTTTGAATTGGTGTCCTTGTATGCGCTAAAACTGTCCAAATTTTTATTTCTGTCACTTTTCTCTACCTGCAGGCCATCGTTAAGCTAAAGATGAACATGATCATTATGTCGATCATAAATTCAATATTAGCCAATTATCAAATACATATTCTTGGTGTAAAAGAGTTGTTGTTTTTTTTATAAATATGCCAAATGTTTTCTTTTTCTTTTTTACTTTGTGCTATTTTTAGGGAAAATACCAAGTTTGTTTAATATTTATTTCAATAAAATTCTCAATTCCGAGAAATATGTATACAAAGTTTGAGCATAGTCAAAAGATTTATAGGTAAAAATATTTTGCTGTCTTGTGTAGACATGTAAGGGGGATTTATAGAGCAAAGGACAATTTCCCATAGAAAAGCTGCAAAATTTGTCAATAACAGTCACTTATTTTTTATTTTTTTATTTTCAACTTTTTAAAGAACATGACTTCTTTTACTATAAATGACAGAAAAACCTAAGAGCCAGCAAGCTTCAACGCTTGGTTTCATATTTTTGGAGAGATTTTCAACGGTAGTTTTGCACTGTATAGAATCCATCCTAGGTACAAGTTGCATCCTAGATCCTTGATGAAGCAGTTGCCTGCTTTATAAGCAGTGTCATTGACATCTCTTAGCAAATTTCTTGGTCATTTGTCCTTAGCTCTACAATAAACTCAAGAACCCTGGGTAATACTTCCTGTACAAGGTCACAGCAAGCAGACAACTTTTAGTGATTAAGGTCATTGGACCTTGATGGTGGTCAAAAAGGTTATTTTACCATCAGTGCTAGTGAGAATAAAGATTAGGCAAGTTTTTTTCCTGATTTCTTTTACTCTGACTTTTCAAATATTATCAGCAGGATAAAGGGGAAAAATCAATAAGAAAACAAAATTTTGTCAGTTTCCTTTTTATCAATCAAAATTAAAGTGATTTTTTAAATATTTTATTATCAAAGGGAAAGCAGTCATCATTCTATAATTTAGTTTTGTCAAATTAAAAAAAAATACCAGTATATTTTTAAAAATCTTATTGGAAAGAGATCAAGACCTGCTGATCGAAAACAGATGTTCGAATGAAAAATCATCATTGGTTTGCAGTGTTATTAAACATGAAGGGATGGCAATTCATTTTCAAGGTTGACTTGTTTTCACAAAAATAGCAAACAAAATTGTCCGTGGGTCTGAGTAACAAAAAAATCTTGCCTTTCAGTGTATACACAAGTTATAACTTTGAAACAAGCAATCAATCAATAGACAACTTGGACATATTTCTTCAACCATCTTTAACATTATCAAACAGGAGTTATTAACGCACAACAATTCACACACATGTTAGTAAATGTAACACCATAATGAACATATTTACACTTACCATCAAATTCCACTGGAAAAACCAAGCAAATCATTTAGAGAGGGTGATATGATGTGGAACTGGGGCAAAATAAATATTCTGATTTCATACCAGATCATGGATATACATGTAGCTCATTGTGCTAACAATATTCTTTCACGTTTAAAAGCTGAAAGGTTTACTTCAAACAAATTTGAAACAATTCTATAAAAAACCCGAAACGTTTAAGATAATAAACTTTACGTGTTTGTGTGGTTTATTTTATTCATAAACAATTCTATACTATTTATTGTGTATATTACTTTTAAACCAATCCTAAAAGCAAGTCAATGATTGCCTATTGGCAGATAATCTAAATATTACTCAAATTTAAAACAAGAGCAATGCGGAGCTAACAGCAAACCTTCTGGGTTTTTTTCGGTAGAACATTGAGGTGTAATTGTGATTAAAGCCAGAGCTATGAAACTTGCATTACAAGTGCATATTGTCTTAGGCAACATGTGTACCAAGTTTCATTGAATATCATATTTTGTGTTATGGCCAAAGAGAAAGTTTTTGCAAGGCTGTAGTATGACAATACCTCAACTTTTTCTGTCCGAAAACAGACCAGGTTATAAAAAAATCATAGATAATGAAAAAATTCACAGAAAAACAGATTAACAATTCATTGACAATATTTTTTCTCTAAAAAAGATACACAGATGTTTTTGTACTATGACAATACACATAATACCTTTTCTCTTCTTTTCCTTTTTATCATGCTCTATGTCATGATTGGCTAGCATTTTGGTAGAAAATGATACAATGTTAACAGCCATTTTTAAAAATTTACAAAATAATGGCACAACATTACAGTCATAATTTACAATCAAGTGCCTGTTTTCAATATAATCTTTATCCTTCAACGACCTCATAGTCTGTATGTGATTTATTTTGGTATATTAGCAATTTAGCTAATTATTTTTGAGTTTAAGAGTCCAACCCTCATCCAAGTGGTTGTGGGTACGATCAGCCAAAGTACTTTCTCATGGTCTCGAAAAAAGGACACCAGTACAGGTTTCTACCCAGAAAATGGATTCAAGAGTGATTCTAATCTATAAGCTATTCTCAGTTTTCATCATAATCAAGCTAAAAGGCTATCACCAGGTATAGATTCAACTTAGAAATTAGTACTAAGTTAGTTTTAGCATTGATCATAACTTATACTTCAACAGATGCTGTCAGTATTTGAAAGCCAAGAGCACATATCAAGGCCATACTACAGATAAATAAAAAAACAACAAATACTAAATAATCCTTAATCAAACAACAATAAATCTTTGTATAAATAAATAATTCCACTGTTGATGAAAGTTAACGAAAAGTTAAAAATAGTCAAGTAAGAAAGATACAAGACACAGTTTATAGTGTTTTAGCTAAAGCGGAATGGAAGGGCGGCCCGCCCTGCCCTTTTTTGACCCCGCTCCGTTGCCCCTTTTTACATGCCCTGTCATATTTTCCCCACCCCTTGCGCCCTTCTGACCATTCAGATCGTTGTTTATCACAAAGTTACGCCCTAAAAGTATTTCATTGGTCAATGTCACCATTTCCTAATCTGTCACAGATCAGTGCATGCTTAGGCACACGACCGTCATCACCGCGGGTCTGATTAACGGTAATTCACGCTTATAATCAGGGTGCTAACTGATGTTCATTTTGACACATTATTCCTTGTCTGAGACATCGAAGTTGTACCTCTAAATGTCGATCTTTGATGCCGATGTTGTTACAAATTAAATTAATTTACCCATTTATAATTGGTAATATCCTAATCACATAGTTTCAAGAGACGACTCTCATCCAATTATCGTAACGTCCCATGTTAACCAATCAGAGAAGACACTGGTCAAATGATAAAAAAATTGTTAAATTGCGATAGAAAAAGCGAAGAAATGATGAAAAATGTTGTCAAGCATTAAACAGTTTAACAAGAGCTGCCACAGAGACAGCGTGCTCGACTATTCTGCCGCTTTTCAGTGTAAGGATTGACTTAAAAGTGGTTACATGCAAAACCTTAACCAGAATTTCTATGTCGAATAAAAAAGGGGCCATTATTTGAATGTAATGCAAACAAGAGTTATCTTACTTGGTTATTTAAGTAGATTGGATGGTTGAGTACCATTTTATAAAGTCTCAATGCAATACATCCAGTAGTTGCTGAGATATTAACCTGTGTGTGCTTACAAACCTTAACCAGAATTTCTAAGTCAAATAATAAAGGCCCATAATTTGCATTATATTCAAAAAAAGTGTTACCTAACTTCATTAATTTAGTAGGTTATATAGTTGGGAATACATATGTAAAGTTTCAATGCAATACATGATATATTTGCTGAGATATTGACTTAAATGCTGTTACATGCAAAACCTTAACCAGAATTAAACTAAGTCGAAAAATAAAGGGCAATTATTTTGCATTAAATGCAAACTAGAGTTATCTAACTTGATTAATTAAGTTATTTTGGTACGTTCGGGATAGGATACGAATGTCACATTCAGCTATGCTGTTATTTACCGTCTCTGGCTAAATAATTTAAAATATGCTGAAATTTAAGAACCAAATGACATTTAAATCACAGTCCTAACTGATGAAAACTTTACCAATACATAATGGGAGGTTAATAAATTAACTCGGAAAATTGTTCTGACAAAATGGTGATCTCGCCGATTTTTTTGACATCGTTAACAGGATTTTTTTGACATCGTAAACAGGAGAAAAATACTGTAAGTATTAAAACTCTACATAAAGCAAAGAAAATAATATTTTTTGGTGTTTACAAATCAATTTTTTTATCATGAACATTTCACTAAAACCAATCAAATATTTGGTGATACGTCATGTTATTGATTTTCTTAGCGCCACCTTGCCGATGGCCCGAGATGAATATGACCGTCTGCTTCAAAAGCAACAATGTTTAAAACGTCTCGCATTGTTTGTTCAATACATATATCAATTACTTTTTAACTTCATTAATGCTTGACACGATTTTTTCATAATTATGTCGCCTTTTATATCTCATTTTAACGAACGTATATCATTTGATCAGGGTCTTCTCAATGTACATTCTGATTGGTTAACGTTCAATAGCTCCGCATACCGACGATGTTTTGGTAATTGGATGACACGGCCCAATTATCGGATTAGGAGATAACCAAATTTTATGATTGGCTAATTGCGATGTTTTGACTAATGGGACAGTGGCCAAATACTCGCTGATTGATAGATTAACAATACATGTGCTAAAATTTTCGGCGAAGTCAATGTCGCTTTGATGATACAAATGGACGAAGTCTGGGAATTTAATGATATATAAGGTCATTCTGATTGTTTCAAATGGTATTTTTTTTAAATGTCTTTGTTTTTATTTTAGACGCTTTTTGGAGTAAACTATACATTGCAAAAAGGAGACTCTAAACAAGTACACATTTGATAGGCAATAAACACACACTTTTTTTTAACATTCCCTCTAGTAAAAGCAATCAAAGTAAATGTGAATATAAAGTTTTATGGCATGGCACTCAGGATTTACAATAAGTATCTCTTCTCCTTAAAGTCTCCCCACTTCTCCCTAATTTGACTGGTGGGAGAAGTGACTTCTCCCCCAAAAAATACCTTGTGAGAGCCATGGTGACAACAACCCGAGAGGGTAAAGAAGAAAGAAAAATTAATAGTATTCTGTAGGGATATTACTACAATGTGTGCATGAACATGCATGTACTTTGATACATGGTCGTTTTTACAACAATACATTTAGCTAATATTGTGCGCATTGTTTTCCCATTTAAGAAAGCACCATGCCCCTTTTTTGGCCCACTCTGCCCTTTTTAATTCCTGGCTTAAACCATACACGTGATAACGTCCCAGACGTCCGGGATTGTCCCGGAAATCGTATCTCTGTCACGGAGTCATGGAGGGTGCATGTTTGTCCTAAAGTCATAAAAAAATTGAAAAAAAATAATCTCGGAATCGATTATCTTAATTTTACCAATGTAAGTCAGCTATTTTGCCTGTCCGGGACACTGGTCGTAAAACACAGGACATGTTGACACTTATCCGTTACTTGGTACGTGTGTGGTCGAGGTCATCATCAATCACCCGATAATCGATCTATTGGCCTATTGTTGTGCTTAACGAGTCGGGGAGGGTTCTTGTATACAAATTCATTGTTTTCATATGGATTTGTTTGGTCTTATGAATGATAGCTTTTAATTGATGAATTGATATTTTACCGACAAAAGAACATGAAGGTAAGTTCAAAGAAAGTGACAAAATGAGTAAAAAAACAAAATTAAAACATGGAAAACATCCCATATTCCATTCAAATTTCAAAGTCGATACGTCGTTATACTTTAAACAACTTTTAACAACTTACTCGTCCATAAGGAATTTTAGTGTTTTGAACTTTATCTCGAACTATCGTTGTGTATTTTTACGCCGAAAAATCGACGATATGGGGTTTACAGGTGTTTATATAGAGTGCTTTAATCACGTGACCATGGTAAGTCACGTGATCGCTTTATACAGCCGATTGTTGACAGGTCTCTATCAAAATTATATGCATCTCCAAACAGAAAAAAGCTCATCGACTGGAAAATCTTCTTGATCGTCTGGAAAATATTGTGTGTCATAAATTGCAAACGTTTTAAATGTGATAAAAAAATAAATATTTCGTAACGCATGTTCTCAAAAGTGCAGGAAAACAGGTGCCCGTATAGTTGTTTATTTCCTGTTTTGATGAAACCGAAAGTAGACTGCATATCCTCCTGTAGGCACTTCATTTAAAGCCTGGGAAAATATCTGGTGGTTTTATTTTTCAAGAAAATGCAGAAAAAAACAAACCATGTCAAGTAAAAAATAAGTCTTGGCAGTCAAAATAGTACATTTCCCGACGTTAAAAACAACTAAAATAGCCCCATATATGTTCTAGAATGCACCACAGACGTTCCCCATTTAAAAAAATCCGCCCCCAAACCCCCCTAGTGTGTGTTGACATTACGACGAGTGTCCCGAAATCGACCCAAGAAATTATCACATGTATGCTAAAACACTAGTTTATGTTGGCCTTAAAGTTTAGCGAAGACAAACCAAGTCCTCTGAATAGGTATGTGATACATGTTAGTATTTGATAATCAGAAATTAAAACTGGCTCGAAATAATAATGAAGATTTATGCAATAAAAATACAATGGCAATGGTGTCAAACAATATTGAAATTTATACAGAATCGAAAAGCAAATGCGGATTCCTAATTTTCCATTTCCCTCAGCTGGTCATGGAAAACAGCTCAAGAAATGTAAGAAAGTAGTTAGACTTGCTAGTGATGTTCCTAATATCATTGTAAGGAGATTTTATTAACATATATCCCACATTTCATGCTTATAAATATCTTGAATGGTAAAAAGCTAAAAACTTCAAATTCAAACTATATAACTATGGAGATATAACACTTGTACTATAGAATTATAAGAGAACACAAAGCTGTTGTTGTTTCTACTCACTTTCATCCATTGTGTTGGCGTTTTTTTCGTACATAAGACGAGTCCCTTCACTCACTTCGTCACCGTAATCTAGAGATGGACCGCTGGGGAGTTGTTTCTGAAAAAAGTACAAGATCATATCTTTTTTAGCGAACTTTTTAAAGAGGACAGACCTCAGTTTCACAGAAAATCACAAGTATCAACTTAGGTGTGGGCCTCCATTAAATGAACTATTTTCCTTATGGCAATAAGCATATTTGAAAAACAAAGAAGCAACACACTTCAATTAAATGTTGTGTATTTTTCATACAACATTTTGTAATGAACATAATTCTTCTGTGACTAAGATGACAAAATATAAATATTTTCGAAAACAACAACAACATGGCGAAGAATGATTATCATTTTGGAAATATATGTCGAAGAAAAACGTAACACTTCTATTAATGGTAACTTTTAGCCTTCTGTTATCTCACATTGTTCTTCTCTTCGTTTGTTTGTGTTTGTTACCTGGGCTTGTTTTTCTCCGTCGGCCATGATGTATTCTACCGTACTGTACAAAAAGGTTACATACTACTATTTGATAAAACTGACGATGACGACTGTTGTCCCTTCCCCAGGGTTAATTATTTTAAAACATAAACAAGCATTTAAACCCATCAAAGTGGAACAATGGTCATTTAGGAATAATTATGACCACCAATATTAACATACTAAATTTTATAGGTCCATGGTCTTACAACAGCTTGCTTTCAACTGCAAAGTTAGTTTCCATAGATTTAATCAAAAAGTGCGTTGTTTTTTTTAACTCATCCTAACTTTTAGCGTCTCTTATGGTAACCGGCAGGGCATTCCATAACCTGAGCACACCGGTGCAACTGATGAAAAACTGTTTGAGTTCAAGTTCTTGAATCTCGATTGTCTTACTGGCGGATAGAGCTCTAGCTAATTTTGACATAAATCGCTGATTCGCCATGTAATGCTATGTATTAGAGAACAAGGTATCAAATGCAATTCTTTTAAGACCGGTGTAATATGATCATAACGCGATGTTCTCGTTATGATGCGAACTGAAGTGTTCTGAAGACTTTGAAGTATATTCAACTTGATTTTTGAAGCATCATGCAAGAGCGCATTGCAATAATTTAGTCGTGACGTGATGAGAGAATTAACTAACGATTATGTAGCATCTGTTTTTAGATATTTCCTGATGTGGCCCATTCTTATTCATCAGAGGTTTGATATTGGTAAATTTGTGATACACATAGCATCTGCATTCTGGTGAACGAGAATGGATGTGGCCTATTTGACGTAATTGTCCGTATCCTGATCTATATCCTGCTATATGTATCTGTATCAGTACGGGTACGTTGTATACACCAATAAAGGCCTTTCCAGAAAAGTGCGCGTTAACGTTAGGTTTTGAAAGAGTTAACACTATCAGAATTCACGTTTAAGCCACTGAAATGGTTTTAATCGTATACGGTATTGACAAAGAATGAATGTCTCAATTTCTTTGTTTCTTAAAAATGATTACTTTTTGTTTTATGCACATATCATAACACTACACCACATATCTGTTAGACAGGTATGCACTTATATAACGCCTTACTGTTTTCCTAAAGTTATGGTTTACTAGTATACAATGGAGTATTAGTAACATTAAGGTATGTTAACTACATACTAAAAGCATCTCACTCACTGATTTTATTTTGCTGTAATCTAAAACCGTTATGTTAATAAAATACTATTTTCAAAGTATATTAAAAAATGGACACGTGTATATATACAGGTTTATCTACCTTGATACCAATTAGCTCCATTATATGACATTTACCATTCATATAAACACGTGAAACCACTAACGACATTGGATCCTCCTTGACTCGACCTATGTTCCCTACCTCCTTTTAAACAGTACCTCTAACCTCATTTCACCTATCTGTCCTATTTCATTTCTCTCTATACCGGCAACTTCCTTGTTTTTACTATCTGTCCCACGTCCTTTCACTCTGGCAAACCACCCTCCTCATTTGACCTGCCTTTCTCAACTCCTTTCACTCTGTATCACTACCCTCATCTTTCATACCTCCTTTCACTCATATCTAAATCCTCCTTGATTGACATATAACCCCTAACTCATTTCACTCTGTATCACCACCCTCCTCGTTTGACCTATCTTTCCCCCCTCTACATCTCAACCCTCCTCATTTGACCAACCTTTCCTACCTCCATTCACTCAATATCTAAATCCTCCTTGATTAGCAAATCATTCCTAACTCATTTCACTTTGTATCCCCACCTTCCTTTTTTGGCATATCTTTCTCATCTCCTTTCATTCTGTATCACCACCCTATACGTTTGACCTATCTTTCCCACCTCCTTTCACTCTGCATCTTCATAATTATTCCTAACTCATTTCACTTTGTATCCACACTTTCCTTTTTTGACCTGTCTTTCACACTTCCTTTCAATGTATATCTTCATTTTCCTTCTTTGACTTAGCTTTCCCTTCTCCTTTCACTCTGTATCTCCAACCACTTTGTTTGGCCTGTCTTTCCCACATTCAATGTATATATTCATTCTTCTTATTTGACCCTTCTTTCCCATCTCCTTTCACTCTCTATCACAACCCTCCTCGTTTGACCTGTCTTTCCCATCTCCTTTCACTCTCTATCACCTCCTCATTTGATCTATCTTTCCCTACTTTCTTTCACTCTACTTCTCCACCCTCCTCGTTTGACCTATCTTTCCCACCTCCTTTCACTCTGTATCACCACCCTCTTGTTTGACATTTGTTTTCTACCTGCCCTTATCCCGTATCTTAACCCCCCTTGTCGGACCAGTTTTTTCATATATCATTTTACTATGTTTTTCAGTGTCCGTGAATTGTCCATCGTTTCTACCTTATTTGAATGCATATCACCAATATCCTTGTTTGACCTCTAGTTCCTACCTCCTTTCATCTTGATCTCCAACTTCCTTGTTTTACCTCTAATCTACCTCATTTAACTCCAATCTCCACTCTCCCTATTTCACCTATCCTTCCTACATCCTTTCTCTCTGTATCACTACTTTCCTTGTTTGACCAATGTTTAATACCTCCTTTCACTCTGTACCTACACTCGTCTAGTTTGGCTTTATTTCTTTTTTTTCTTTCACTCACTATCTCCGTTGCTCTTGTTGGACTATATGCCTTACCTTCTTTCAATCTATATAAACACCCTCCTTTTGGGGCCTATACGGCCTTCCTCCTTTCACTTCGTATCACCACTCTCGTTGGTAGAACTATCTTTCGTACATTCTTTCATCCCGTATCACTATCTCGTTGGTAGAACTATCGTTAGTACATTCTTTCACCCCGTATCACTATCTCGTTGGTAGAACTATCTTTCCTATATCCTTTTACTCCTTATCACCACTCTCGTTGGTAAAACTATCTTTCCTAAATCCTTTTACTCCTTATCACCACTCTCGTTGGTAAAACTATCTTTCCTACATCCTTTTACTCTGTATCACCACTCTCGTTGGAAAAACTATCTTTCCTACATTCTTTCACTCCTTATCACCACTCTCGTTGGTAGAACTATCTTTCCTACATTCATTCACTCCGTATCACCACTCTCGTTGGTAAAACTATCTTTCCTACATCCTTTTACTCTGTATCACCACTCTCGTTGGAAAAACTATCTTTCCTACATTCTTTCACTCCTTATCACCACTCTCGTTGGTAGAACTATCTTTAGTACATTCTTTCACCCCGTATCACTATCTCGTTGGTAGAACTATCTTTCCTATATCCTTTTACTCCGTATCACCACTCTCGTTGGTAGAACTATCTTTCCTACATCCTTTTACTCTGTATCACCACTCTCGTTGGAAAAACTATCTTTCCTACATTCTTTCACTCCTTATCACCACTCTCGTTGGTAGAACTATCTTTAGTACATTCTTTCACTCCGTATCACCACTCTCGTTGGTAGAACTATCTTTCCTACATTCTTTCACTCCGTATCACCACTCTCGTTGGTAAAACTATCTTTCCTACATCCTTTTACTCTGTATCACCACTCTCGTTGGAAAAACTATCTTTCCTACATTCTTTCACTCCTTATCACCACTCTCGTTGGTAGAGCTATCTTTCCTACATCCTTTCACCCCGAAACCCTATCTCGTTGGTAGAACTATCTTTCCTACATCCTTTCACTCCTTATCACCACTCTCGTTGGTAGAGCTATCTTTCCTACATCCTTTCACTCCGTATCACCACTCTCGTTGGAAAAACTATCTTTCCTACATCCTTTCACTCCTTATCACCACTCTCGTTGGTAGAGCTATCTTTCCTACATCCTTTCACTCCTTATCACCACTCTCGTTGGTAGATCTATCTTTCCTACATCCTTACACTCCGTATCACCACTCTCGTTGGTAGAACTATCTTTCCTTCATCCTTTCACTCCGTATCACCACTCTCGTTGGTAGAACTATCTTTCCTACATTCTTACACTCCTTATCACCACTCTCGTTGGTAGAACTATCTTTCCTTCATCCTTTCACTCCGTATCACCACTCTCGTTGGTAGAACTATCTTTCTTACATTCTTTCACTTCGTATCACCACTCTCGTTGGTAGAACTATCTTTCCTACATTCTTTCACTCCTTATCACCACTCTCGTTGGTAGAACTATCTTTCCTACATTCTTTCACTCCTTATCACCACTCTCGTTGGTAGAACTATCTTTCCTACATCCTTTCACCCCGAAACCCTATCTCGTTGGTAGAACTATCTTTCCTACATCCTTTCACTCCTTATCACCACTCTCGTTGGTAGATCTATCTTTCCTACATCCTTACACTCCGTATCACCACTCTCGTTGGTAGAACTATCTTTCCTTCATCCTTTCACTCCGTATCACCACTCTCGTTGGTAGAACTATCTTTCTTACATTCTTACACTCCTTATCACCACTCTCGTTGGTAGAACTATCTTTCCTTCATCCTTTCACTCCGTATCACCACTCTCGTTGGTAGAACTATCTTTCCTTCATCCTTTCACTCCTTATCACCACTCTCGTTGGTAGAACTATCTTTCCTTTATCCTTTCACTCCTTATCACCACTCTCGTTGGTAGAACTATCTTTCTTACATCCTTTCACTTCGTATCACCACTCTCGTTGGTAGAACTATCTTTCTTACATTCTTTCACTTCGTATCACCACTCTCGTTGGTAGAACTATCTTTCCTACATTCTTTCACTCCTTATCACCACTCTCGTTGGTAGAGCTATCTTTCCTACATTCTTTCACCCCGAAACCCTATCTCGTTGGTAGAACTATCTTTCCTACATCCGTTCACTCCTTATCACCACTCTCGTTGGTAGAGCTATCTTTCCTACATCCTTTCACTCCTTATCACCACTCTCGTTGGTAGATCTATCTTTCCTACATCCTTACACTCCGTATCACCACTCTCGTTGGTAGAACTATCTTTCCTTCATCCTTACACTCCGTATCACCACTCTCGTTGGTAGAACTATCTTTCCTACATTTTTACACTCCTTATCACCACTCTCGTTGGTAGAATTATCTTTCCTTCATCCTTTCACTCCGTATCACCACTCTCGTTGGTAGAACTATCTTTCTTACATTCTTTCACTTCGTATCACCACTCTCGTTGGTAGAACTATCTTTCCTACATCCTTTCACTCCGTATCACCAGCCTCCTTTGTACAACTGTCTTCCCTACATCTAAATTCCGGAGTGGTTCGGAAAAGCAGCCTAGCTTCATTAAATTGCTTCGTTGACTTTTGAGATGCTTTTGAACACAGACTATGCAATGGACAAAATTATCTCAGAACCGAGTATTGTGTCTTAGGCTACACTATGTGTCGTCAAAATTGATTAAAAAAGAAAGGGATAAGGTTACGCGACATCTAAGTGTGACGTCACAAACCACGTGGTATGAAAACCATTGAAACTGCGTCTTTTTTCATATAAGTGGATTGTCACAGTGATGGATACTGGTATGCGAAAGTTGATATTTTATTTCTTTTTTTAAATTATGGTCAAAGATGCTAGTGATTTTATTTGGGATTGTGGTATTTGTAATTATGCTTGAAAATATATCTTAAAGGTTTGTACATTTTAGAGTTAAGGCTGATTCAGACCATGTACTAAAATGTTTTACGGTTAATGTGTATACTTCCGCATTTCATGCACATTTATTATGACGTTCATGTGATGCATTTGAAAAAAAAGTGATTGCCTGACTTCTTTCAACTTGCTTAAATAGTATCCTTTTTCATTTATTTTAAATCTTTATACTTATGCTTTCTTTATATTAGGCTGGATTTTTTCTAGTTTCGATTTCCATATACGTTAGTTGAAGGTAAACTAACTGTTCTATAGTTAGATCTCTGTTTTTCAAGGAGATCCTTGAGATAGTGCCACTTGTGTACTAAACATTATACAATATACGGAAAAAAAGTTTTTTTTTATTAGAGAATTTAAATTGTCTTAACGGTATCACGATGTTTTGGATAAAGTGACCAAGTCCGGCGTAGGAAAATAAACAATGTGGTAAAAATGTTAGACAACAATATATAAAAAACAACAACTTAGATCAAATATGCTTTTGAAATCACCAGGTTTTAAGCTTCAAAAACTTTAAACACAAATGAAAAGTAGCCAATTACCGGATATGATATTACCATGCTTTGATTCACGGTCAATTTAAAACAAAAAAAACCAAAGGAAAACCCCCACGTGTAACGCTATGTGAGTAGTCCCTTCCGTTTTGGTGAAATTTGCCCTTTATAAATTAACAGCTGCAGTAACAGAAGTCAATTTTACACAACTTTGACACATCTTTATGGTTGGGCACGATGGCCGCCAGTACCATTATTATGTTCATAAAGTTGTGTTACTTACTGTGACCTGAATAAATGCCTTGTTGAGTGATATTTAATTACCTTTAAGATGTTGAACGTGAACTAAATAAAAATCCAGACAGATAATCCAAGACAATATATTTGGTTGCCTAGGAAAACATGATATCCTTGAAAAAAACGATTTATCGATGTTAATGGCAATAAACCCTATATTATAACAAGTTGATGCTTTTTACAAAATAAATGAGAACTGGGGTTCATGGTTGCCAAAATGGTGTGATCTCTAAGTCTTTTTCAACTAAATAGAGTTTGTATACGTGTTTGCGTTCCTCTGAATGGGCTATTTGATTGCCAAACTGTGTAAATTAACAACTGACAGGGCTTAATAAGGCTTAATAAAAACTGTGCATGTGTTTGTTTGACCCTAAATGGGGTTTATGGTTGCCAAAATCGGGGCTTTTGGCACTGAGTAAGATTAAAAAGAGCTAAAAATAAATTCTAAATGGGTTTGATGGATCCCTAAATGGGATGTGATTGGTATTGAGTAGGCTTAGTTAAAGTGGCCTACGTGTGAGTTGAGTCTCTGTTTGGGCTGTATAGTTGCCACGATGTGATATATATTTAGTACTGAGTGTGCTTATTTAGAACGATACATGGCCTTGCTGGCTTTAAATGAAATTTATGGCTACCAATGTGTATTTTATTTGGAACTAATTAGGCTTAATAAGAGCTGTCGGTGGGTTTTGTAATGCTCATAATTAGATTATGATTCCCAAAATGAAGTATAATTGGATTTGAAATTGCTCTATTAAAATATATCCATATGAGTGTGTTTTGCTCTGAAAGGGCATTCATGGTTGCCAAAATGTAGTAAATTTGGAGCTTTATTAGAGCTACACATGCGTTTGTTTGGCATGTATTTGCTTTATTTTAGTCACAATGTAAATGGAACTGCAGAAGAGTTTGTTTAAAAGCCCTGTGTATTTAAGAATGCTGATTGTAATGCTGATTTTGTGTTTGCTTTACACATAATGAACTTAAATATAGCCCGGTTTTGGGGTTTGTTGTAAAGATCTCTCATGCGGTACTTTTGACACTATATCTTTATTGCGGCATAATTTTGATTTACAGGGCATTGAATTGGGTTGGGAATATAATAGGGATTTCTTTGCACTTATTGGGCTAAGCAAAGCTATTGTTATTGGGCACATGATAGAGCTTTATTAAGCCCTTTTATTGTAATGGGCAGAAGATGGTCTCTGAAAACGAATTCGTTGACACACAGTGGACTTGAGAACAGTTAATCTGTAGTGACGGTATGTGTATTCTGCTTAATGGAATCCCAAAATGTGTATAATGAGCTCTGTCTTGACTTGTTTAAAATCTGTCCTAAGCTTGTTTGATAATGAGAGGGCTTGACTATAGCGACAATAGGGATACAGAGGGCTGCTGTGGACCTAGTGTGTATACAAGATAACATTTGTAATGGCGCACATGTGGGGTAGGAGGCACTCATTGGACTAAAAAGTACATATATTGGCTTTCTGAAAACTGATTAGACATATGGGAAATGTTTTGGGGTTATTTGGTTATAGAATATGATTACATTGTATGGACTTAAAATACGCTCGATGAAACTCACACAAAATATTTTGTACGTAGCTTGTTATTTTTGGATGCGGTTCAGAAAGGACGCTGTATGGCTGACTTTCAAATTGGGAAAATAAATGAAATCTGAACCGTTTTCAATTAAAATGAAGAAATAAGTAATAACAATGCCGCTATTAATCATATTTGTCTTTTGACATTCAAATATACTGATTATACACAGTTATCATATATTCATACATGCCACGTCGGCAAGTTTGCACCTGAGGTATTTTTGGATGCACTTATATGATAACTGAGAACATTAAATGTTTTACAAAAACAATGGAAAGTTAGGGTGGGGAATCACGTGACTCAAAGGGGTCACACATGAGTTACCACTGGTCACAACTGATGCAAACAACAAGTAAGTGATGTTAATTTCTAAATATCTTTTTTGAAAGAAAAGATATAAACATATTTCTCAGCCTATAAAAGACTATGCTATGTTCTGCTTCTACACGTGTGAAAATGATTTGCTTGTATTTTAATGATGCAATGCATGTCCAAAATGTCAAATTGACTGAATTTTGTAGAACGATTCAAAGCTGTATGCAGGATTTTCGCGTTAAATTATAAATGGATTAGACCCATCAATTAACACATCATTGTTTAATTTGAAATCGAAGGCCAAAAATGTAATTGATTTGAAAGATGTATTTTACACCTAATGCCAATATATTATGGGTAGAGTTGGGGAGAGCCACGCTCTACAAAATTCTGTTAAGTTGAAATTTTGGCCAATAATTGCATCATATTCTTTTATTAGCTAAGAAATATTTTCATATATTTTCTGTAAAAAACATATTTAGAAATGTATGTCACTTACTTGTTTGTTTTCATCGGATGTGACCCGTGGAGACCAATGTGGGAACCCATTTAAGTAACATGATTCCTCATCCTGTTAGTTGAAATAAAGATTTAACATAATGATGAAACTTATGTTACTTACGTTTGATATCAGTATTTGTATTTGATACCACTCTTATTCACTTAGCTGTATTATATTATTTTAATTCTTCAGGAAAATCATACTCTGTGTCTTTCAAAATAAATAAAAACTGTCATACTGTCAGAAAACACTTTAATTGCACGCATTCACGTTATTTCATTCTAAAAAAAATAACGGTCAAAAATACTTTTTAATTTGATAACTTTCAAAGTATTGTTGAAAGTGGAATGCAATAGCTTATAATTAAATGCATTTGAACGTTTAGCATTACATTTTGAGAGCTTATCAGTTTCAAAGAAAGACCAAATAGCTCTTACTTGAAAACAAAATAGTTAATTCAGATATAGATTTATATTTTGAACATTTCAGTCCTTTGTAGTCTTTTGCAGAAATAGTCTTTCCAGGACCGAATAAATAAAAGTGTATTATTAACAATTTCCTTATTTTTTGTGAAGTATTTACTTTTAAATCCTTCCAAATCCAAATACCCACTGGGTCGAATGAAATGTTGCGTTTATAAGACATGGGCTACCCACGGTGTAAATCTACCCCACCTGCAGACTTTGCAAAATTACCTCGAATGGTAAATGTATCCGCCGTGGAAATTTTCGTTTTTATGTACATATATACCTGTTATGCAAACTTGCACACGAGGGTAAATGTCGTCATATAAACGCAACAATGCACATGAAATAGACATAAGAATGAATCAGTGTGATATTTAAACCTTGTGGAACAGAATATTTTTGGCGTTCTCCTTGGGTAGCGTTCTTTTGAACACCTAGTTGTTTTCATGAACTCTTAAAAATAGACCCTTGTGTAAGCAAATACACAAAAAACTCCCTGTTGTTTGTGTTTTGTTTCATGACATTGCAATGACCTTTACCTTCGAAAAATCAGTTATTAATTTTAACATGGAGCACATTCTGAACTATATACATGTCAAGTCAATGCCATGGTGACCTCGAGCTGGAAATCTGTTTCTGCGTTTCTGCTCGATAACCGAAGAATGTTCAAGCACAGATACCTCGTATTTATAAGGCAGGTTAATCATGATCAGCAGTTCAACCTTTTTGATTGTGAGGTCAGTGGGTCAAAGGTCAAGGTTGCGGTGACCTCGAGCTGAAAATGTGTTTTCTATTCATAACGTAAGAACGCTTTGACACAGATACCTCCTATTGTAGGCAATTAGTTCATAACCAGCAGATGAACATTATAATTTTTACGGTCAGTAGGTCAATGGTCAAGGTCATTGGGACATCAAGCTAAAAATCCGTTTCAGATCAATTAAAGAAGTTCACCTAGGCATAGACAGCTCAAACTTAGTAGACATGTCTGTAATGACAAGCAGATGAGTCCTATTCAATCTGAGAAGTCTGTGGGTAAAAAGTCAGGGTTGTGGTGACTTCGAGATGAAAATCCGTTTTCGATCAGTTACTGAAGAATGCTTAGGCAAAGAGACGAATTTGTATCCACTTAAACTTGCAGTGACTTTTCATTGCTATGAAAATACTCTTTTCTTTAAAGTTGTACAGATCAATATCTCCAAACTTCATGGGAAGGTAGGATAGGTTATCATTAAACAAATGTGACATATTCAAGGCTATCTGTCCATACAGGCCCAAATACTATCTGTGATAATCTGTTAAAAGACGTGCATTTCGGGGACATTTGTCAGGTTTCATTGACAGATCTTATTTATTACTCTGTCCTCACAACGCGTTGGAAACTTATGCCATCACTGCCATATGCTACATACTATACCCAACCATTTGTTATATAATATTGCAATTACTCATTCAAAAGCCATTTTAGAACTGACTGTCACTTCATTATCATTTCTTGTCATTTGAAATGATGATTATAAGCTTGCGATGGAAGAAGCTTTCTGTTGCTTAACATATTTACCAAAAATAGGGGGAAAAAACACACACATTATTTTTTAAGAACTTCAGAAAGTAAACAGGTTTTGAGTCCATTACATTAGCGAATTTAAAAAAACAACAACAACACAATAAGAGTTAATACAGACGAAAAAAGTGATATAAATATGGAATAAAGTCATTATTGAAAAACTATTGAACAACAATTACATTCTGAATTGTTTTTGGAAGGGGAGTTTACTTACATATCATATTAACTTATACATTTTGTAATTGCTGTAAAAATGATCAAAACTGAAAATCCTTACAAGAACTTATTATCTCGAAAATATTTTGCACGTTTGGATAATTAAGATATGTTAAAAAAGTATTGCTTGGTTGTTTTCAAAAAAAAATTGTTTCAATTTTAAGATACTGATGGACCTTTGACGATGTTTAATTCACGTATCAATATATACAAACAACCAATTTACGCTTACATGGTATTTGCAAACAATTTTATCGTATTGCAGTTTTAGTCTTACACTCGTTGATGTTATTAAGCACGAATAACTCGAAGTATAGTTCTTATAAAAGTATCAAAATTCATACAAACACTTTCACATGAAAACTTATTCATGCTGTTCTAGATATGTCCACATGAAAACACACACAGTAGAATACACTTTCCAGTGACTCTGCATTAGATAAACTCTTGGTATAGCTCTTAGATTACAAATGTTTAATTCAGATAAGATGATTACCTACGTAAACAGCCAATGAGATCAGCCTCTATTTACATGAAGTTTTACAACTTAACAGACATGACGTCATAATTTGGTTCCCCGCTTGCTGAACACACGTTATAATCTAAGTCAGTTGGACCATATGAATAAATATTAAAAACTAAGAATTGGTCGCTCGCTTAATAATTCAGATTTAAAAAAAAATGCTCTTATTATTACATAAAACATGAATAGGTTTTCTATAATAACATTAAAGTGCACCTTGTTTGTGACTCGAATCAATGACCGCCGAATTATTAGGTAGTTGCGGTGCCAACGGAGCAAACTCGTTAACGTGTTTATCTCATCGAAAATTGTAATCCGTAAACTCACTACTAAAGTTTTCGGGATCAAACCACAGCAGCAACAGCAGCAAAACAACAACACCAACTTTTATTGGTAAATGGTCATCTTTTAACACCAAAAACCGTTCATTTGTAATTATATTTTCAGTATGAATGTTATATTTTTTCCTTCTCTTAACCCTTTAAAATACACCAAAATAATTTCAGGTCACCAGACAGCCAAAATTGACATAATTGTACCTCGGATATCTTAATTGCAGTCCATTAACATTTTGAATCCAGAGTTGCGTAAATCTGGCAATTCCAAATCACAGAACAGAATATTTTATTTTTATAAGAATGTCATACACCAATATGGCTGAATAGTGTACAAAATGGCGACAAATACAAGCAGTTATACATATCTAACAATCATTTTCATAAATCGAAATATATATACATATATATATAAAGCTCTGTTGTTAAAATTTTAGACAAAAAAAATTTAATCATAAAGCGTTTGAATAATAAACGAACTCAATACATAGCCACAAGGAAATTTCTATTTACAATGTACAAACATTGGGAATTTACCTTATTCCCTATATTATGCATCAAAGCCTGCATAAAAGCATAAACAATGTAGATTATTACGAGTTCTAATCCGCAAATTACTATAAACGATTAAATTGGTTAAAAGTAATAATTGGATAGGTTGAGACCAATCGCTTTAAAGTTTGGCTAACTTTGAACAACCGTTAAATTAACCAGTTTTGGCCATGATGAATCTTTCACCCAAAAGTTGACATAATATGTATGTATGATTACATTATAAGTGTAATTTATACCGTATAAGACAATGTAAAAAAATCCATAAATATGTGACAGTTTAATAAAATACTATTAATAAATTCAGCCTAAAACATAACAAAGTATATTCTTTATATGTACAACAATAATAACCTTTGCAAGTGACGTACGATTAAGTTAAGTAAATAAACGTAAATATGTACGTAGACATGTACCAGTCGTTTACTGACCATAATTTAAAATCAGTTTAAGCGATGGTCAATCCAACTTTAAATATTATTCTTGTACTGTTAATTTCAACCATAAATGTTCCAGGTCATTCATTGCGTACGTTACGGTACTAACCAAAGCTATTACACAGAACAAGGGAGATGAGCTCTTGCGAGGATATTATAAAGGAGAATGATAACAAAAACTGGCTCAAGGGTTCCATCGCTCTCATAATTACCAAGGAAGGGCTTCAGGACCTAGTGGACGGAGACTGCAGGAGCATACAGCAAGGGATACACGCCTCTGTCCTCCAGGCGAGGAACCTAAGTCCGGGGACAACATGTTGCAAGTGCTTGACGGAAAATCTCTTTCAGTGTCCAACGAGAGGACTGTGCTCCCATTTCCGAAACTGCAAGCTCCACGACACTCCAGTCAAGATGTACAGGCCCTGTCCATCGCATATATGTGACGACTTCCGTAATGAAATATGCCTACTCAAAATATTTGGGGAACCTTCGTGGAAAAACAGCCATGCTGATCGGTGGTGCTCGAATCACTGGGAGATTGCGAAGTGTTTCATGCCACCGGACGGCTACAAGGATGTGTCTTCGTTTGTTGAGACGGACTTTAATGGGATTATCAGTATACTGATAAACTGTAAAGCATTCCAGCAAAGGCTTTCGTTTAAAGTAGACACCGTGCCGAATATTCTAACACAGATAATTTATATCATCAAATTAATTGTTTTACAAAACAGGTAGCAGTATATAGATGTACCAAAAGCAAAAGCGACTCTCATATATATATTATCTTGGCGGTTTTTAACATGTGTTCTCATTGAGCACTTTATTCATCTAAAATGATGATAGTTTCCTAAGATCTTCTGTTGGCTTAGTTTCGAATAAATATAAATAACCAACTAACACTTTTTTGATATTCTACTAACGACTTACTTTACATAGAATTTTTTTTTTAATCTGATTATATAATTGGTTAGGGAGTCCTGCTAAAAGGTTTTGATGAATACTTGATGTATAATTCCTTCTTCTGTGATAGAGAAGCCTGAAGGCTGCATATAGTTAAGATCCGTACGTTCCTCCATGAGTTAGGTACTAGCGTCTGTATTTAAACACAATGTCTCATTTGTACTCGCACTAAAATGGTGCGCTCATCTCATATGTCTGGGTCACAGTTGAAAGGTAATGTTTTACAATATGTATTCGACAGCAACAACTTTTGTCTCAGCCAAAATATTTTTATTATTAATGAATATTAAATCAAACCACTGTGGAAAGGTGTTGCGCATAAATATAATCATGTGCTCTTACATCAAAGCTCAGTGTTACACAATTCTAGAGGTCAGCATTACATAAAAAGCTTTCATAGCAATACTTCGTTTGACAGCCCTATCTTACTTACTATCAATGGTTTAAGCCATCTTCACAGACATGTAGAGCAACATGGGGATTCACGTTCAAAATACTATGTATATGCTCTCATCTCAAAGGTCTAGTGACAATATAAGATTTATTATACAAAATAAATAGCAATACATGTCGCAAATATCTCTTTACAACATTTTAACTATTATTCGGATTTCAGTCAATCTTCACAGACTATTAGAGCGCCATTAGCCGTAGTCATACATATAAAATTTGTGCTCTTACCTATAGAGTCAATGTCACGTTTGGAGTGTTCCAAAATATTGATTTCATAGCAATACAGTTTGACTTACAATACACGATACTCTGTGTCATAGTCATAACATTTTAGCTATCCATCAACATCACAGAACATAATTGTAGAATCATTTGAGACTGTGGAGTCAATGTGCTCAAGTGATTCTATGTCAATGATGAAAACTATCGATGTTATAGCAAAACTATGCGTTTCACCCATATGTTTTACTATGCGATAACGTATTATTGGTATTGGGCCGATAGTTTAATAACTATTTAATGCATTTCAGGTATATAAACAACAACATGTCTTGTTTATAACTATTAACGTTATTAAAAATCAAACTTCACATAATTGTTGAACATGGAAGAGGTTCTCATACATTTACCTTAAAAATGTCATCTTCAAGAGCAAGGTCACACACATATTGGAGTTTTATATTAGTACTTTGTTTACGATTATCATTTGTTTTTACGTAAGTGTTATTTAATATGTATGTTAATAATAAATGGATATTCGCCTGACAGTGCTTAATTGAGAACATTTGCAACGTTACTGTGACATCTTTCGTTTCAATTCATCCTAGGCTCGAGTTATTGGACGGACCATTCGTCATTCGCCGGACCTAAAGGTGACAGACACTGACCTGAATGACTACATAACCACATTGACAACACTACTGTCTGATCCTACATATCTAAGCAACGATCGAAAAGCACAAGAGGCGGTCTTGAAATTGAACCAGGTAATTTGAGTAATATGAGATAAAGAAAGTCAACAAAATTACAAAAGATAAGCTCGTCACTTGACATTTAGAACATTTGAACTAGATACATTAACCCGTAGTAGAAATAAATAGCAAGTTTGCCAGCACAGGTTTACAGAACTCTGGGAAAAGATCAAGATACATACCACATATTTCTATATTTACCGTTTATATCATACTAATGAACTCAGAATGTACATACTGGTCATCATTGTATTTTGTTCAATGAGGAAACAGTATTTTTCAAGTTGTTCAATACATTTATTTTATTAACTCAGCAGTCAGCCGTTATCAATTATAATCGGGTAAAACGTTGGGTTTAACAGTGGCTGATCCAGTTAGTTGGAAGTTTTCAAAATTAAATGTAAACTACTAAAACATTTTATGATTGTTGCACAAAATGAATGGTTAGGAGACTGCATACTAACAATTTTTAACCCTTACTTGAAATAACTGTAAATATATTTAAAAAATAACACCAGCTAAAATGTAATTATGGTCAATTAATGGCAGCTTTTTATAGCTTCAGGCGGGCATGCTATGCAAAACAAGAGAAGACGCCCGTGCATTTCTTGAAAAACATAAAATAGAACAAGCAGTGACAGAAGGGGTAAACAGACTATACAGCCGAACAACGGAAGGTATTGAAGCCCTGGATGAGGCGGTTTTGGAGGCTATTGGGAAGATCAGAGCATCGGACGAGGATAAAGAAGCAGGTTATATAAAATAGCATTTGTTTTAATGATTGGTTGACTTCATTATTGTCTAGTTTTTGATTGATGTAAGAGATTATCAAAGTATATCACAATTACAGTGGACGTATGTATTTATGTTAAGAATGTAAATACATGATTGACCTGACGAAATATAACAGCTATTAAGTAAGTTTTCATTATTTGCAAACATATCAAATTTAATGTATGTTTTTTTATACATTTTACAAATAAAATCTTTTTAATATACATGTACGCAAACAAATACAATATGAACACATATATTGTTCAGATCTTCAACAACGACTGGCAAAGAATTACCAGAAAACTCTTAGCAGTGTGCCGATATCACCCCTACTCCCGGACAGGGACGAGATGCTGGATAAGCTCTACGTCGCTCCGAGAATCATAGAGAAAGACCACAAAAAGGTTGAATCCTCGCAACAACGGAAAGAAACACCTGTTTCATCTTACAAGAATATTTTCTGCAAAGGCGATACATTTCTTAGCAACATTTACGTCATCGGTGAGGCCGGAATGGGAAAATCAACATTTTCTATAACTTGTGCCCTCAACTGGGGTAAACAGATTCTTCACTCTTTTAACTTTGGCAGCATTTCCGAACATGAATTTCAGGATGTTGAAGTTCTAGCTAAATTTGACTTTCTTTTTCATGTTAGTCTCCGTAATTCTGGCGAATTGTGCAACCTTACTGATATGATAACAGACCAGATACTCAGCAGGATTTATCTTGCGGATGAAGAAGCTGCAGGAAATGATACTCTGTTGAGTGTTCTTTCAACCCGGAAGATCCTAATTTTAGCTGACGGCCTAGATGAATGGTCACACCCTTCAGGTACGAAGTGTTCCTGCAAAGAAGAGGAAAAGGTTGTTCCATTCCTGTCTCCAACAATCGATGCAACTGTAGTGATAACATCCAGGCCATGGAGGATGGCGCAACATCGTGTGAGAGACTCTAGAATTGACAGGTTCCTCGAGATTGAAGGTGTGGCTGATACGAAACGTTTAGCTCAGAATGTACTCGGCTGCCTTAGTGGGAAGACAGAAAGTGAACAGAAAAGCAAGGCATTCATGTCATTTATCAAGAAGAGAGACCTTTCAAACCTACTGTCTGTTCCAACTGTATTAATGATGCTCGTATGTTTGTGGTTTGAGGGAGTCGGAGAATCGTTCTCCCTCTGCGAGATATATGGGCTAATGATAGACATGATGTTTGGAAGCAAAACACTCAAAAAGCATTATCGCCAACAAGTTAACACAACTTTGCCGTCATGCTTTCAGAACGCAAAACACATTTTTAAAAACATACCTGCATTGTTATCATCGGCCAAACTGGCATTTGATCAACTGTTTTCGACGGATAAAAAATCTGCCTTAGTTTTCAAACAAGTCGGATCCCTTTCACATGAAGACATGGAGTTCATGCTTAAAACTGGGATTATACGGGAAACCAAGTCGCAATCTTTCATTATGCAGTCGTCAAGCTTCTCTTTCATTCACAAAACAGTTCAAGAATTCCTTGCAGCCTTGCACCTGTCGTATAACCCAGATGAATTTAACCGGGTAGTAGAACCATTTTATAACCGGAGCGGTCAAATTTCGGACATTTCACAGGTCTTTATTTACATTTGCGGACTGAACAGCGAAATCGGAAGTCAAATGTCTACAATAATCTGTAATGCTGTTCCTGTAAGTTGTTCAAACCAACCATTTGCAACATACTATGACTTTACAATTGATCATCCAGAAAATTCAGTAGTTTGTATCCTTCAATACCTATTTGGTAAGGGCCACATGGAAGCATGTGCAAATAATGTGGCAGATGATATCCATCTCAATCTCTATTTCTACATATTTGATTATATTACTGAAAATGATTCAACACTGAAGACCTTGTTGTCTATGAACAAATCTCAAGTACGCTATCTACGTGTAGATGGATGCGAAGCGAAAATCAACGAGGAGGAGATTCAGAAGGTGTTTAGCCTTTCCGCAGACACTCTCATCGCAGTGGAGTTGACCGACCGTGGTGGGCGGTATGACCTGTCTTCCTGTCGCCAACTGAAATTTCTGCGTATTATTGGTAATGAAATATCAAGTATCAATGTGAACGCAGAATCTTTAGTTACATGTGAAATATCCAGCACTTCCTCGATTCTTCAAAAGGAAGTCCTTTATTCCCTTAACAGATTAAATGAAGGTAATAGATGCAGTCCTTTGAAACACTTGAAATTGAGATGCATCGAAAAATTGGACCTATACTGCCAGACACTTACAGGGCTTTCACAACTAGAATATGTCTATATAGGCAACACAGACCTCAATGACCACCTCCTTAATCTCCCAAGATCAGTCATCCGTGTTCACTTGTCCAAAGTGGAGATGAAAGCAGGTGTCTTCTGGAGACTGGTGGAGTGGATAGAGAAAAGCACACACACTGTCGACTGCTTCTTACGGCAATGTACTGTCACACCGAGTAGTGAGTTTAAAAAAGCAAAACTGTATGTTCAATCATATGTTATATTCACGGTTTTTAAGGACGGCGATGATACTTTTTCATTTAAGAGAAACATTTAAGGGACTAATTCACAGATTCTGTCATGGAGATATTTTTTTCAAACTTTGTTGATTATAGATGTTTCCAATTTCTTTGAGAACAAACACAAAACAGCAACTGGCAGATAAACAGAAATTAATATTATTTAGCCTAACATTCATTTTCTATAGCGTTTTAGAGCTCTTAGGCAAAATAGAGCATTTAAGTAGCATTTTAAAAACCTGTTAGAAATAGAGCTCCTTTGTATCTTGTGATGAGAATTATGTTCACGTTTTACTCGAAATCATTTCTGATCCTTTAAAATGCGAAAAGGTGCCATTAAAGTGACAGTATTTTATTTAACATCTATCAAACGGAGACTATTGTACAAAATTCATGTCGTGTAAGCATGGAGCTTACACAAACAGTGTGTATTTAGGCTGTAAAGTAATTGTGGTATTTCAACTTATTTTCCCTTTTTATTTAATTTTTGTAATGTATGAAATCAAAATGTCTAAACAACGACTTTGAACACAGAAAAAGTAACAGCAATTTATAAACTATACTAACAATAGTTAAATGAACTTTTTTTTTTTTTAAAAAGTCGCATTTGAGGAGGTTGTTTGCTTCATTGTTTTAATTATAATCTGGATTATTCATGCAATATTACTTTTGTAAAAGCTGATTAATTCAGTAGTTATCAATTTCCAATATCAATTTTTAGCGTTTTTCTTGTGATAAACTGGCAATTGTGTGTTTAGTGAATATATCATTATGTAAATTGTAGTCTCAGTGACATTGTTTTATAAAGTTGTATTTAGTTAAAATAAAGAAAAAGCACCATTTATTATGTTGGGTTATTTGAAGTATGTATCGCTGGTAATATGTATCAGCTATCCGGAGAATAAAATGGTATTTAAGGTAGTGTAAAGCGGCGAAACATTGTTTGCAGTATGTCAGCTCTCGTGCGATTACATGTTCATGATAAGAATTTTTTTGTAAGCATCATAGAGACGTTCCGAGGGTGCATGCTGTTCATAGATAGTTTATATCATGCTTTATGGTGGTTTACTGAAAAATAAAGGTTTATATTCTGAGAAACTCTTACTGTTTGAAACAGTAAGATTATCGAAAATAAACTCTCACGGTTTATCCGATTTTAACCCGATTCTCTTTTTAAAAAAAACAAACAACGTATACACACGCAGTGCCGTTACGTTATTTTCGTCATTTATTTTAATTTGAAGCGTTTATTAATGTAAATTACAATACTTTTAATCTTTAATTAATTTTAAGGCCAGAGTTTTTATATCTTAAGATTTACGGGGGTGCCGTATCTAAATATTGCAAAACTCAAATACGTGGTTTTATTTTTTATTTTTACGACGTACGTTTCTCCAACGTAAAGAAGAAATTAAAATTATATGCATATGCCCTATGGGGGAGCTAAACAGATATCCCTTAAATATCATAATCCGTTCAAAAATGATAAACCACTGTAACAGATTATTGCGCTCAATGTTCTATGGCACACTCCACATTAAATAGGTTGACTCCTGTAGGGGGACATTTAATTCTTCAGGCTATAAATATATCTTTTTTAATCAATATCCATACCCATGTGAGTTTGGTTAGTGGTCACCAAGCCGGACAAGCGGGTTTTCTTCGGGTACTCCGGTTTCCCCCACAACACAAGACCAAGCTCTCGTGCAACATCGTGCCAACGAGAGTGACTTAGTATAAGTTATCATAACTTTCTTCACAATCGTTGAAAAATACATAATGTTTATCAGTATCCAGTTACCCAAAATAGTATCACTATATTAATAAAAATCTCAACTAAAGATGAATTAAGAATGATTCCTATTTCTTATTCGACTAAATCAATGCCATTTAGTTGCCTATTCATGGTTTCGATATGTTTCATTCATATGCGCCAGAATTATTTTCACTGAAACCCCATATTTCTACTCTAATTTCAATAAGTTAAAATTATTTACAAATAAACCGTTAAATACATGATTGAAACGATATGAATCATCGATACATGTTTTATAACTACTTTCATAAGGAAACCCCACGCTTGTGTAATACGAATCCATTCACGTCGAAATAGTGGTATTAAGTACCTACATAGAATGGGTTTTTAGTACAATATCATTGTATTATTTTTCATTTTTTAAGGGAGATGTTTTAAAAGGTAAAGTTATTGAATTAAGGACATTGTCAACTATTGTTTTCCCCATTTTTATTCCACTCAATTAGTTCTGATGTATTTTTGTCTTTGTTTATTGATTTGTGTATACTTATAAATGCCACCTATAAAGAAAATGGCAGTTTTTTTCGAAATAAAATATCTAACGTTAAAATGTAATTTGCATTTTATTAGTATATATAATAAACCGCTGTACGTGTTATTAAGAGTTCAAATATTTATAAATTCTACCATTAACACTCCGTAATAACTTTATAATTGTGATAATTTACATTTAAAGTTGAAAATCACAGTATTTTTAAATATTATTCGGATCGGTAACAAAGTGATCGGATGTTTTTCTTTTCTTGATTGTTGCGATATAAAATCGCCGTTATACCGTATAAAGGTCATCGTTGTTGATGTTATTGTTGGTTAGAAAGGAGTTCAACTGTTCTTTATTCTTCACCGAGCTGTTTTTGAGGAGGCATATATGCAGGCCCATCTTCTCCTTCCTAGTTCTTGAGGTGCATGTGGACACATTTCTGGGCACACGATTGTCGAGATGTTATTGCTGCAAACATGTTGTTTTTTTAAACTTATGAATACTAATAATAAGCCTGAACAAATATTGACAAGGGAAGCAAAGCTTTGTTGGTGACTTTTACGTGTTAAGTTTTAAAGTTATTTTTAAGAAATCACCTTAATTAAGACTAGCATCTTACTCTGTTCATCGTATAATTAAGACACAATGACATTTATTATCATTTTTCAGACGCAATGTAGTCATACAAGCAGTGCGTTGGATCCAATAGATTCAGCTCTCTTAAAAAGAAATTTTAAAAAGGCTAATTTTGAGCTAAGAATAAAAAGTCTTCATAATTTGGAATCAAATCTGTACTGCCATCACTGGCAAAGTTACTACCACTGGCTGATGATGTGAAAATGGCTTTAACAAGAATGAGTTAATACATCACTTTTATGCTAAGTGCATTATACGCTCGTATTATTAACCATGTCTTGCTAGTTATTGAACTTGTATGATCGATTTTTTCATCTTTTTTCTTAGTTTAATATTGTAAAATACAAAATATAAGTGTATATATCTTGCATAAAAGACACTGGTACAGATACGTATCCTGGCCAAGGACCCCTGTTGTCTCACAGCTGTTTTGATTATGTAGCCATATGTCCTTCACCTTAACTAAGTGGAAATACGGTTTTACTTTAAAATCTTAATTATGTATCACATATCACATTTACTATTCTTAAGGGACGCTATCGTTCTTTATATTCCTTATATATTTCAATATTTCAATTATTAAGGCTAATTCACAATAAGACACTTGGGTGACAACAAAACAACAACTACAACAACAACAACATCATCAACAACAACAACAACAACAACACATATAAATTGAACTGGAAATTATTGGTTTTAATGAAATATATAGTAGCATGCAATATGCCATAATATTTGTTGTGCTGGTATTTGTGTATGAAGTGTTTATACATATATGTCTCTAGTTCATTGTCGTTCGAACTCTTGCCTTGTGCCTCTGAACAGGGTTTGCTTTGAATGTCTTTTAATTTTCGACTTCTGGGCTAGTCCAAGCAGTTTTCAGTGTATTGTTGTGATCACATTTTTTCATTATAATTGAGTCAATGTATGAATCATACTCATTTCATAGCATGACAACTCGTGTATCCTCATGTTTTCAGTGCGTCCGATCTTATTTCCGGGATATAAATCTATTTCCCTTCGTATTCTTCGTATGTGTCTACAAGGTGTGTCTTTGAATGATCTGTGGTGTCTACCTATACCTAGGGAGTCTCTACATTTTCGACGGTACTTCTTTAACGGTACATATTTACAGGGTACAAATTCTAAATGGTATGCCTGGACATTTCTGTTTCTTGCTCGTTAGTTATGTGGTGTCAGCCGGTTTGTTTTTCTGAATTCACCTGGTGATTTGTATAGTTCTTATTTCTTCTACTTATTTGCTTGGTACGTCTACTAATTTTATGGATTGTCAACTTATTTTCCGGCGGATTATAAGTAATCTAATTCAAAACGTCTTTTTAATCCCTGGATTGTGGACTTATTTTATAGTGTGTATTTATTTCTGTGATCTGAGCGAAGTGATTTGATCGGGATTTACAATATATAATTTTCCACATAGTCCAGTGATTTTGTACAGAGTCTACAATATAAAGGATGCGAGTCCAGTTCTGCCAATTTCTGTTTTGGGAATATTATTCGTTTTATTTCGTTTAATTTCCGACGGTTTGATAGACTGTAATAAACCCTACACTTTATCAAGGGCAAAGTAAGATAGATAAGATAGCGATAATAAGTAAGAACATACAATTGATAAAAAACACAAATACACACAAAAATAAATACAATTCAACTCAGGTGTACAATCTAACATACCAGCCCTTTCAAATAACCACTATCCACGACGGTTATTTCATGACTACAAAATACATTACATGAAGTGAGGTATTGATTTCGAATCGATGAATAGTTTTCGTAAAGAGTAAGGAGGTATCGAGGACGCATCGAGATAAATTTAATATAGCTAGCGCATAGATGGTGTAATTATGCACCTGTTACAGTGTATATAAATTGGACAATAGGTACTGCCAAAACGATTGAAGGATATGAACAACCTATATAAAAGATTTACGTTGATTACGGATTTTAATCATGGAACTTTTCCATTCAGTGCTTTGTTTATAATTATTGGAAGTTAACATTCCATAGTCACGTGATGGAGATTCAGATTTGTTTACCCAACGCTGACATGGCAATGGGATAAACACGTCTACAAGTCGGTAAGTATTAATTTGTGTTCATATTTGACAATAAATACTAGAATATATATAACCATATATATCTACAGTGTGTAATTGACAGTATTAAAACCATGTTTATTCAATTCCATTTAATATTTCAGGCCCACTTTCGTTTTTCATGTGTAACTGGTTCTGCTACTAAATGTAACTGTTACAAGTTAGTATTTATTGATGAGGCTTTGATAAGTTGTATTGGTATTTGTTTACCTAAGCTAGTTTAAAATCTCAGTGTTTATAATTTTATTTATCATCTCCGAATGAGTTTGTGTTTAAATCCATTAAATGGTGATACCTAGTACCATTTTCCAAATTCGACGAATAATGAACTAACAATACCAGCGTCAAAAGGTCGGTCATCTGAATAATACATTTGACATGATGTGTATGACCAGAAAGATAAAACTTTTAAAAACACAAACACTGTCAAGATCAGAGAGGATCTTAATGCAGAATATCAGCACAGTGACTCGCATTTTTGAAATAAAACATTATTTTTGCTAATAATTGTGTTGTAACAATGTTTCATAAATCAAACCATTATCCACAAGCGGATCCAGGGGAGGGGGCGTACCCGGCACCCTCCCTAAAATCTTCCGAGTTTACTTTTTATTTTAACAAAGGAGAAAAGGATTAAAATAAACGCTGAAAATACATAAGTCCGGACAAGAAACAGATAAAACTTTCTAGGTGGAGTACCCCCCCCCCCCCCAAAAAAAAAACAACAAAACAAACAACAACAACAAAAAACAACAAAAAAAACAAACAACAACAACAAAACAACAAACAAAAACAACAACAGAAAAACAACAACAACAAAAAACAACAAAACACACCTTCCAACACTTTAAATGAAATAAATTTCGGCTCTAAGGGAATGGCGCAAGTCAAAAGGTTACGCAACTGAATGACGCACACAGCAGAACCTGAATCCTCCTCTGAAATCAATCATTATTTTTGAAATATAATACATGAATACCTGATACTAGTAGCTATATTCGTCTCAGATCTGGATACAAACCAGTCCCACAGTAGCTCAATTCGTGGAATTATTTTTTATTAACAAGTATTGTGTTGTAGCTATACAATCATTCAACCCCGTGACAAATGAATCGCTAATTATACAAATAAAGAAGTGTACCTGAGGAAAAATGCTTTAATGAACTTAATAGCACGTGGGTGTCAAGTCACTGAGTAATTGAGTACATACAAAAACACGAATTAGCTCATGATATTCACGACTGGATAAATACTACTCCCTCTAACATCTGTTAAACAAACGTTCGGACTTTGGAGAATTACTTGTTTAAATTTTTGTTAAAGCAACTTGTTAATGACAAAATGTTTTTATATCAGCAGTCTATATTTCCCTTTAATTGCAAAATAGTTCACTACTACTGATTAACAATCATTAATCTTTTTGTTCGCATTTTATTATTATGCTTCTCCCTAAATGTGTTTGCTCGTAAACTGTTTGTATGTTTTAGCCATGATTGCCTGAATGCATTATAAGTTGTTGTTGTTGCTGTTGTTGCTTAAAAGGAACGCAACATAAAATGTTTTAGCCTCGAATTGTAAATTTTCCCTTTTTGTGTCGTGCACGTATCTGTATAGTACGAAATTTGTCAATGCAGTTCTCGTGTGAAATATTTGTAAATATTTATGTTTTTTTATTAACTAACATTCACGTACAAAGCACTCTTATTCGAACGCCGACATGTACGGGCGCTAACTTATATAGGCTATCGCAAGCGCATTAAGCTTTGGTCTAATAGAGCCTAGATACTCATATTCCATATAATTATACTTAATAAATCTCTGTATGCGGGTGTATTTGTATTACTTCAAATAACGCAAATTACTTTTAAAATTGAATTTATTCGTTCGAAAACATTAATTACTTAGTATTAATCTACGGGTCATTCTTTAGTAAAACATTTAAAGTAATGACAAAAAAGAATATCGTTTTAGTTCGATATGCTGTTAATTCTACCTTTGAACTGTGCGTGACTAATTTCTAATTGAATAATGATATTGTTAAAGGTCATTTCGGTGAACGTTACGGTACTAACCCAAACTGATACACAAAACACGCGAGGTTATGTCGTACGAGGACAATGATAACAAGAACTGGCTCAAGGGTTCCCTCGCTCTCAGAATTACCAAGGAAGGGCTTCGGGACCTAGTTGATGGAGACAGCAGGAGTATACAACACAGGATACACTTATCTGTCATCCAAGCGAGGAACCTAAGTCCGGGAACAACATGTTGCCAGTGCTTGACAGAAAATCTATTTCAATGTCCTACGAGTGGACTGTGCTCCCATCCCCGCAACAACTGCAAATTCCACGACACTCCAGTCAAGGGGTACAGGTCCTGTCCATCGCATATATGTGATGACCTCCGTGATGAAATATGCCGACTCCACAAATTCGGGGGACCGTCGTGGAAAAACAGCAATGCTGATCGGTGGTGCGTGAATCACTGGGAGATTGCGAAGTGTTTCATGCCATTGGGCGGCTACAAGGATGTGTGTTCTTTTGATCAGACAGACTATAACGGGGTCATCAATATACTGATAAACTGTACAGCATTCCAGCAAAAGCTGTCGTTTAAAGTAGACACCGTGACGAACATTCTAACACAGGTAATAAATATCAGCAAATTAATGGTTTTACAATACAGACAGCAGTTTATAGTTTTACCTAAGGTCAAGGCGACTCTCACACATGTTTTATCTTGGCGGCTTTTTTTTCAACATGTGTTCTCATTTAGTAGTTGTATGTATCTTAAAAAGCGAGCACCAACAGTAACTAACAGAGACTCATTTAAAAAAGTGACAGGTTTAAAGCCTAAAATGATTAGCAAGGTTGTAACGTATGCAATGCTTGATCACACCTCATTATATATTGTATAGGTGTTTATTGTCGAATACGGTTCGCTAGTAACGTGATGATTTTAATTTCAAATTAATTAATTACCCTTCTTTGGATTGATGTTTTCCTATTTTTCCATCATATGGTGTTCTTTATTACACAGTTGGTAAGATTCGCTAGAATATGCACAAATGTCAAACATTTCAGCCCTCGCAGTAAAGTTTAATATGACGGAAAACCTTCTGAAACAGTGTTTCAGATATCTCAAATTAAAGTAAACTTTGTTAATTTGTTAATGTTCATTATAATATAATTTCAAAGTACAATAGTAGTCTTAAATCCCTGATTGCTAGTAGTATTGCTCATCCCGACTTTTGTGATGTTTCAAAGACAATTCGTAAAATTAAAACGTTTTAGCAGCTTGTTAGGCAGACTCAATTGCTAGGATCTTATAAAAACGTGGATATGACAGCAATACTTGCTTTTTGTTTCTGATGATGAATTCCTCATAAAAATATAAAGTTGAATATGGCATAACTAAGCTTTCAGTGCTTTGATTTTATTAAAATTATGCAGACTTTCTTTCAAATTGTTCTTGGCTCGCTAAGAATGTTCCAACGTGATGTCTCTTTCTTGAAAGCTTTTACTTAGGTAATCAATTGGAAGAAGATTTTGGCAAATATATGTCGTGTTTCACTTGTAATAATTGTTCTTTCTTTCTTCCCAGTTCTTCCCAGTATTAGTACAATGATGCTTTCCATTATGATTACACAGTTTTAAACCTTTTATTTGCTAAGGCTGACTGTGCGTGAATTTCATAATTTCAATCAAAGTATAACTGCATCATATCTTTTGCAGTAGGTATTATGTACTAATTTGTCTGCGAATAGAGTCGGCATCCCTAATTATAGAAATACTTGGTGTAACTTAACGGTTTTTATTCGAAGAATAAGGAGGGCTATACTACTTGGACCAGCGTCGGCGTCCGGTAAAAGTCATGTGGCAGGTTGGGATATTCATTAATAACTTCTATACCCTTCGTTCAATTGACTTAATACTTCACACAGGTGTTCAGGACTATTACATAATGAGGTAAGATAACTCCATATTATCCTTTATACAAAACATTGGCCCTGATTGACTAAGGAACTTAGGTTAAAGTTTTAGGGCAGGTTGGGATATTTATTGATAACTTCTATATCCTTCATTCGATTGACTTAATACTTTACACAATTGTTCAGGATCATCACACAATGGGGATACATAACTCCTTAATACAAGTTATGACCCATGATTGACTTAGGTTAAAGTTTTAGGACATTTTAAAGTTTAAGGGCAAGTTTGGATTTTAATAAAAAACCTTCAAAACCCTTCATTCAATGCACTTAATACTTCGCAGAATTATTGACGAGCATCTTACAACAAGGAACATAACTCCATTTTAACCCTTAAAACAAATAATGGCCCTTGAATTTTCTTTTAATTTCTTTTGAAAGGCACATTTTTATATTCTTACCCACATTTTCATAAAGGGAAAACAAGTTATTTGAATGACTTGCGTCATTGTTCGGGCGGGCTGGTTGGAGGGCAGCGTCAAAGTCACCTTATGTATCGAATAATTTTCGCTAGGTTTGACATAAAGAGACCAAACTTAGTATATACGAAGAGTTTATAAAGACATTTTATAGGCTTGCGTTTTAGGTCCCTAGGATCAAGGCCAAGGTGTTACTATTAATAGAAAAAGGGTTGGTATTAAATAACTTAAGTAAGGGTCTACAAATTGTGACCAAACTTGGTACATAGGAAAAGGTTATAGAGACCTTTCCTGAGATTGTGTTTTGGGCCCCGATAGTTACGGTCTAGGTCAAGGTCAATGTTGCTAAAAATAGAAATATGGTTAGTAATGAATAACTCAAGTAAGGGTTGACATAGTGTGACCAAACTTGGTATATAGGACAAGTTTATGCAGAGCTTTCATGGATTGCCTTTTAGCCCCCAAGGGTCAAGGTCACAGTTTCTTAAATAGATTACTGTTTCAGTTATGGTTGACATACTGTGACCCAACTTGATATGAAGGAAGAGTTTATGGAGGACTTCCATGGGATTGTGTTTTGGGCCCTTAGGATCAAAGTCACTGTTACAAAAAATCTCTTCTGCCAATCATTAAAAACCTGGTTTTGTCACATCGCGATTCTTGTTTACTTTTTAATTTGATTGTTTTATTGCTTTTGACAGGCACATATTACATCGTTATTGTATTCACTTCTAAGTCAAAGCGGCGTAGTCGAGAGCGCTTTCTTACGACAGCTCTTGTTACTTTCGGAATTATTGGGATAAGAGTGAGGTTGTGCTCAAAAACTGGATAAACCCCCATTAAATTTACATTTTACTTATCTTTCGAAAGCGGTACCTAACAAGCATATATATATATGTATAGTGTTGTTTGTAGATTTTTGTGCTGTTCTTCCATATGTTTTCTACATGTCAATTGAGATAATTAAAAATCAACTTTACATAATAGTTGAACATGGAAAGGTTATCACACAATAATGTTATCTTCAAGGGCAGGTTCACACACATATTAGTGTTTTATATCGGTTCTTTGTTTGCGATGAAAAATATTTTAATCTAAGTGTTATTTAAAATGTAAATTAGAAACAGCTATTCGAACGACAGAACTCAATTTGGACCACTTGCCACGTTTCTGTGACAGCTCTTGTTTAAATTCATCTTAGGCTCGAGATATTGGACGGAGTATTCGTCATTCATCAGACCTGAAGGTGACAGACGCTGACCTGAACTGCTACATTACCACAATGACAACACTGCTGTCTGATCCTAAATATCTGAGCCGCGATCGAAAAGCACAGGAGGCGGTCTTGAAGTTGAACAAGGTAAATTAGTGATAAAGTAAGTCAACCAAATTACTATAGGTAAGCACATTGCAACCAAATACATGTGAAATTTAGCACATTGGATCTAAACACATGTGGCATTTAGCACATTGGAACTAGATACATGTGACATTTTGCACATTTGAACTAGATACATGTGACATTTAGCACATTGGAACTACATACATGTGACATTTAGCACATTGGATCTAAACACATGTGACATTTAGCACATTTGAACTAAACAATTGTGAAATTTAGCACATTGGAACTAAACACATGTGACATTAAGCACATTGGAACTAGACACATGTGACATTAAGCACATTGGAACTAGACACATGTGACATTAAGCACATTGGAACTAGACACATTTGACATTAAGCACATTGGAACTAGACACTTGTGACATTAAGCACATTGGAACTAAACACATGTGACATTAAGCACATTGGAACTAGACACATGCGACATATATCACATTGGAACTAGACACATGTGACATTAAGCACATTGGAACCAGACACATGTGGCATTAGGCACATTGGAACTAAACACATGTGACATTTAGCACATTGGAACTAAACACATCTGACATAAAGCACATTGGAACTAAACACATGTGACATATATCACATTGGAACTAGACACATGTGACATTAATCACATTGGAACTAGGTACATGTGACATTTAGCACATTGGAACTAGATACATGGGAAATGTAGCACATTGGAACTAGATACATGTGACATGTATCACATTGGAACTAGATACATGTGACATTTAGCACATTGAAATTAGATACATGTGACATTTAGCACATTGAAACTAGATATATGTGACATTTAGCACTTTGGAACTAGATACATGTGACATTATTCATATTAGAACTAGATACATTGCTTCAGGTTATTAACCTTGAGTAGAAATTAAAAGCACGTTTGCAAGAACAGCTTTACCGGACTCGAGCTAGCAAGATGTATAGAACTATTCCGCTACCTTGTATCGTATACTAATAAACAAATAAAATCAGATTTACTAAGTGGTCAATTTCTATTTTGCCCAATGAGAAGGCAGTTTTTTCACGTTTTCCAAAACATTTATTATTAAATTAGGATCTAGCCGTTATTTATTTGGTGGCTTACCAAATAAGCGGGTGGTTAACATAATGTAAACCACTATTTTTAAAAATTGTTAACATGTATATTTCTGAAATTGAATAGTTATGCGACTGCTTCACATTAAACCATTTATTTGTGTTAGTACATACTAATCTTGACCAATTACTTGAAAATTATAATAAAATATTTAAAAATAACAGCAGTTTAATGTAATAATTCATGGCGGCTTTTAACAGCTTCAGGCGGACACGCTATACATATCTAATGAAGACGTTCATGAAATTCTTGATGAAGCCAGGATTGTCGTCGAAACTGGAAAACATCAAATAGAACAAGCAGTGACAGAAGGCAAGCATATCATAGAAACAGGAAAAGCAGAAATAGAACAAGCAGTGACAGAAGGCAAACATATCATAGAAACTGGAAAAACAGAAATAGAACAAGCAGTGACAGAAGGCAAGCATGCCATAGAAACTGGAAAAGCAGAAATAGAACAAACAGTGACAGAAGGCAAGCATGCCATAGAAACAGGAAAAGCAGAAATAGAACACGCAGTGACAGAAGGCGAGCATATCATAGAAACAGGAAAAGAAGACATAGCGCAAGCAGTGACAGAAGGCGAGCATGCCTTAAAAACAGGAAAAGGTCAGCTTGAAAGTTCAGTAATAGAAGGGGTTAAAATACTTCAATTTGAAGCTGATAATGCAGTCGTTAAAGTCTCGAAGCAGATACACACTGATGTTCTTGTACCTGCTGAAAACCGATTTGAAGAAAAGGTTCAGGCGAGACTGAAAGCTTTAAAGCAAATTATTCAAGACACGACTGATATTGGAGAACGTGAAATATACAGCCGAACATCAGAAGGTATTGAAGCCCTGGACGAGGCGGTATTTGAGGCCATGCGGAAGATCAGCGTATCGACTGCCGAAAGGGAAGAAGGTAATATTCATTATATTCTGGTATACAAAATTACATTTTCTGCACTGATGAAATAGCTTATTTTCAAACCTATTTTTCTAAAAGATAAATTGTTAAGAATGTAAACAAAATAACTAACATCGTTGGTACTGATGTCTGAACTTTCTTAATGATTGGAGAGTAATTGAATGGGGGTTAAAAGTTGGCACATAACAATAACTAACTGAATAAATAAACTTTTGGCCATTATTTGCATTAACCATGAAGTCCGAGATTTAACTCTTTAGACATAAAGAATTTTTGTGTCGCCTGCAAAGCATGGCAGACAAATAGGGAGTACTTTGCCCGACGTCGTCTTCTGCGTCACCGTCGTTGGCTTCATACGTTTCCGAGCGAGTCCTTAATCTTAGTTTGCATATTAATCATGGTCATGGCGTTCTTTACTGGAAATGATCGTTTGTTTGCTTCAGATCAATAACATTGTAACAACTTGGTGAAGCCTTAAACTTAGTATATACATTAGTCGTGATTTTATTTTGGGGTCAAAAGATCAAATGTCAAGGTTATGTTGGCCTATACTAGAAACATTATGGGCGCTTTCGTTTCTGATCAATAACTTATAAACGACTTAATGAAGAATGTTTATACTTAACCTATTTTGTTATGTTTAGTGGCTATACTCTTTTGGTTTTGTTGTCAATAGGTCAAATATCGTGGTGATGTTTACTAAAAAATATATAGCCGACAGGCAACAAATCCTATTCGTGGAATTATAGTATAACATATATATCTGCAGATCTTCAACAACGACTGGCCAAAAATTACAAAAAATATCTGAGCAGTGCATCAATTTCGCCCCTGGTCTCCGACAAGGACGATACGCTGGACAGGTTCTACGTCGCTCCGATGATCGTGGAGAAGGACCACAAAACGGTTGGAACCTCGCAACAACAGCAAGGAACACTTGTGTCTTTTTACAGTAATATTTTCCGAAAAGACGATATATTTGTAAGCAACATTTACGTGATCGGTGAGGCCGGAATGGGAAAATCAACATTTTTAGCGAAATGTGCCCTCGACTGGGGCGCACAAAATTTCCCCACCTTAAGCGACAGCAGAAGTTCCAAACATGTTCTGAAAAAAATCAAAGGCGAACTTTTTCAGGATCTTAACGTTCTTGCTACATTTGACTTCCTTTTTTATGTTACTCTTCGCAATGCAAATGAATTGTGCAATCTTACTGACATGATCACAGATCAGGTAATCAGCAGAATTTACCACGCGGATGATGTAGCTTCTGGAAAGGAAACTTTGCTGAGTGTTCTTTCAAACCGGAATTGCCTAAAATTAGCTGACGGCCTAGATGAATGGTCACACCCTTGTGAATCTAGTTGTTCCTGTACAGATCAGGAAAAGGTTGCTCCATTCCTGTCTCCATCAATAGATGCAACTGTGTTGATAACATCCAGGCCATGGAGGATGGCCCAGCATCGTGTGAGAGATTCTAGAATTGACAAGTCCCTTGAGATTCAAGGTGTGGCTAATTCGAAACGTTTAGTTCAGAATGTACTCGGCTGCTTAAGCGGAATGGCAGAAAGTGAAGAGAAAAGCGAGGAATTCATGTCATTTATCAGGAAAAAAGATCTTACAAACCTACTGTCCGTTCCAATTGTCTTAATGATGCTCGTATGTTTGTGGTTTGAGGGAGTCGGAGAATCGTTCTCCCTCTGCGAGATATATGCGCTCATGATGGACATGATGTTTGGAAGAAAAGCACTCACGAAGTATAAGCCTCAACACGAGCAGACAAAGTTGCTGCCCTGCTTCCAGAAAGCAAAACACATTTTTAAATACATACCTGCATTGTTATCCACGGCCAAACTGGCTTTTGATCAGCTGTTTTCGATGGATCGAAAATCCGCCTTAGTGTTCAAACAACTAAGATCACTTTCACGTGAAGACATGGAAATTATGCTCAAAACTGGGATTATACGAGAAGCCAAATCGCAATCTGTCTTAATGCAGTCGTCCAACTTCTCTTTCATTCACAAAACAGTTCAAGAATTCCTTGCAGCCTTACACATGTCGTATAACCCTGGTGAATTTAACCGGGTAGTGGAACCATTTTATGAACGGGGAGCGAAAATTTCGGATGTTTCGCAAGTGTTTACTTTCATTTGCGGGCTAAACATTAAAACTGCAAATCAGATGTCTGCAATGATATGTATTAATGAGCCTGTTAGTTGCTTAAAGCAATCATTCCCGTCAATTGAAGTATGCATAGTTGATCAGTCAGTATTTTGTTTTATTCAGGACATTATTGCTAAAGGCTACATTGAAGCTTGTGCAAACAATGTGGCAGATATCCATCTCAACCTTCATTTCTTTAAAAAAAATTCTAACGCTCGAAATATTTCCACACTCAAAACCTTGTTGTCTATGAACAAATCTCAAGTACGATTTCTGCGTGTTTGTAACCACATGAAAGAGATCAGCGTGGAGAATATCCAGGAGGTATTTAGCCTCTCAGCAGACACTCTCATCGCTGTTGACATGGAAGACCGAAGTGGGAAGTATGACCTGTCCTGCTTTAGCCGACTGAAATACCTGAGTATTCGTGATAAAGGGACTTCAGTAGTATGCGATTCAGAAATAAAACATCGAATTGTCAGCTCGAACCACACATATATTAGGTTTGGAAATATGCACAGTGGTTTGAAACTCATACATATGGATTTCGTCCGAAACGTGGACCTATTTTGTCAGACGCTTCCTCGGCTTTCACAGCTAGTATACGTGCATATAGGTTACACAGACCTCGGTGACCACCGTGTGAATCTCCCAAGCTCTGTCACTCGTATTGAGCTTATGCAGGTGAGGATGACAATGGATGCGTTCCGAGGATTGGTGAAGAGAATGGAGGAGAGCACACACACTGTATTCTGCTGGTTATGGAAATGTATCGTCACACCGATGAGTGAGTTCCGAATGATGAAAATGCATGTTCGATCATGTCACACTGTTTTGTGGGACGAACGCAATTTATTTTCCTTTATATACAAACCAACAACAGGCAGAATGCTATATACACTAGGACCTCACAATACAGTTCGTATTTAATATGTTAAAAGTAATTATAGCTTCTTTGTGATTTAATTATAATAATTCATTTTCCTTTTTCGTTTGTTATTGATGTATGAATGTAAAATGCTTCAAAAACTATTATGAACACATCAAACAATATAATGCATATGTGACAAGCTGTTTTTACAGTAAAGTACCAACTGTTTATTTCATAAATAAGTTTTCACGAGGCACATGCTTCAATTATCAAGAAAGATTCAATTTTATATTATAACCTCTCCGGAATATTTATGCAATGTAATTCTTTTAAACGTAGATTTCTTAAATAGTTATCATTTACACATTTCATTGTAGTGATTTTTTCTTATATTCTTAACTGACGTTTGTGCGGTTGGTGAATATAACAGTTACAAAATGTAGTTTAGCTGACATAATAACATAAAGAAATTGCTATATTAATGTGTGCTTTGATATAACAAAGATTAAAAATAAACATTGATTGTGATGACTTCTGCGAAGTATATATCGCTTGAAATATATCATCTAAATGAAAAATAAAAATATTAGGAGGCTGTGTTTTAATGAAATTGTATAAAGTGGCAAAAATATATAAGCTCTCAGGTGAGAAGTAAATGTTTATGATAATAAATTTGGCCTAGGGACGTCCTGTGGTGCATGATGCTTATCACTTACTTTAGGTTTTTCGATAGTTTATTAAAAAAAACAGTTGATGAATTTCTAAAAGCCTTTTCTTGGGAACTTAAATTAATGACGTCATTTGGCTAAAATCCAACTCAGTACCAAATAAGTGTTATCTTTAATCAAGTACAAGCATGCACTAAATAAGAGTTAGATGTTTAAGAATAAGATGTTTGTGTCGATGTAGGTTTGCAATATTTTGGCTTAAAAATAACTTGTTAAATAAAACATTTTAAGAATACACAAAGTTAAAACACAATCAAGAACATTGGATTGACGGTGGTATTAATACATGAAAGACGAACAAGTATTAGATGCACAAAACAAAATAATCACGACAGAAGTTTGTAAGCTTATACTATGTATCTCTTCTGTCACTCTTTCAAACTGCCTTTACTGGTGTTAATGCTGTTGTTACGTGCTATGTTAAACAAACACCAACATATCCCTTCAAAGAAAAGCATGCTCGACCCGAAAGGGGTCGACTTCTCTTTATATACAGCACATTCTCAATCCACTCAGAGCCCGGTCTTTGCTAATTTGCATATTACCAACCAAGTTAACATACGTACTATGAAAAAACTTCCGTCTATAACAGAATGTTATACTATGAACGCACATCCGCCGCTTACAGCGGACCGTTACACTGTAATGACCTGTAGGTTTTTGTAATCGTTATAAATTGATGGATAAAGTGAAAGGTTAATGATAAATGTATAGATTAGTAGGTGGTACAATGCGTTGAAAGTATGAAAGTAGCCAGGGCGAAACATAAGAAACAAGAAGACGAGGGAGGCTATGGAGAGGTTAGGTCAGTGGTAGAATCTTTAGAAATATTTTTTCTATTTCATAGGAGATCAAAAGCGTTTAATTTGTCAAAGTTAGTCCAGAAAGGGATTGAATATCGTTGAGTTTGACAGGTCCGTGACCTTTTTTTGAAACCAAACAATTGTAACTGAAGTGACAAAGGCCTGATAGCAGATGATGGTCGAAAAGATGATGCCTTTATGCATACTTTTGGGGACAAATGAAGACGAAATGGTACGTGTCTTTAATTTCACCACATTGGCAATTTGGGCTATTGGTAACGTTGTTAAAAAACATTTCTTTATTTAGATTATTGCTCTGCAACCGCAGCATTGAATGGATGACACTTTATTTGCGTTCGCCCTAATAGTAGACGTGCTGAACTGATATTAATATTTTTGTATATTATAATTCTTGTTAAGATTGTACTTAAGAAGGGCAAGGATGGACAGGAACGAACTGTTTCCGGACATGCATTCCATGAGGATATTGTGGTTTGCAAAAATGAAATTTACTAGAAATATTACGAAAGTGAACCGAATTCCCAAGATTTTAAGAGGTTGTATCACAAACTGGAGTGATTGAACGGAGACAGGCTTGCGAATTAAATGAAACATCTTGTAGAAAATAGTGAGTTAATGTTTCCACCTTCTTATCTTCAGAGAATCAAGTCCTGTTTCATTATACAAATTGGAAATGGAAACAAGTCGTGTTGCTTAGGAATTGGTTCCGGTTGCTTTATGCTAAACTTTCTTAAGTCCTCTTCTTCAGTTCGCTTACGATTTTCCTAGATCACATCTGCATCTTCCAACAGGAGCCAAATAAATGTAAATTAATGTAAAACTGCTATCTTGGACGTATTTGAATGGCAGTATGAGGTCAATTGCCTTTATTTTGACGTACTGAAAATGTCCATGCCACGAGTGTCACGCCCGAATGTTTATAAGTGCTAACATGTTATGAACGTTATCCATAAACATAAGCGCATATATGTTCATTTTTCGGGAGACGAGAAGTAAATCGCTTTACACTGGGTTGAATAATACAGACCATCCTTTCGGTCTACATATGTATCTTTACCATGTCACCATTCAGTTGCAGAGCAGCAAACAACGAGTAATCGACTATGATATACGTACATGGCAGTATCATCTTCAAAAACATATCGGCGGTTTTATTTCACGAACGATATCATTTATAAACACAATGAATGGTAAGGGTTCAGGAATTAGACCTTGTGGAACCAAGGCAGATATTGAAACCGTATCAGACATAGAACCAGACAATACAACACTTTGTTTTCTTTCACTGAGATAATCAGTAAGCCATAATAATAGGGTACCGGAACTGCCACTTTTTCGAAGCTTGAAAAGAACACCTCTATGCCATACGCTATCAAAGGCTTTTGAGATGTCACAGAATACTGCTCTTTATTCTAAAGCAATGCAGAAGAGTGACTGTTAGATACAAGCTGATTAACGGTGGAATCCTCGAAACAAAGCCTTACTAAAATGGGGTTAAACAGTCGTTATGACTGAACATGTATTTATGCATAATTCGATCTAGTACGTTACTAACACCACTCAACAGGGATACTGGTTTAGTACTTCACAAGAACGAAAAGTGTAATCAAAAAGGTCTCGAAGGGGATATGAAAGTGAAGTTGCTATCTTCCTTAGAAGCTGTTTAAAGAGTCTGGTAATGTTGCCTTGTCGTTTTTCAGAACCTTTATTGAGTCAAGAAGATCCTGCAGGGATGTGACATCAGGGACAACATGAAGAGGTCTGTTAGGTATAGTAAGACGGGTCTGTGATTGGAAAATAATATTCAGAAGAGTTGCCTTCTCAATGTTAGATTCGTAGACGGTGCCATCGTGGATGAGACGGGGAATGTGCTAGGATACCGACGTTGGACTATTATTTTTAATAGTTTTCCAAAAGTTTATTGAGAAGAAAGCATTTTCCTGAAGTTTCGAAGCAAGTTATTAATAAAGTGTTTGCTTGGCATTTGGCTGACGTGACTGTGAATTATCCTGTAAATTCGGCAGTGATGTTCATTGTTCGAGCGTCTGGCTCCTTTATATGCTCTTCGTCTTCGACGGTGTGATTAACGAGTTTCATTATGGAACCAAGGTGGGTCCGGAGTACGAATCGTTATAAACTTTGAATGTATACATATTTCACACAAAGTCATTAGTTGATTAGTGAAATTATTTGCGTGAATATCGATATTTGCATGGAAAAATGAATCCCAGTCAAAATATGACACAAGCGATCGGAGTTCAACATATTCGATATCCCCTTGTAAACATCTCTAAACATTTCGCTGAGTGTTGATTTGACCTTTTTGTTGATTTCGATATGCAATTAATAGGGCAGTGAAAACGAATTAACTGATCCAGAAAATGATTCGCCAACACCACATTTTAAAATTAAATATGATGATGATGATGATGATGAAACTAAAAACAAGTCGAGAAGAGAATCGGAAGTTGCGATAAAATGAGTAGCGGCACGGATGACTTGTGACAGATGTAACTTTTACCATACAGACTCATTCTTTTATTCAGATAATGATTTATTCATATTAAGGTTAAAATCTCCTGTTATGGCTATATACTTTATACCTATGGCAACCGCCATTAGCATTGAGTTGGTAATGTGATAAATTACATATGAAGTGGAATTAGGATGTTTGTAAAAAGACGTTTAGTATTTTATGCTTAATTCGAGCCTAATAAATTCTACATAATTAATTTCAAGATCATGTCGCTGTAATACAAATATGACATTATGATGAATACTATGACATCTCCATATGGTTCAGTTGATCTGTCTTTTCTATAAGGAGTATGAAAGGCATAGCATAGCATCTCAGAAGACTTCAATGCTAGGCTTGAGCAATGTTTCAGTCAAGGCTATGTAAGGGAGCACAGAGATTGTCTGTTTTGCCGTAAAAACCCTGCACATTTTAATATACTATGCTTTTGCTACCATCATCCGCTGTACAGGCTTCAGAGGAGGAGGTCGACAGAGATGATGTAGGACTGTGATTTTTATGAACATCACTAGAAAGGAGTAAAATCATTTAAACTGAGTTAAATGTTTAGCACCTTTTGCTTAAGCCTGCTAATAGCAGAACAAACCGGCGCTTATTCGCCTATATGCCTATTTCAAAAGACATTTAAAATCATGTTATTCATATACCAGGATCAAACAGCTTTATGATCGAGGGATGTCGATGTCCTGACTGACATGTAACAGGGAAAACTTATGAAATGAAAGTGAAGAAGAGATGTAAGATATATATAGGGGAAGTACTTCAGTAACATAACAAATACGTTCCCTTAAATAGATAAGATTTTGGTAAATTTACGTTGATATAAAATGTATAACGCGAATATGAAAAAGTAGGCACTCTTAGGTACAATTGGTTATATAAATTGCAATTGTACGAATACGACTTACGATTGAATAGCTATATGGAAAGAAATTATTAGGGTTAACGAGTACCTTAAAATATATTCCATTTCTTTTGATTGTTAACGGACGTGACATAATAAAGTGCAAGCCGGAATTAATGCGACTTTCAAAGGTGCAAACGCTTTCAATATGTTATTCATGATGCAACATATGAGATATACGCAAAGAACAGATAATATTTAATAAAATTCATTTTAAGCTCTACTGACCAAAGGAAAGAAGCTTATGCGCGGTGTCCGTCGTCCGTCCTTCCGTAAACAGTTGATTGTCTCAATAAAATCTGCAATTAATTTCTGATGTTTACCAAACTTAATCATTAGCTAGATATCGTGCAGAAGGCGATTCTTTTCGCAAACTATCTAGATCCGTTCATGCATGACGTGATTATGGCCCTTTAAATAGTCAAAATTGCTATAATTGACATTGTGAACAAGAGAAAGTCATCATTCTGTATCCGATGTTTACCAAATTTATGCAAAAGCTAGATATCCATAAGTACTTGGCTCCATTTTGAACCATCCAGATCAGTTTATGCATGATTGAATTATGTTCCTTTAAAAATGGCAAAATTGCTATAATTGACTTTGTGATCAAGATAAAGTCATCATTTACTTACCGATAGTTACCAAACTTTTAGTGTAGCTAGATACCCATAATAGTTCGAAATCTATTGAGAACAAGCCAGATCCGTCCATGCATGACGTAATAATGGCCCTTGTAAACACGATAAACATTTTTTTTTTTTTTATAATCTGATGTTCACCAATCTTATACAGTACCTAGACATACATGTGAGCTCGGTTCCTTTTGAAAACAAGCCAGCCGAACATAAATGCCAGGATTATGAACCATTCAAATAGTCACAATTGCAATAATTGAGCTGGTGAAGACAATGGAGTGAGTCTTCAAATGTTATCCGATATTACCAAACTTATTTAGTAGTAAGATATCAATAATGTCTCAGTTCCTCTTGAAACCAAGACAGCTCCGTTAACTCATGACTGTGACCCTTTAAAACTGCCAAATTGTTATAACTGAACATTTGAATACAATAGCGCCTACATTTATCATCCGATGTTTACCAAGCTTTTATACAGTATCTAGATATCTATGAGGGCTCGGTTCCTTTCGAAAACCAGCCACATTCATCCATGCATGACACGATTATGGCCAGTTAAATTTATAACTTGCGAAATAGCTTTATTTAAATCTGTTTCATAGTTTGTTCAAATATATAAAGGCCATGAGCACGCATCAATGGAATTCATAGTATATATATAATTATATTGAAAAATGTCAATCGATCATTGGTCACGATATATATTAATATATGTATACTTATTTATGCTAACAAGGTACTTACCAATCACAAATTGAACATAGACAGTACACATAACATATGATATAATCATAGTGAGGATGCATCCTAATAAATAGAACATGGAATTTCTAAGTTCAAAAGCCTTTTGAATAAACATGACTAATTTCCTTTTATTTGTGTTTGTAAATAGTTCAACATTTTTTTTTGTATATTCCAAAAGTATTTATGTATGTATTGTCTTCTTAAATCACTTTATAATCTACATTCAAACTAGTAATGAAATTCATCTCCTAGTTTATGGCAAATTTGATATTTGCTTTCATTAACATATATAGGAGTAAATTTGTGTCATCTACCGGCTTCAATTTCTAACCTGTTTGACGAAAGTCTCGTCATCACACAAAATATGTTTTTAACTAAAAGTCTGCGAACAATACATATATTTTTTATTTTTCTGATCAATAACTTATAGTGTCATTAAACCGGGTTTATGTTTAAACTTTTTTCTACAGAGCTTGTTTCTGGAACTTTTCGCATACAATTATAAACGACTTAATATAGAATTGTTACTTATACTTGTTTGTCATGGTCAGTAGATGAACTATATTGGTATTATTCTCAATAGGTCAAATATCGTGGTTATGTTTACTAAAAAATATATAGCCGCTCCCGAAAGGCAACACATCCGATTAGCAGAATAAAAGTTTGAAATACATATTTTCAGATCTTCGACAAAGACTGGCACAAAACAACAACAAACACTCAGTCAATTTCGCCCCTGGTCCCTGACAAGGACGAGATGCTGGACAGGATCTACGTTGCTCCGATGAAAACGGTTTGAACCTCGCAACAACAGCAAGGAACACCTTTGTCTTATAACAGAAATATTTTCCATAGAGGTGTTAGATTTGTGAGCAACATTAACGTGATCGGTGAGGCAGGATTTTTTTTAATGAAATGTACCCTCAACTGTGGAAAACTTATTCGTCACACTTTTAACTTTGGAGGCCTCTCCGAACACTAATTCCAGGATGTTGAAGTTCTAGCTGAATTTGTCTTTCAGTTTCAGAATTGTGCAACCTTACTGACATGATAACCGACCAGATTTACTATGCAGGATTTACTATGCGGATGATCTGGCTGCAGGAAAGGATACTCTGCTGAGTGTTCTTTTAAACCGGACGTGCCTTTTGTAAACTGATGGCGTAGATGAATGGTCACATCCTTTCGACACGAAGTGTTTCTGCACAGAAAAAGAAAAAGGTGGCTTATTTCCTCTCTTGAACAATCGATGCAACTGTAGTGATGACATCCAGGCCATGGTGGATGACCCAAAATCGTGTACGAGACTGTAGTATTGACAAGAGATCGAATGCGTGGCTAATACGAAGCGTTTAGTTCAGAATATACTCGGCTGTCCTGCTAGAAAGACAAAAAGTGAACAGAAAAGCAAGGAATTCATGTCATTTATCAAGAAAAGAGATCTTCCAAACCTACTATCTGTTCCAATTGTAGTAATGATGCTCGTATATTTGTGGTTTGAGGGAGTCGGAGAATCGTTTTTCTTTCTACGAGATATATGCGCTAATGATACACATGATGTTTGGAAGCAAAACACTCAAAAAGCATTATCGCCAACAAGAAAACACAAACAGGCCATCATGCTTTCAGAACGCAAAACACATAATAAAAAACAAAGTTTGAAATTATACATACCTGCACTGTTATCAATAGCCAAACTGGCATTTGATCAACTGTTTTCGATTAATAAAAAGGCCCTAGTTTTCAAATAAGTTGGCTCGCTTTCACAAAAAAAACATGGAAATTATGCTAAAAACTGGGATTAAACGGGAAACAAAATCGCAATCTTTCATTGTGCAGTCGTCGATTTTCTCTTTCACTCACGAATCCATTCAGGATTTTTTGCAGCCTTGCACCTGTCGTGTAACCCTGATTTTCACTGGGTGGTAGAACCATTTTACAACCGGAGCTGTGATATTTCGGATATTTCACAATTTCGCCTGATGTCGTGTTTGCTAGTGGTGCGTGTTAGTCAGGATGTGGTGCTTTTCATGAGAGCGGAGAGTATTTTCATAGCATGTTCCCTGAATTCGTGTTTAAGATGTGCTCTAACATAGCGCATTTCGAAATTTACTGCATAGTTGTTGCTTTAAAATTGTGTTCGAGTAAATTGATAGGCAGAAAGATTTCTATCTTTTGTGATAATAAAGCAGTGTGTTGTGTGTTGAATTATACATTACATTTGATTGATTTATTTTATTTCTCGTTTCTAGTTTTATGCATTTGATGTTGCTGACGAAGATACAAGTGGTCTTGATTGTCTCCGTCGTCAGTTAAAAGTTACTCAGAAATCATATTTTGCTATTGGAACTTATAAAAATCTTAAGACGCAAATTCGTTCCTTTTTATTGTTTTGTGAATATTATGACCAGAGGGACTGTCCTGTATCTGTAGAAACATTGTATTTGTACGCTTAATTTTTAGGTAGAAGTATGACGTCTGTTCAGTCTATCAATAATTATATAAATGGTGTACGTTTATACCACATTTTCAGGGGATTTATATTTCCCGACATTTCTAATATTTCTTTACAGATGACTTTTAGAGGTCTAGCTAAGCTTTTGTTTCATTCTCTGCACCAGGCACCTCCGATTACGCCTGATATATTGCTAAAAAATCAGTGACGTTATTGATATAGAAATTCCTTTTTACGCCACAGTTTGCTGTGTTCATTTATTTGCTTTTTATATGATGTGTAGAAACTCGAGTATTGTGCCCCCTACGAAATTGTCTTTTGATGGCACTAAATATTTATGTCGCAATGATGTGACCATGTCCGATTTTGGTATTTTTCTTAACCTTAAATACGCTTAGACAAATCAATTTGGAGACAAGAATGTTGTTTTACCGATGTATAAGAATGACAAAACTCCGCTATGTCCAGTTGCCGCATATATTAACATGTGTAATCTAAATCCAGCAAACTCATTAGATCCTCTGTTTTGTGTCGAAGGGTCTCCTTCTTTAGTTCCCTTGATGCAAGTTAGCTAGACAGAACTTTTAAACGCATCATGAAACTCACTTCTGTATATATTTGATAGTTTATTAAAGTCTCATCAATACAACATATATACATCACCTATTAAATATACATTAAAATATGCATTGCCTCTCTGTATATGAGTTATAAGAGACTATAGCACACAAAAACATAAAACTATACATTACTTATATAACATCTAAAATCGATATATATATATGTATATATATACATATATATATATATATATATATATATATGTATATATATATATATATATATATACATATACAAAACACAATGTATTGCACACATCTTGCATATATCTATTTACAAAAGTAAGAAACTAGAAACCAATGCTAATCTTGTTTTAATACTTAGTTAAATCAAACAAAAAAAATACTGAAAACATGAACGCGCACATGCGTGCATACTTACGAAATGGGTGTAAAAAATCGAATAATACCCCGGTCAGACCGTAGATGAACTGATTAGCACTCATTTCTAGCATAACGTAAACTAACACAATAGTTAAGTTTAAAAAACAAAAAAAACATTACTTACACAAATAAAACATCCTATAATTAAAAATATCGTTGCAGGTTTTGGTACTAAGTCTTGACAACATGTTATTTGCTAAAATAAAAGACAACTTATCTATATCGGATATACTTTGAAATAATGGATTAATTGTGTTCGCCTTTTCTAACAATGGCATTCGTATATTATTATACAACTTACAATAGAATAACACATGAATTTCTGATTCAAGAGAATTGCAAAAAGGGCAAAGATGATCATTTAGGGCAAGATTTTCATATCGGCCCGTTTCCACTCGAATAGGGGTTACCCCGCATCTAAATTTAACTAACACTGCGGCATAACCAATTTACAATAATTTTCAACAGAATAGTTATTTTTATACTTGCAATAGTTTCTTAATTTATTTCCACCCCTTCCATGTATACCGTTTGGTGTATTAATAGAATCGTGCCACTCATTGACATACGCTGACATCATTTTATCATGTATTTGGCTATCGGCGGTGGATTTTGGTACATGGTCATTCATTAGTATATATATATATATCCAAGTCAATGCTTACCATTTTCTCATTTACATAATAAAACTAAGATTTGTATGTATAACAGGCCTTGCCGTTTGCCAAAAGAGCTATTCGTTTATTGATAAGACCCACAGGTGTATTGCACAACCTAGACCAATGTCCGACTATAGACTTCCACTGACGGATAATCGGTGGTACCCAGGCCATTTTGCCTGTAACAGCATCATAAGGTGTATATTTCCCAACGCCGAGAAAGGAACGCATGGCTCTATTATGCACGACGTTGATCCATGAAAACGATTTTACACCCCAGATAGATGCACCGTAATTTATAATCTGCCAAACAATAGAATCATATAATTTAGTGTATGCGTCATACGGCATACCACCAACGATTTTACATTAAGCAATAAGAAGCCCGAGCGAACGGCTAGCACTCTGAGCAACGGCTTTAGCAGTCATATTATTATCAAGAAATTCATTGATAACAATGCAAAGGTAAGTATACTTATCAACTGCATCTGTATGTGGATCCTCTGAGTATACTTTACATTCTTTTAGAAGAAGATGTGCTGTTTTACTTTAAGTGTGGAGTTCCTGGTTAACTTGTTAAATCATTTGGCAACTGGAAGTCGGATTGCTATTTACGTTATTAACGTTTTTCTGACGAATCTTTGATTCGGGCCGCTAGACATGTAGTTCTGTCAATTTAATTTTTGGCCGAGTTTTTGTTTTGGGTGATTTGGAAGCTAATGTTCTGTATCATACGTGTGAAATAATTATGCAGCCTTTTTTCGGCCCAAATAAAATATGTTTTCATATCATGTGTTTTAAATATTCCCGACATAATTTGCAAGTTGTGATTCAAAAATCTTAATTATAAGGGAGTTAACTCTTGTACCTCTAATACTTTGCATTCCTTTTCGGTAATTCTACGCTTGATTACCTGTATTCGGCGCTCACATTCATTGTTAGAATTTATGTCGCGGGGACGGTCGTCCCTCCCGCCCTTCATGTTCTGTATTTATATTGTAATTTATATAATTTATTTGTAATAACATGTATTGTGTTTATTCATATTCCCCCGATTAAAGGGTGTTTTGGCCGCTATTGTTCTGTTTCATACGTGTGAAATAATTATGCAGTCTTTTTTCGGCCAAAACAAAATATGTTTCCATATCATGTGTTTTAAATATTCCCGACATAATTTACATTTGCGGAACGAACAGCGATATCGCAAATCAGGTATCTACAATGATGTATAATACTGTACCTGTTAGACACCTTTCAACGTATGTATATACAGTTTATCGGCCAGAACATAGCATAGTAAATGTCATTTAACGCCTAATTGCATAGGCCACAAGGAAGCCCGTGGAAACAATGTGGCACATCTTTATCTTAATCCTCATTTCATTATATATGATAGTAAAAATGACAATCTTTACACAATGAAGTCCTTGTTGTCGATAAATAAAACGCAACTACGACATCTGCGTGTAGATTGATGCGAACAGCATATGAGCAAGGAGGCGATACAGGAGGTAATTAGCCTCTCCGCAGACACCCTCACCGTGGTTGACATTTAAGAACGAGGTGGTCGATTTGACCTGTCCATCTGTCCCCTACTGAAATACCTACTAAAAGAATATCAGATTTCAGTGAGAACGCATATTGTTTAGTTGCATGTGAATTATTACGGACTTCCCCGGTACTTGAAAAAAACATATAGGCTACACATTGCTCGATGACAACCTTCTCCACCTCTCCAGATCCGTCAATCGTGTTAACCTGATCCACGTGACAATCACAGTGGGTGTGCTCCGGGGATTGATGGAGAGGATAGAGGAGAGCACACACACTGCCATTGCTACTTATATGGCTGTACCGCCAAACCGTGTAGTGAGCTGAAAGGATGAAACAGTATCTTCGATATCAGCCATCTATAAAAAAAACAATCAGTGAGCGCTATTCACTTACCATGTCCAATATACATTGTGAATTTTAAAACTGACAACAAGATATTCAAAGGTCATTGATCCAAAACAAAATTGTGATGTCGTCAACGCTGCCAGACAAAGTGACAATAAGTATGTCATGCTTTCCATATCTAACAGCAAAAGCGCTTCCGAACAAACAGCAATGCTGTTTATGGGTTTGTTTTTCATGTCAAACAAGATTAGCGCATCAGCGCGAACGCTAACGTTGTTTGGGGGTTTGTTTTCCATGTCAAACATGAAGAGCGCCTCAGATCGAACGCTTACCTTGTTTGGGTTCAAGCTCTCCATAGTAAACAGCACAACAAGAGCGCCTCAGATCGAACGCAAACGTTGTTTGGGGGTTTGTTTTCCATGTCAAACAAGATTCGCACCTCAGATCGAACGCTTACCTTGTTTGGGTTCAAGCTCTCCATAGTAAACAGCACAACAAGAGCGCCTCAGATCGAACGCAAACGTTGTTTGGGGGTTTGTTTTCCATGTCAAACAAGATTCGCACCTCAGATCGAACGCTTACCTTGATTGGGTTCAAGCTCTCCATAGTAAACAGCACAACAAGAGCGCCTCAGATCAAATGCCAACGTTGTTTTGGGGTTTGTTTTCATGGTAAACAACAAGTGAACCCCAAACCGAACACCAACGTTGTTTGGAGCACTGTTTTCATTGTAAACAACAAGAGCGCCTCAGACAGAACGCCAACGTTTTTTGAGGGTGTGTTTTCATGGTTAAAAACATGAGCGCCTCAAACCGAACGCCAACGTTGTTTTGGGTTTGTTTTCTATGATAAATAGCAAGAGCGCCTCAGACCGAACGCGAGCGTTCTTTCGGGGTTTGTCTCCCATGTCACCATGTCAAATATGAAGAGCGCCTCAGCGCGTATGGCAACGTTGTTTGGGGGTTCGATTTACATGACAAATATGAAGAGTGCCCTAGACCGAACGCCAACGTTATTATTATTATTATTTTTTTTTTTTTTGCTTTTTTTTTTTTGGGGGGGGGGAGCAGTCAACAAGAGTGCGTTGACATTTGTGTGTGTGTGTGTGTGGAGAGGAGGGCTAATAGTTACAGCGGAACGAGGAAAATGAGAGGGTCAATGAAAGAATATTACAATAAACTCTCAATACTCAAATCTTTTTTCAATACACCACCAAAAGAAATGACTTAATGACTTCGCAACGCTCTTCTTGAAATTGAATACAATAATTATTTTATTTCTTTTGATTTCATCTCCGCCATTCACCTATTAACATATTCTAAGTATAAGATCATCAACTTTAAGTCACAAATAATTTATTATAGATAATTTGTATAGATCAACAAGGAACGTTAAAACGAATTAATAACATTAATCGAAATGTGCACAAGAAATAGTTTGAATATATATTTTTGACATTATATTATATATTATACTTAAAAATAAGACATGAATAATTATCGAAATCATTTGAATTTTGTGAAGGGCTTTATTAAAAGTGGATAATATGATCACAACTATTTCTGTTATCCTGATGTCCCTTGTCTCGGTGTGTAAACACGTATTCGGATGGAAATTTATATACCAAACATGGCGTGATACTTGTCGTCAATAAGGCGTCCAATTATAATGTTCTTTAATTATTTGTCTCCTTTGATCAATTCAAATTATTAAAGCGTTTTTCGAAATTTAAACCAAACCAAAACATAAAGACAGTCAGTCATCAGCATACAATCTGTCATAAGCATACAGTCTGTCAACAGCATACAATCTGTCATCAGCATACAATCGGTCATCAGCATACAGTCTGTCAACAGCATACGGTCTGTCACCGGCAAACAATCTGTCAACAGCATACAGTCTGTCATCGGCATACAGTCTGTCAACAGCAAACAGTTTATCAACAGCATACACTCTGTCTTCAGCATACAGTCTGTCATCGGCATACAATCTGTCATCAACATACAGTCTGTCAACAACATACAATCTGTCATCGGCATACCGTCTTTCAACAACATACAGTCTGTCATCGGCATACAGTCTGTCATTGGCATACAATCTTTCATCAGCATACAGTCTGCCATTATCATGCAATCTGTCATCAGCATACAGTCTGTCAACAGCATACAGTCTGTCATCGGCAAACAGTCTGTAATCAGCATACAGTTTTTCATCAGGATACAGTTTATCATCAGCATACAGTCTGTCAACAGCATACAGTCTGTCATCAGCAAACAGTCTGTCATCAGCATAATAGTCTGTCATCAACATACAGTCTGTCATCAGCATACAGTTTGTCATCGGCAAACAGTCTGTAATCAGCATACAGTTTTTCATCAGGATACAGTTTGTCATCAGCATACAGTCTGTCAACAGCATAAAGTCTGTCATCGGCAAACAGTCTGTAATCAGCATAATAGTCTGTCATCAACATACAGTCTGTCAACAGCATACAGTTTGTCATCGGCAAACAGTCTGTAATCAGCATACAGTTTTTCATCAGGATACAGTTTGTCATCAGCATACAGTCTGTAAACAGCATACAGTCTGTCATCGGCAAACAGTCTGTAATCAGCATAATAGTCTGTCATCAACATACAGTCTGTCAACAGCATACAGTCTGTCATCGGCAAACAGTCTGTCATCAGCATACAGTCTGTCATCAGCATACAGTCTGTAATCAGCATACAGTTTTTCATCAGCATACAGTTTGTCATCAGCATACAGTCTGTCATCAGCATAATAGTCTGTAATCAGCATAATAGTCTGTCATCAACATACAGTTTGTCATCAGCAAACAGTCTGTAATCAGCATACAGTTTTTCATCAGCATACAGTTTGTCATTAGCATACAGTCTGTCATCAACATACAGTCTGTCCTCAGCATACAGTCTGTAATCCGCATACAGTTTGTCATCAGCGTAGAGTCTTTCTTCAGGATACATTCTGTCAACATCATACAGTTTGTCATCAGCATACAGTCTGTCATCAGCACACAGTCTGTAATCAGCATACAGTCTGTCATCGGCATACACTTTGTCATCGGGATACAGTCTGTCATCAGCATACAGTTTGCCATCAGCATACAGTCGGTCATCAGCATACAGTCCGTCATCAGCATACCGTCTGTAATCAGCATACAGTCCTTTATCAGTATACTTTGATCAGCATTCTGTCTCAAATGTTTATTCCAAAACGAACGCGAATGTTTATATTTCATACAACATTGAGATTTAAAAAAAAGGATTTAAATTTTATATAAACGACGAGAAACAGAAAGGATTTGATTTGATTTGACTGCGTCTTAAGTATTTTTACATTAAAGCGTTTATGCCAAATGATATTAAAAAATGTGGATAAATTTTATTTCCAACAGCATTCAAGTTAAGAACGCTTATTTATCTAATTATAAACATCAAAACGTGTTGGTATGTTATGTCAGAAACGTTCAAATAGAAAGCCTCGAGATTTACTTAAAACAGAATACTTAGGATTTTGTTTTTTAAACCAAATGATTTGATTTTAATATCAAACAACGTTCAAGAAGAATGCTTTGTGTGTTTACTATCAATGTTCAGTTTCAAATTTGGTACTTAACTTTCCCAAAAAGAAACGTTTCCCAAGCCAATTAAGTACCAAAGTAACATTACTCCTATATTGCTGTAAACAAACGTTACTTCAGCTGAAAGGTAGGCCATTCCGCACCCCAAATGAACCAAAGTGGGTAACACCCGGTCCCGTATAGTGTAATACAATATTAACACTACTCTTACCATATACTCTTATAAGTGCTCAATTGAAGCAATTTATTTACACTTATCAAATACCCAATCTATTGCCTTGTATTGTAGCTACATTTTACCTTTGAACTTCTGATTAAGTGCCAAATATATCATTAAAAGGTATTCCTAAGACCACACGAAATTAATATCTTGTTCCTCGGATTTTTGCCAATAACAATTGGATCGAGCAAGCGAAAAAAACAACATTACTATTTTGTCAGTTCTCATAAAACTCGAAGCGAGCGAAAAGCAAAAAATATTTTTCTTATTATCAATAAAAAGAAGAAGAAATGTCAATGTATTTGCTCTTAACCCTTTGGATTTCATTCTTGAACTTAAAGTCTATTGGACAATTGAAAATGTTCGAATAAATACTATTTATTCATCCGTTTTTAGTAAGTCTAATACATGTTTATGAATAAACCAAATTTCTAAGTTAATCATAACACATTTTAAAGGGACTGTGTCACGGATTGGCACCAAAAAAAAGTATTTTTTGTAACGAATCTCAGGACAATTATCTAATAGAATGTGTTACGCTTTTATATCTTACAAAAAAGTACCAAAATGTAAAAAACAATTGTGTCGGAGACCCGCGTCGCCAAAATTGTAGTCTAGCGTCTTACTCACTGCGCTACAAAGGCTTATTCTAAACGGGTGACATAATTAAACTATACACCAGCCACTGTAATATCACGTGATAACACCGACTAGCCAATCACGTATAAGGAATGAATTCTACCTGGTAGACATACCCAGTAATCTTGTTTAATGGAAAAATACGAAATAACTGCTAAACTTAAATAAAATGTAAACTATATGGTACTTCAGTTAGTAAGTTTCAATGCATTGTACACATCGATACCAAGTTTATGTCAGTTTTCGACAATTTTCTTTTGTTCCGCTATTTTATCATACGTGAGACAGCCCCTTTAAGTATGATGATCATTTAAAGATCAGAAAAGGTATGAAACAACTGTGCACTTTAATATCAATTGAAACTGAATTTTGACATTGATATAGATTGAGTTTGGATGTGTTAAGAATTGTTCTTTTCACAGGCAGCATCAAACAACTAAGTGGTCTAACCACATTTTAATTTGCTGACTTAATTTCGTTATAGAATATCACAGTAAATGCAGTGACATTTGCGTACCAAAATGAAAAGTATAAGGGTATGTTCGGACTATTAAAAAGGTCAGAGAGTTGTTTTATAACAAACATAAATGAAGGTACTTATGTTATGCTTACCTATTTTCTGGTATATCGGGACCAGTGTACCATTCAGTACTGATCGCTAAGTGTGACCAGATATTTTCTGGTATATCGGGACCAGTGTACCATTCAGTACTGATCGCTAAGTGTGACCAGATATTTTCTGATATATCGGGACCAGTGTACCATTCAGTACTGATCGCTAAGTGTGACCAGATATTTTCTGGTATATCGGGACCAGTGTACCATTCAGTACTGATCGCTAAGTGTGACCAGATATTTTCTGGTATATCGGGACCAGTGTACCATTCAGTACTGATCGCTAAGTGTGACCAGATATTTTCTGGTATATCGGGACCAGTGTACCATTCAGTACTGATCGCTAAGTGTGACCAGATATTTGTTCGCAATTGTTGTTTTTGTCATTATTTGGTAAAAAATGACAATGAAACATCAGTTTGAACCAAACCATTAAACAAATTCTTGTTGAGTTAAGCTGTTTTGACTGCATCGGTCGCACCCAAAAATATTTTATTTACATTTTCAAAAAAGTAGGTGCGGTAAACCTGCGAAATGAAACATCATTTTAGTGTGTCCTTACGCACAGTATTCCGCCGTATAGCTTCAATTGAAATTCAATCTAAAGCTACCAAGACCCATATGCAGTTCAAATCTGGCATACTCAGTGACAAAAATACCATATTGTGGACCCTTTTCACACCCAAACAAAACCATTTTCAGCTCTAATTAAGCCTCTGCATTGCCATGTATTCTATCTATTGACTACTTGAGGTCAATTCATAGCCAAATAAACACAAGTGCAGCTCCTAATGGTCCAGCTTAATCCGAAATAGACCATATTTTTCATTCGTTAAGCCTATTTCGACCAGAAGAAACCTCTGTGCAGCTCTCATTTAGCTTACCATTTGCCAAATTGATATTCCGATGTCCATTCAGAGTCACGAAAACCAGTGTGCAACTGTTAAAGGCATGCCCTGTGCCATATCTACCACATTTCGGAAGTCGTTAAGCATATTCATAGCCACAAAACAACCGAAAATTATGTTTGTGGCTACAGAAATTCACAATTGGTGTCAAACATACGAAAGTGCATCTGTACGTAGAATTATTTTTAGGCAATTGATGTCATGCATTGCTGTGATATATTTAACCAGTTATCCATTATATGCGAGTGTCGTTTTGTTTGGTCTTCGTTATTTTGTATACTTTAAAGCTGCACTCTCACAGATTGAACGATTTGACAACTTTTTTTTGTCTTCGAACGGGCCATTTTTTGCGAAAGTGTATGGAAACCAGTAATATCAGACTGCTGACAAGAAATCAGATTGCAGATTTTCAAACGTTAGTAACGCTTTTAGCTATAAAACATTAATGTTAGAATGGAAATATGAAAATCTGCGATCTGATCTTTTATCAGCAGTCTTATATCACTTGTTGCAGATATTTACGCAGAAATTGGCTCGTTCCAAGACAAAAAATAAAACAGTTGTCAAAACGGTAAATCTGTGAGAGTGCAGCCTTAAGTAGTTTTATTCTTACGGATTTTCATTTAACATATTTTACTTTTCATCATCATAAAATCAACCATCTTGTTTGTGCAAACTGTATCGCCAATGCTTTAAAGTTGAAGTTTTGACATTTGCGGAACGAACAGCGATATCGCAAATCAGATATCTACAATGATGTATAATACTGTACCTGTTAGACACCTTTCAACGTATGTATATACAGTTTATCGGCCAGAACATAGCATAGTAAATGTCCTTTAACGCCTAATTGCATAGGCCACAAGGAAGCTCGTGGAAACAATGTGGCACATCTTTATCTAAATCCTCATTTCATTATATATGATAGTAAAAATGACAATCTTTACACAATGAAGTCCTTGTTGTCGATAAATAAAACGCAACTACGACATCTGCGTGTAGATGGATGCGAACAGCATATGAGCAAGGAGGCGATACAGGAGGTAATTAGCCTCTCCGCAGACACCCTCACCGTGGTTGACAATTAAGAACGAGGTGGTCGATTTGACCTGTCCATCTGTCCCCTACTGAAATACCTACTAAAAGAATATCAGATTTCAGTGAGAACGCATATTGTTTAGTTGCATGTGAATTATTACGGACTTCCCCGGTACTTGAAAAAAAATATAGGCTACACATTGCTCGATGACAACCTTCTCCACCTCTCCAGATCCGTCAATCGTGTTAACCTGATCCACGTGACAATCACAGTGGGTGTGCTCCGGGGATTGATGGAGAGGATAGAGGAGAGCACACACACTGCCATTGCTACTTATATGGCTGTACCGCCAAACCGTGTAGTGAGCTGAAAGGATGAAACAGTATCTTCGATATCAGCCATCTATAAAAAAAAACAATCAGTGAGCGCTATTCACTTACCATGACCAATATACATTGTGAATTTTAAAACTGACAACAAGATATTCAAAGGTCATTGATCCAAAACAAAATTGTGATGTCGTCAACGCTGCCAGACAAAGTGACAATAAGTATGTCATGCTTTCCATATCTAACAGCAAAAGCGCTTCCGAACAAACAGCAATGCTGTTTATGGGTTTGTTTTTCATGTCAAACAAGATTAGCGCATCAGCGCGAACGCTAACGTTGTTTGGGGGTTTGTTTTCCATGTCAAACATGAAGAGCGCCTCAGATCGAACGCTTACCTTGTTTGGGTTCAAGCTCTCCATAGTAAACAGCACAACAAGAGCGCCTCAGATCGAACGCAAACGTTGTTTGGGGGTTTGTTTTCCATGTCAAACAAGATTCGCACCTCAGATCGAACGTTTACCTTGTTTGGGTTCAAGCTCTCCATAGGAAACAGCACAACAAGAGCGCCTCAGATCGAACGCAAACGTTGTTTGGGGGTTTGTTTTCCATGTCAAACAAGATTCGCACCTCAGATCGAACGCTTACCTTGATTGGGTTCAAGCTCTCCATAGGAAACAGCACAACAAGAGCGCCTCAGATCAAATGCCAACGTTGTTTTGGGGTTTGTTTTCATGGTAAACAACAAGTGAACCCCAAACCGAACACCAACGTTGTTTGGAGCACTGTTTTCATTGTAAACAACAAGAGCGCCTCAGACAGAACGCCAACGTTTTTTGAGGGTGTGTTTTCATGGTTAAAAACATGAGCGCCTCAAACCGAACGCCAACGTTGTTTTGGGTTTGTTTTCTATGATAAATAGCAAGAGCGCCTCAGACCGAACGCGAGCGTTCTTTCGGGGTTTGTCTCCCATGTCACCATGTCAAATATGAAGAGCGCCTCAGCGCGTATGGCAACGTTGTTTGGGGGTTCGATTTACATGACAAATATGAAGAGTGCCCTAGACCGAACGCCAACGTTATTATTATTATTATTATTTTTTTTTTTTGCTTTTTTTTTGGGGGGGGGGGAGCAGTCAACAAGAGTGCGTTGACATTTGTGTGTGTGTGTGTGTGGAGAGGAGGGCTAATAGTTACAGCGGAACGAGGAAAATGAGAGGGTCAATGAAAGAATATTACAATAAACTCTCAATACTCAAATCTTTTTTCAATACACCACCAAAAGAAATGACTTAATGACTTCGCAACGCTCTTCTTGAAATTGAATACAATAATTATTTTATTTCTTTTGATTTCATCTCCGCCATTCACCTATTAACATATTCTAAGTATAAGATCATCAACTTTAAGTCACAAATAATAGATAATTTGTATAGATCAACAAGGAACGTTAAAACGAATTAATAACATTAATCGAAATGTGCACAAGAAATAGTTTGAATATATATTTTTGACATTATATTATATATTATACTTAAAAATAAGACATGAATAATTATCGAAATCATTTGAATTTTGTGAAGGGCTTTATTAAAAGTGGATAATATGATCACAAATATTTCTGTTATCCTGATGTCCCTTGTCTCGGTGTGTAAACACGTATTCGGATGGAAATTTATATACCAAACATGGCGTGATACTTGTCGTCAATAAGGCGTCCAATTATAATGTTCTTTAATTATTTGTCTCCTTTGATCAATTCAAATTATTAAAGCGTTTTTCGAAATTTAAACCAAACCAAAACATAAATACACATTAAGTTTACAGGACAATTACCGGAATCACCGTGTTCAAAAATAAAAAAACCCCAAGACAGTCAGTCATCAGCATACAATCTGTCATCAGCATACAGTCTGTCAACAGCATACAATCTGTCATCAGCATACAATCGGTCATCAGCATACAGTCTGTCAACAGCATACGGTCTGTCACCGGCAAACAATCTGTCAACAGCATACAGTCTGTCATCGGCATACAGTCTGTCAACAGCAAACAGTTTATCAACAGCATACACTCTGTCTTCAGCATTCAGTCTGTCATCGGCATACAATCTGTCATCAACATACAGTCTGTCAACAACATACAATCTGTCATCGGCATACAGTCTTTCAACAGCATACAGTCTGTCATCGGCATACAGTCTGTCATTGGCATACAATCTTTCATCAGCATACAGTCTGCCATTATCATGCAATCTGTCATCAGCATACAGTCTGTCAACAGCATACAGTCTGTCATCGGCAAACAGTCTGTAATCAGCATACAGTTTTTCATCAGGATACAGTTTGTCATCAGCATACAGTCTGTCAACAGCATACAGTCTGTCATCAGCATACAGTCTGTCATCAGCATACTTGTCTGTCATCAACATACAGTCTTTCATCAGCATAAAGTTTGTCATCGGCAAACAGTCTGTAATCAGCATACAGTTTTTCATCAGGATACAGTTTGTCATCAGCATACAGTCTGTCAACAGCATAAAGTCTGTCATCGGCAAACAGTCTGTAATCAGCATAATAGTCTGTCATCAACATACAGTCTGTCAACAGCATACAGTTTGTCATCGGCAAACAGTCTGTAATCAGCATACAGTTTTTCATCAGGATACAGTTTGTCATCAGCATACAGTCTGTAAACAGCATACAGTCTGTCATCGGCAAACAGTCTGTAATCAGCATAATAGTCTGTCATCAACATACAGTCTGTCAACAGCATACAGTTTGTCATCGGCAAACAGTCTGTCATCAGCATACAGTCTGTAATCAGCATACAGTTTTTCATCAGCATACAGTTTGTCATCAGCATACAGTCTGTCATCAGCAAACAGTCTGTAATCAGCATAATAGTCTGTCATCAACATACAGTCTGTCATTAGCATACATTTTGTCATCAGCAAACAGTCTGTAGTCAGCATACAGTCTGTCATCGGCAAACAGTCTATAATCAGCATAATAGTCTGTCATCAACATACAGTCTGTCAACAGCATACAGTCTGTCATCGGCAAACAGTCTGTCATCAGCATACAGTCTGTAATCAGCATACAGTTTTTCATCAGCATACAGTTTGTCATCAGCATACAGTCTGTCATCAGCAAACAGTCTGTAATCAGCATAATAGTCTGTCATCAACATACAGTCTGTCATTAGCATACAGTTTGTCATCAGCAAACAGTCTGTAATCAGCATACATTTTTTTATCAGCGTACAGTTTGTCATTAGCATACAGTCTGTCCTCAGCATACAGTCTGTAATCCGCATACAGTTTGTCATCAGCGTAGAGTCTTTCTTCAGGATACATTCTGTCAACAGCATACAGTTTGTCATCAGCATACAGTCTGTCATCAGCACACAGTCTGTAATCAGCATACAGTCTGTCATCGGCATACAGTTTGTCATCGGGATACAGTCTGTCATCAGCATACAGTTTGCCATCAGCATACAGTCGGTCATCAGCATACAGTCCGTCATCAGCATACCGTCTGTAATCAGCATACAGTCCTTTATCAGTATACTTTGATCAGCATTCTGTCTCAAATGTTTATTCCAAAACGAACGCGAATGTTTATATTTCATACAACATTGGGATTTAAAAAAGAAGGATTAAAATTTTATATAAACGACGAGAAACAGAAGGATTTGATTTGATTTGACTGCGTCTAAAGTATTTTTACATTAAAGCGTTTATGCCAAATGATATTAAAAAATGTGGATAAATTTTATTTCCAACAGCATTCAAGTTAAGAACGCTTATTTATATAATTATAAACATCAAAACGTGTTGGTATGTTATGTCAGAAACGTTCAAATAGAAAGCCTCGAGATTTACTTAAAACAGAATACTTAGGATTTTGTTTTTTAAACAAAATGATTTGATTTTAATATCAAACAACGTTCAAGAAGAATGCTTTGTGTGTTTACTATCAATGTTCAGTTTCTCGTCGCAAATTTGGTACTTAACTTTCCAAAAAAGAAACGTTTCCCAAGCCAATTAAGTACCAAAGTAACATTACTCCTATATTGCTGTAAACAAACGTTACTTCAGCTGTAAGGTAGGCCATTCCGCACCCCAAATGAACCAAAGTGGGTAACACCCGGTCCCGTATAGTGTAATACAATATTAACACTACTCTTACCATATACTCTTATAAGTGCTCAATTGAAGCAATTTATTTACACTTATCAAATACCCAATCTATTGCCTTGTATTGTAGCTACATTTTACCTTTGAACTTCTGATTAAGTGCCAAATATATCATTAAAAGGTATTCCTAAGACCACACGAAATTAATATCTTGTTCCTCGTATTTTTGCCAATAACAATTGGATCGAGCAAGCGAAAAAAACAACATTACTATTTTGTCAGTTCTCATAAAACTCGAAGCGAGCGAAAAGCAAAAAATATTTTTCTTATTATCAATAAAAAGAAGGAGAAATGTCAATTTATTTGCTCTTAACCCTTTGGAGTCCATTCTTGAACTGAAAGTCTATTGGACAATTGAAAAATGTTCGAATAAATACTATTTATTCATCCGTTTTTAGTAATCTAATACATGTTTATGAATAAACCAAATTTCTAAGTTAATCATAACACATTTTAAAGGGACTGTGTCACGGATTGGCCCCAAAAAAGTATTTTTTTGTAACGAATCTCAGGACAATTATCTAATAGAATGTGTTACGCTTTGATATCTTACAAAAAGTACCAAAATATAAAAAAAACAATTGTGTCGGAGACCCGCGTCGCCAAAATTGTAGTCTAGCGTCTTACTCACTGTGCTACAAAGGCTTATTCTAAACGGGTGACATAATTAAGCTATACACCAGCCACTGTAATATCACGTGATAACACCGACTAGCCAATCACGTATAAGGAATGAATTCTACCTGGTAGACATACCCAGTAATCTTGTTTAATGGAAAAATACGAAATAACTGCTAAACTTAAAAAAATTGTTAACTATATGATACTTCAGTTAGTAAGTTTCAATGCATTGTACACATCGATGCCAAGTTTATGTCAGTTTTCGACAATTTTCTTTTGTTCCGCTATTTTATCATACGTGAGACAGCCCCTTTAAGTATGATGATCATTTAAAGATCAGAAAAGGTATGAAACAACTGTGCACTTTAATATCAATTGAAACTGAATTTTGACATTGATATAGATTGCGTTTGGATGTGTTAAGAATTGTTCTTTTCACAGGCAGCATCAAACAACTAAGTGGTCTAAACACATTTTAATTTGCTGACTTAATTTCGTTATAGAATATCACAGTAAATGCAGTGACATTTGCGTACCAAAATGAAAAGTATAAGTGTATGTTCTGACTACTATAAAGGTCAGAGAAGTGTTTTATAACAAACATAAATGAAGGTTCTTATGTTATGCTTACCTATTTTGTGGTATATCGGGACCAGTGTACCATTCAGTACTGATCGCTAAGTGTGACCAGATATTTTCTGGTATATCGGGACCAGTGTACCATTCAGTACTGATCGCTAAGTGTGACCAGATATTTGTTCGCAATTTTTGTTTTTGTCATTATTTGGTAAAAAATGACAATGAAACATCAGTTTGAACCAAACCATTAAACAAATTCTTGTTGAGTTAAGCTGTTTTGTACTGCATCAGTCGCACCCAAAAATATTTCTTTTACATTTTAAAAAAAGTAGGTGCGGTAAACCTGCGAAATGAAACATCATTTAAGTGTGTCCTTACGCACAGTATTCCGCCGTATACCTTCAATTGAAATTCAATCTCAAGCTACCAAGACCCATATGCAGTTCAAATCTGGCATACTCAGCGACAAAAATACCATATTGTGGACTCTTTTCACACCCAAACAAAACCATTTTCAGCTCTAATTAAGCCTCTGCATTGCCAGCTCAATCCGAAATAGACCATATTTTTCATTCGTTAAGCCTTTTTCGACCAGAAGAAACCTCTGTGCAGCTCTCATTTAGCTTACCATTTGCCAAATTGATATTCCGATGCCCGTTAAGAGTCACGAACACCAGTGTGCTTCTGTTAAAGACATGCCCTGTGCCATATCTACCACATTTCGGAAGTCGTTCAGCATATTCATAGCCACAAAACAACCGAAAATTATGTTTGTGGCTACAGAAATTCACAATCGGTGTCAAACATACGAAAGTGCATCTGTACGTAGAATTATTTTTAGGCAATTGATGTCATGCATTGCTGTGATATATTTAACCAGTTATCCATTATATACGAGTGTCGTTTTGTTTGGTCTTCGTTATTTTGTATACTTTAAAGCTGCACTCTCACAGATTGAACGATTTGACAACTTTTTTTTGTCTTCGAACGGGCCATTTTTTGCGAAAGTGTATGGAAACCAGTAATATCAGACTGCTGACAAGAAATCAGATTGCAGATTTTCAAACGTTAGTAACGCTTTTAGCTATAAAACATTAATGTTAGAATGGAAATATGAAAATCTGCGATCTGATCTTTTATCAGCAGTCTTATATCACTTGTTGCAGATATTTACGCAGAAATTGGCTCGTTCCAAGACAAAAAATAAAACAGTTGTCAAAACGGTAAATCTGTGAGAGTGCAGCCTTAAGTAGTTTTATTCTTACGGATTTTCATTTAACATATTTTACTTTTCATCATCATAAAATCAACCATCTTGTTTGTGCAAACTGTATCGCCAATGCTTTAAAGTTGAAGTACTCACAAACAACAGGGGTCACTCTTTCTAGTACCTTCTCGTGATATGAATACATCAATCTGCCAAACAGAAGGCTTGGCACGTATCTATCTCATGCGATCTCATTTAAATACGTCCTTGATAAATAAAATAGGTCGCTTAAAGCATAAGCAGATGCTGCTTCGTATAATCTCGTACAACTGTACAACTTGAAAATAAATATTGTATATGGGCCTCACACAGTACAAATGTAAATGGGGAAAGCTTAAACTTTAACCAAAAGTTTAAAAAGTTGGCGTTTTATCTAGTTATATGAACACTTTCTTTAAAAAAAATAAAACATACATCCTTTGCATAAAGTTTTAGTGTAACCATGTTGCTAGAGAAAATTTATCAGATCTGCAACAATCACAACGCCACAATACATTGCTAATTGGAAAGTGTTTTCTATATCACCAAAAAGACATATTCATTTTGTGAAAATATGTTTCCGAAATTTGCAAATGATTTTGATTGAAATCGTAAAAACATTCAAAACTATTTCTTTACTCTTTATTACATCTAAGCGTGTTGCAACGGACAGAAGTATTGTGTTTACTAAATATCGAACCTTAAAACATTTTTTCTTTTTTTAAATGTCTAATATTTTGTTCCTTTAGACCACTTTTGCTCAGTGAAATTTTAGCTTTACCATTGTGCTTATAAACAGGACTTTAGTATATTTTAGGCCTGGCCATTATGCTTCCACACAGTTTGTTTTGTAAAGTATATTTTAGGCCTTACCGTTGTGCTTCTAAACATACTATTTGTTAAGTGTATGACGGCAACTACTACTACTACTACTACTACTACTACTACTACTACTACCTACTACCTACTACTACAACTACTACTACTACTATATAAATCTGGGTCAAACTGTGCTTATGAAGGATATCTTTCAAAAAAGAAAATGTCATGCCCATAGCAATAGCTTCTCTTTTCTCTATAAATAGAATCGCAGTAGGACGTTATCATATACACAAGTGCACGTTCAAGTACCAGGGTATCTCTAACCGGGTTACAATCTGTCTGTGCAAGTCTATGCTCCAAAAATCTAAAATGACTTACACAATCTTATCGGAGCACTCGCTAAATCGGCAAGGCCCGAGCGCAAATAAACTTACACACCACCACCGTTATCAGTCAGTACCGCCATTGATGTGAACGGAAGAACAAGGAATGCAACAGGTAGGCATTATGTTATTGTTTTAAAAAAGAAAAGCTTTAAACAAATTTACTATTAGCATTTTGTGTTACTCAATTAATTTGCATTCAAATCGGCATTTCTTCGCCATAGTATAATTTAAGATGTCATGAAAGGGTCACGTTCACAATTCTATATCTAAGTTCTCATATTACGCAAGCATATTTTTGATAAAAGTAGATAAAACTATATTTTAGTGCATGCCCAGGACGGTTATCAATGACTATATTTCGATGATTGCGTAATGTTTATTGTCTAATAACTTTGTTTCGCTCTGGTTTGGTGTCAGGGGCGGATTGAGAACTTAACGTTAGAGGGGGCATTACATAGGAGCGTTACCCTTTGACTTGCACCGCTCCCTCTAAACCTTAATTTAGTTGGTGTAATGTGTTGGCAAGTGGATGTGGAGGTACTACCCCCAGAATTTGCTTGAAGAATGGCTTTGTGGGGTTAGTGCTTTTTTGGCGCATATTACTCCCTTTTTTTTATCCTATATTGAAATAAAATGGGGCGACTGGGTGTCTGTTTGATCTTTAAGCGAGTGGCTTTAACAGGGATCCTAGTTAAAAATTAGGCTTTTGGACCAGTATTCACTTTCATTGTCAGAAGTGCAAATCTTTTTTTCATTGTGAAATTCCTATTTCTGAAGAATTTCAGACGAACTTTGCTGAATGTGTAACATATATCATGTTTAACGATACTTTTATCACTAAACCAAGGAATGATATCAATTGTATTTTGTAACATTGAATGTTTTCCATTTCTGAGTCTGAATCTCAAACTCAGAATTAAAACGCTAGTCAATATTGGCTATGGGCTTGTTCCTGCAGATTCATTGTCATAAATGACTACGCTTTCGTCATTGTCTATTTTAATGTATAACAAATGTAATGAATATTGACGTGACGTCATAAACTAGCGTTAAAATTACACGCGCTAAAAAAAAACTTTTATGTATTTAGCGCAGTAAATAACTACATGAGTAGATCTCATTATGATATCAATACAAAATCACCTTCGTGGTTATACATCACGGAATATATTACACTTGTATGCTAAAATTGATCGCAAATGTTCATTGTTGTCAATTTAAGAAATAAAAATGAAAACAAATGCGTATCGAATGAACCGAATATATTCTTTTTATCACATGCTATACTTTATCCCGGTTTAATATGACTGTCACGTATTTTACTGTAATACACATGCTTAATAATACTTTTATTTTATCATTTGTTTTTATGGTTTATTTGTTTTAAATGGTTCAGTTATCATTTTATTCAAGATGAAAACGTGATTTTCCTCTTGATTACATGAAAAGATTAATAAACGTTCGTCACCTTCTTTATTTAAACAACGAATGACGTAGTCAATATGTTATAAAATTATGATGTCATCTGACCGGGTTTGCTCTCTTCATTTAAATAAAAGCAATTTGTCGCCTCAGCATGCTTTCTACTTATACATTGATATTTGGTTTAAAACTATTCAGGATACTTCATCTTCTCAATGCATGTATCGCGGGAAATAACATTGCTTCATCAGTTTGCGGTATCATCGCAATTGCAACAGGAAGGCCATTTTGTGATATTTTCCGAATCAGGACATAGGATAAATGAATCAGAAACTTTACATCATATAATACACGTTTGTACTCAAAAACTATGTAAGAAAGCTCGTCAAGGGCTTGTGTACTAACAAATGTCCTGAACTTGTTGAATAAAATTGGGTAATATTTGAAGGACCGAGACAGATCATATATGCATGCTACAGTTGTGTCAGGTACAATGAAGCAAAGAAATCCAAGGGTGTATGCGAACAATAAATAAAAGTGTATTTAAGGCCTTACCATTGTGCGACTTAACAGGGTTTATCGTTTAGTGTATTTAAGGCCTTACCATTGTGCGACTTAACAGGGACGTAGCTAGCCCGCTATTCATGTGGATTCATAATTATGCTAGGGGGCTCCGAGGGCATGCTCCCTTGGAAAAGTTTGAAAACCATGGTACAATCCGGTGCATTCTTAGCGTTCTGATGTTTTTTTTATTTAGTACAGGAAAATGGACGGTTTTTCGATCATGTAGTCAAGTACGCATACTGCAACTTTGGCTGAAATTTTTGTCAGAATTATGTAGATTCAGCCGCGTATTCGCGTATAGGAAGCTACACACCTGCTGAACAGGGTATTGTTGAATGTATTTTAGGCCTAACCATTGAGCATCTAAACAGGGTATTAGTTGACATGTTTGACTACTTTGCATTTTCCTATAGTTTCCATTGTATACCATTAAATATAATATCCTGATACAAATCATTTACTTGTTCTTTAAAGGCTGGTGTAATAAATATCTCATTTGCTTTGTTTTAAGGGGCTTATCAGGTTAATGAAAAATGGATTTGAAAGAATGATTATTTTTAACTCATTTGACTTGAATGATCAAACAAAAAGAGCATATAATTTGTGAACAGTTAAAAAGACATACGCCTTTTTTATTTAATCACTTTTTCAGTCTCGTGTCTAAATTCAGACTAAAGACTGTGAAAAATTAAGTTATGTAAAAACATATAAATTAGTAAAACATTTGTGAAATTTCTTGTGTAAAGTTTTGTGAAAAAGTTTATAGCCAATTAACGTGAGCCGTAAGATGTTTGAAACAATACACTATTTAACTATACATATATAACCTTAACGTTATGTGTAATGAGAAAAAACGCTTGAATCAAACTGCATTTTAAAACCCACGTTATAATAAGTCAATAAACCCTATATTCTACCTAAATTTTACAAAACATGGACAACAGTCAAATATTTGATTTTGTCAAAACGGCGTGTGTCATGATTTTAAGATAAAAGGGAACCTCAAAAAATATCAAACGGATCGACAAATTATCATCACAAAAGATTTGATGAATCGCAAAAATACCAAAAGCACTCTTGATGTCCTTTATAGCGATAGTCAAACACTTGAGGGTTATGGAAGGCAGTTTTTGGCAGATACTGTATATAATCTTTTTCAGGTTCAATTATTGATCATTTCGACAATAATTCAGGTCGCATTTGTAGTATCGAATCAAATCATTTTTTACAATCTAGCAGAATGTAAAGGCCAGACGAATCGTCGTTACTTAATCCCCGGTAACAAATGGTCAAGCTAGTTTCTGGTTAACATGTGCGTGTGTATTATTGATATCTTTATCATGTTTATAGTTATAAAAAGACATACTAGTAATACTTTGTGCAGATATTATCGCATTATCATGCATCGTTGGTTATTGTTTAGTTTGAATTGTTTTCTTTCCGTTGCTTGAAAATAAATGCGAAATGTTTCTGGTTTATATACTTAATATCCAAATACACATAGTAAAAAAGCCAACTATATTTTTCATCTCTGCAAAAAAAAAGTTATTGTGATAATAAAAATGACTGATCTCGAATTGGAACGTTATCCGAGTAGTCTTAAACGTATAGGATTATCAATATACCATATTAATGCATAACTGAATTGCAAGCACTCATAAACACTGCTTAAGTTCTTCATAAACCGAAGGGATTAAATGCACATGTGTTTCATTCAATCTTTACCAAACTTGATGAAGATGTTTATTGGCATTTTATCTCGACCGAATTTGATAACCATCCAAAATAACAACGAACAATCGTGCTTATCATATTCTATTAAAAAGGCGTTCTAAGAAGGCGACATATTTAGTTCGCGGAATTTTGGTTGAATTGAATGAGACTTGTCATTAATAATGTAGATTTAAAAAAAAGATTAAAACATTAAATAAAACACATATTGAATTTGGTAAGGCCCCTACTTAACCAACGACAACTGTTTTCCTCTGGGGTTTTCCCACCTGATAAGTTTTGACACCGAAAATAAAAAAAAAATCAAATTCGGTTTGCCCTCTGTTTCATTTAGTTTGATACAAACCTTTTCATAAAAATAACATTGGAGGATCACATGCTTTTATGAATTTGGATTTATAGCAATTATATTGTTTAATATGCCGAAGAAAATTGACAGGAAAATTGAAGTAACTTGAAATGTTCTTGAGTCATAAAATTGTATTTCATTGTAGATGTAAAGTCATGTGAATAACCATAATGTGATTTTTTGTCAATGATGATCGGCTACATTTTTATTATTGAATGATCGGTCTAATAAATCGATAGTTATAAGAAAATTTAAATATATGCAAGTCACTAAATTTGAAGTAGAGATTGAATACACAAGTTGAGACATACATTTGTTTCTATTTATGAATAAGCCTAAAAGTATGCTTTTACGGAGGCAATGAAAAGAAATGTGACTTTAACTTGATTGTATGTAAAGCACGTTATTATTAAGTAACAAACTGAACACAACAGTTAAGTCTACATGTTTTCATTGAATGGAATCACATTATTAAAGATTGAAATACAACATAATCAGAGTTAATGAAGATGTAATCAGATTTTGACTTGGCTTGTACAGGTTAGATTTAAAACATGCATGTACATACTGAGTAAGATTTCAATCAGAAACATAAGTAACTGATAGATATATTCTGACGTTATTTAAATGTAACGAAAGCTCGACTAGACTTTTAACATCACAAATGTAAAACACTTATTTACTAATGGTTTGTATTCAGCCTGGCCCTCAAACAACACATTTTACTCTTTACTAAACAAATGCACCCTTCAAAGCGGAGCGATTATGCATTTGTGCTAATGTTAATTGTTTAAAGTTTACTTCATTTATTATGAGTATGGGATTTCGGAACACCAACCTTTCTCACCAGGTGCTGGTTAAGGTAGATAGCGCGAGTGCTTCCCTCTTGACATCTTAGATAAATCTGAAAAAACCTGCTTATATTACAGGTCCATGATCAATGGACAGACGGTAAATATCTGATTATTTTAATTGTCCGGTTGGTCTGTGACAATTTCATGAATAATTTCTTTGAACATCTCAATGTCTAGCAACCAAACTAGACATACCTCTCTGTCTGAAATGTAAGTGTTTTCGCGGTCCACTATATTTGTTTGGTTGGAAAAAACTGTAACCGGTGGTTTGATCTTGCAGACATGCAACCCCTTTGTCTTCGGCAAACAACTATCAGTTGTGCCTGGCTAAATGGCTTTTACCTGAGACCACCAATTACCACATTTAATTGATTAATAAATAATGTTATAAATCTTCTACATAACTTGTGATGCTATTGTTTTAAAGAGGAACGTGACATTAAATATCACAAGACTGGCTAATTTTATTGTTAAAGTTTGACTACACTAATTTCATGGCGGAACATCTTTAGATGAGCATAATATATACGCACGCATGAAAAGACAATAATTAGCCAAAACAAATGTTCTGCTTTAGCACAGTTAATCGGCTCAGTACATTTCAGCTGAACTCACACTTATTACAATAGAAGTCATCATTAATATCTACAGGAACATACAGTTCAACCAGTGGTCGCAGGCGTCACACTGTACAGGTATAATCAAAACCTCCATATTTAGTATATTCTTGAGTTGTATAAATATAAATAGAAATACAAAAAGAAAGCTTTTGACGGTTTATATGGGTGTAAGATATTCTTTTTGAGTTAACGTATTGATTGCAATCTTTTATTTGATTTGTATACTTTGTGTAAGCTTGCCAAACATCCAATGTCGGTTTGTGCAATCGTTTTCTGGTCCCTTGCAATGGCAACGATTTATCTTGCATTTCTATGATAGTCAATATAATATTTGCACTGTTTTTTTACAGCCGAATCACCAGTGTATGGGATGATGATATAGTGAACAGTTTGCGAGACATTCAGTTTCACAAAATTGGTAAGATAAATGTCATATTGTTGCCTTATATATTTTGCTGTTGTTGTGACCTGTTGTAGAGAATGACATTATTTTAGTCTTTGTAGTGTCTATTTTGTATGTTTACTTTATTTATATAGTTTATGGAAGTTATTGCCACTAGAATGATCTAACCTTGTCTTTGTTTTAAGCAACGCCCTTGATAATTTTATGTAGTTATTTATAAGTTACGTTTATACTATTCTTTATGCATTTTAATATACTTAATCTGACGATGCGTAATTCCACAATGTCACTGTGTTATTGAGATAACTAAATGAACTGGAAAAAAGTGATTAAGAGTTTTATTCCCGAGTTGCACTCCCAAATAAACCTTAATAGGACGTTTCTTCCTTCGACCGTTACTTCAAGCTCTATGGTAAATACACTTTCTGGTATGTTTTTTTATTTTCTTTTAACGTGTTTTTCTCCTCCAGTGTACATGTTGATTACTTGATGAACAATTGTTGTAGTTTATTTTATATATTGCTTTAGATGATCATACGGTGTTTTGATATATTTTGTGTTTCATATAATTTGTCACATATTTCATCATTTTATAATTAGGATGACATATATTTATGTATTGCATCATTTTGTTTGCTGACATGGCATTTTGACTACGATTACCCACAAGAACTTGCATTTTCTAAAACATTAATTCGTTTCTTACCTGAAATTAATGCAAATTTAGTGTTGATTTTCATTCTTGTTTTGACATTGAGACTATGTTACTTTTCGGCATTTCATGGTTTTCCGGGCTTGCGCAACAAACATCGTTTAGTATATATTAATTTTATTTTCAGTTTGTTTTTAATTTGTACAAGCATAATAACATTGTAGAGATTTTGGATTTAGATGTGATATGTGTATTCTGGTAAATTATCATTTTCAAGAGATATTTCGTGTATTGATATTGATCAGCTGATTGGAGGTTCAATTATCATCTGCACGGTGGTGTGTATTCAATAACAGACGACATCTATTAGAGCAGCCGATGTGCACAACTATGTCGGTAGTATTGTTAGTTTACGTTCCCAACAAACCCCCTAACATTTGTTTTCCCTTCTATAAAAACTTTCTGAGAATATATACAGTTTTCATGAATGAATAAAAATCAATTTATTTCTTGTAAAAACACGACATTTACACAACCAGCTCAAACCCTATATATAGTATGCCTAAAAAGTCAAAACATGTACAATTGCTATTAAATAAGGAACTTTAAAACATTTTGTATTTTCCTCAAGTCATATTTATTTCCCAAATTGGAAGACACAGGCGGTAAAACATAACCAAAACATTCACTAGGTTTAATATGTTTTGACCTATATTATGCAAGAGATACACAATTGGATGGTGACATTGCTTTTGTTTTGAAATATATTTGTGAATTTATACACTTAGCCGACTCCTAAGATGTTGGTCAGTTTTAATTTACCATTTTGGCAGTGGGCATAAACACTAATATCATTATTTTCATTATTTAAATTATTTATGTGCTAATATTTCTTTATATTTCGCATTGATAATCGCCATAATTTACTTGATTTACATGTTGTTGATTTTACACTGTGAAATTAGCTAGTTCCTTTCAATTACAGGTGTGTTCTGATATTTGGCATTTATTTTTTATCTTTGATTCATAGCATAACGTTTTTGTTGTCTCTTTCTTTTAAAAGTTTACCTAGGAATTCTTTTGAAAGAAAAGTTTAGCAAATACATGTCGTGTGTTTATTTTTAATCATGTTAAATCATGCCAGGAATGCTTCGTGTGAAGTGTGACGTCCGTTACTTTTAAAATTTAGGTAATCATTTGGAAGAAAAGTTTGTCAAATTTCCAAATATTTGTCATGTTTTTATTTTAAATAATGTTTGTTTTATTTGCTCCCAGTTTTAGTACAATAATGCTTTTTATTATGAAACTCTATGTTTTAAACATTTTATTTGCTAAAGCAGACTGTGTGTGATGCTCATAGTTTCAAACAATAACTGCATCGTATCTTTGAAAAGGTTTTGCATTAGGTACTCTTAATTCCTCCGTCGGCAGATAGAGTTGAGATATCTAATCATTTAAGTACTTGGGGTTTACCTATTAGTTAATTATTATTTGTTTTATTATTAAGTTTCCTAAAGTTAATGCATACTTTGATAAGATTTGCCTTTTACGTTTTTACTTTATTCAGGATTATTGGGATAAGAGTGAGGTTTGTGCATGTAAACTAGTTTAAACCCTCAGTAAATTTACGTTTTACTGACCGTTCCAAGGCGGTACCTAACAATCCTTGATAAACATACCTGTGTTTTTATATAGTATATATGCATTGTGTTGTTTGTGGAGTTTTATGCTGTTGCTCCATGTTTCTTGTTTGTGAATTTTTGTTTTTGTGTTCTATGTCTTTAGCATTTACCCTGTGCCATTAAACGGGGTTTACATTTTAACTTTTGGTTACTGAGCTTGTTTCTGTAGTTTTTCATATAAATATGGTGTGGCGGTACGAGGTACAATGTATCTGGATATCGGATAACTGTCAGAAGTCAATATGGTGATCTATGATTTCCTAAGGAAAAGGGCGCAAGGGATGATGGAACCATTAGTTGAGCATGCGAGCTTGTCCGTTGTAATTGCTGAATGAGATGCAATGGTTTCTTATGCGTCGTTTAACAATGCAGCAATCTTGTGAGTCCATTACTGCATTTGTATGTAGGTTAGAAATTCATTTGCTAATGATCATGGACAAGGGTGATATGCCCGTTTTCTGCTAGTAACGACCTTCGTAGACATGGTTTGGGCATGTTTGTCATAATAATGACACGGTACGAGACTACAACAATATGTAACAAGAGTTCGAGGGAGATTACCTGTTTCCATCTTCGTCCGAGCCGACCTGCTCATACTTAAGCTGTCGTGTCCCAAACGCCATCTATTTGATATGAGGAATGTGAACAAGTCACATGCAGGCGCATAGGTCGGCGTATGCTAGAAAGCTAAACTTGTTAATGGATAAACTTAAGGGTAACTCCGGGTATTGTGGTGACAGTACTAAAAGTAAGTTATTGTCGTGGAGGAAATGAACCTGGATGTGAAAGAGTGAATGGTTTCCATCCGCAATAACAACATAAATCTCAACAGCAACACGTTTGTTATGAGAAAGTTACACAAACATTAAGCGGCTTTAGTGTTTGTCCGAACGAAAATGGCGAGGAGCGAGGGCCCATGCCACCAGAAATAGACCGTCTATTGAAGAAACCGAGGTCAGTTTACGTCCGACACAGGAACTAAGATAGCTCGAAGGTAACCCAAATATTGACGATATTTTGTTTAACGGGATGAAAATCTAAGGCGTTGAACGACTGCGGCAGGATGGTTACACTATGTGATATTTTTTTCGCTACTTCGAGGTAATTATTTTAGTTCTGTTTTTAACAGATTTTACCATTGATGAGCTTGATCTCGTTGTTGTTGATGGTAGTCCGTGTCCAGACGTTTTGGGTACAAATGTTATACGCCGATGTAAGGCAGTTTAATTTCAGGAAACGGCGTAAGATTCTATTCCCGAATTATGGCAGACATAATTAGACGCTCTAAAAAACTTCATGCCAATGCAGTCTACCAATAGACGTGCTGTAAAAGCAGAACATTATGACACATTGGTTGTTAACGGGGCGTCACAGACGCGTTTGTTATTTTGTTACAGAAAGTTCAGAAGGCAACACATAAATACTTGTTTGTTAATGAATGTTTAGATTGAGACATGGTACTGATCCAAGAAGAAGTAGGCTTCAATGACACACACACACACACACACTAGCAGATAGGTGAGAATGTGATCCTTATGTCATTATAGGAATTCCAGATCCAGACATCCCAATCTACCAAGTCCCTATGGAACCACAGGAGGGACCGGTGCGCAAAATACACAGGAACTTCCTGCTTCCGTTTGTTTCTGTTTATTGTGCGGATAATGTCCCGAAACCACGAAATTAGAAACAACCCAAGATGCGGAACGGACACTAGGGAAACACCCAAATTCGATAGTAGCTGAGAGTCCGATGCGAGTTCATCTGACGATAGTGTCATTCACTTTGTGGTTCTGCAACGGCGGAATTCAAACCCAATACAGAAACCCATAGTTAATAGGAGGCAGATATTTTATACGAAATATAAAATTTAACACCTACCAAGTCTCTGTCAGCAACTAGCTTACCGTTTCGGCATACGAGCCTAGCAAGCACGGCCACCGGGCCGGAAGGAAGATCCACAGTCTTGCTGAAATGGTCATTCTGAACAGTTCGAACGTCAGCTAATGAAGAAGGCTATTTAACATTCGTCTCTTCCGCCATGATGATACATGAATGTCGGCAAATTCGAGATTGGAAGTTACCTGGCCGTTTTTGGGAGTGGGTTTCATTTACTCTATTAACGCTGGACTGTATATATATTGTGCATACCTATTTAATTGCATTTATTTAGCAGTGTGTTTTATTTTAAGACCCCTGCTTGAATTAAGGATAATATTTATTTCCACTGATAAATAGTTTACAGTGTATATTAAACACCTTTCTGGTTTACGTTTATGAATATCATCTGTTGTATTTTCAGTTTCAAATAAGAGACAATCCCATTTTTTCAATTTGCTGTTCATCATATTTAAGTATGTTTACAGGAGACCGGTGTTCGAGTGATTTTACGTCTAATGCCGATATGACCATATAACGTTTTGACCTGTCCAATATGCTTTAGATAATCAAATGCAAAATAATCTTTGTAATTACATGAAATGCAATTGTATAGGGGAGTATCATTTTTCAAATGTTTGTTTTTTGGCAAAGCAATATTAAAGGCAACTTAAATGATTTGATTGTTTTGGATAAAGGGCCTTCTGCGTACAACATAAGTAACTGGTAAACAAAGTGTTCAACTGTGGTAAATATTACTGTACAACATGTAAGCATATGCATACCCAGTGTGATTAACATAGAACCCTTACAAAACTAGTAAAATATCCGTTTGATACGTTGTTCATTTTACCCCTAAAGTGTTAGTTTATCAGTTTAAATTTGAATATTGCTATTGTTATAGGTCATTTTGGCGGACGTTTTGATACTTACCAAAGGTGATTAAAAGAACACGCGAGATCATGTCGTACGAGGACATCATAAAGTATGATAAAATCAAGAACTGGCTCAAGGGTTCTTTCGCTCTCAGAATTACCAAGGAAGGACTTCGGGACCTTGTGGACGGAGACAGCATGAGTATACAACAGAACATATACTTCTCTGTTCTCCAGGCGAGGAACCTTAGTCCGGGGACAACATGTTGCCATTGTTTGACCGAAACTCTCTTTCCGTGTTTTACAAAAGGACTGTGTTCACATCCCCGAAACTGCAAGATCCATGGCACTCCAGTCAAGAGTCACAGGCCATGTCCATTGCTTATATGTGACGACGTCCGAGATAAAATATACCGACTCCACAGATTTAAGGGACCGTCGTGGAAAAACAGCCATGCCGACCAATGGTGCGTGAATCACTGGGAAATTGCGAAGTGTTTTATGCCACCGGACGGCTACAAGAATGTGTGTTCTTTTGCTGAGACAGACTATAACGGGGTCATCAGTATACTGATTAACTGTACAGCATTCCAGCAAAAGCTGTCGTTTAAAGTGGGCACCGAGCCGAATATTCTAACACAGGTAATTTATATCATCAAATTAGTGGTTTAACAAGTATATAGTTTTACTTAAAATAAAGGGAGTCTCACAAATTCTACATGTTAATATGTATCACTGTTTAAAATTAATTCCACCTCCCACTTCTAAATCAAACGTCATCACGCATAGGGCTGGGACACAATTTCGACGAAGTCATGTCCGAAATGACCGATCTTTCGAATGCTACTTGGCGCTTTATCAAAACTACACTAAAATGTCATTTCATATTGTTTTAGGCATATAAAAATATTGGTGCTCACTCGGTGAAATAAATAGTTGGTTTCAGTGCAAGATCGTAATATATTTCAACGGATGAGCAACAAAACAAGTGAAGTAGCTAAGAAAGAAGTGTTCCACATGTTTAAATATGTTGCGATTTTTATGTGCGCACTGACGTTTGATTTCGAATTAAGATTTTAAAGACAAAAAAAAGTGAAAAATATCAAAATGTTAACACACTGTATGAAACAATGGCATATCAATTTTTATTTCACTGATATATCTCTTTAAATCGCCGAAAATGCTGAAATAATCAGTCATCATCAACACTTTTGGCAATTGTATGTATAAATTGTCATAGTTTCGAAAATGAAAGACCCAAAGACCGCTTATATTTTTATTCTACCTACGATTCCTTTTGAAAAACAAGTTATGCTCTAATCACCTTTAGGGTCAATGCCACATTTGGAGAGTTCCAAATTAAAGAGGTCAAATCAAAAGCAGTCTATCTCTTCACGAACTGTTAATGAACTTCACAGCACATACTTGTGGTGACCATGTGACAGTTGGTCGTGTCCGTGTTGTCATTGTTTAAATCAATATCAAACTATGTCAATGGTTAACACTTTGATCGATGTTTATGCAAAACTATGTGATGATACCATAAATTTAAAAAAAAAATGAGTGGGACAATCATATTCCACAGATTTGAAGAATATTATGCCATGTTATGGAAGGTTTGCACGTTTGCAATTTCTTATCACTTCTCGAATGGTCAATATTGCCGAATATGGAGTATTAACGTATTGTTTATTTATTGTCCATGGCTGTGTATCTATATTTTGGATTTTACACGAATCTTTAAACGCTTTGTAAGTAACATGTATTTAAAATCTGTGTAAAATGTGAATGGCTAGTTTACTGCTTGTGCTTAATTGGGGACATTTGTCAAGTTACTGTGACACCTTTTATTTCAATTCATCTCAGGCTCGAAATATTGGCCAGATAATTCGTCATTCGCCGGACCAGAAGGTGACAGACGCTGACTTAAAAGGCATGATTACCACCCTGACTACACTGCTGTCTGACCCCAAATATCTGAGCGGCGATCGAAAAGCAAAGGAAGCGGTTTTGAAATTGAACCAGGTAAATTGATTTAAAAGAAAGTCAACAAAATAACAAAATACAAGCTGTCATTTGACATTCAGAACTTTTGAAGTAGAAACATGGTATCATTGTACATAATTAATTCTTAGTAGAATTAAAGGAAGTCTGTAGCCCAGGTTAACATCGCAGTGATAACGAGCAATATACTTTCGTATTTAGAATCATTACCACTGCTACTACACCTTAAGTTAATTAATAAATAAAATGAAAAAAAGACAACAACATATTAAATGTTATTTTTAACAGCTTCAGACTGACACGCTGATCATATCAAATGAAGATGTCTATCAAATTCTTGATGAAGCCAGGATTGTCGTAGAAACTGGAAAACATCAAATAAAACATGCCACAGGCTCAGGAACACGTAAGCTTGAAAGTTCAGTGAGAGAAGGGGTACGTGAAATATACAGCCGAACAACAGAAGGTATTGAAGTCATAGAGAAGGCGGTAGTTGAGGCCATTGAGAACATCAGAACATCGACTACCGAAAGGGAAAAAGGTTATATGCATTTTGTGCCGGAAAATATTAACATTTAATTTACTGATAAAATCACTTCCTATTTTGTTTGATTTATATATTTATAATACTCGTTACAAATGACAAACCAATCACGATGAATAAAGAGCAAAGGAATAGTTCGACCAAGGGTACTCTACGATGCAAAACGTAATAATAAGCTTGTCATAATTTTCAAAAAAACATCAAAGTACGAGATTTTTTTCTATATTTTATGAGTTATCAAGAGATCGCTGTCATCTGCGCTGTCATTACTTTGTCTTGCGTCGTCATTGTCTGGGTCATCTACCGTTTCCGGTCGACTTAAATGTGGTATGCGCATTGATCGTGGTATGGTGATCAATTCCGATCAATAACCTTTGAATAACTTGGTGTAGAGTCTTGCAACTAACATGTAATTTATCCATTGAATGTGACCGGAAGATAACATCTTTTGGCCATTGTCGATCAATTAATTCTAAATGACTTCTAATATACTTTTTAGCTCGACTAGTCGAAGAAAGTTGGCATTTTCAATTATAACTCTCTTATGATTTTCTTCATTTAAATATCTACATACTTCACACAGTTCATCAGGATCATCACATTTAAGTTTTAGGACACCTTAAGTTTGGTTTAAGTTTTAAAGCATATGGGTATTTGACTTGCAACTCCAAAAATTCCCTTCATTATTGACCAAGTTGTCCAGGACCATCGCAAAATAAGATTACATAGCTTAATATTTACACCTTAACTTCTATTCCTTAAATGAATTGTCTTTCGGCAATTGCGTTTATCAATCAATGAATGCAACATCTTCGGATATGTTCGGATCGCTATTTATCGCATAACAATATACATGAAAACTATTGATCTTGTTATTGTTTGTATTGTGTCAGCAGGTCCGTAAAATATAAATCAACATTTTAAGAGTGTTAAGTTATTATCTTTTAAACGTATTGTTGTCAAAAGTGTTTCAAGTGGTTGATCTTTTCCCGCGTTATTGTGACGTCATTTGAAAAAAAATGTTTCCTGTTAAAGTCTGGTCGTTCTATATATAAAATGAGTAAGAAATGATTACTTAAAGGTTCTCTTAAATGAAATGGAGTATTTTTTAACGTTTCTTGAATGAAATAAAGAACTATTGGTGTAAATATATGGAATGAATCGCGGTGTTGATGTCATTATCGGGGATATTAACGCAATTGGGCTGGTCAAAGTACACGTGGAGTCCTTCGGACTCCACACACTTCGACCAGCCCAATTGCGTTCATACCCTGATAATGACATCAACCCCGCAATTCATTTCTAAAATAATAATCCAAATCCCTTAATTGGGATAGGAACTAAGGTTAAAGGTTTAAGGCACATTGTGTTCGGTTAAAGTTTTAGAGCAAGTTCTGGTTTTCACTAAATACTTCTATACCATTCTATTCCTTTCATTCTTCGCATAATTTTGACACCCATCATACAATTAAGTTACATAACGCCATGTTGTCCTTAATACAAATAATAGCCCCTTATCGTCTTTAGTTTTAGGGCAACTTAGGATTTTAAATCTGATCTCAAATACTGTTCTCTCAATCAATTTCATACTTCACACAGTTGTCCGGGACCATAAAATAATTAAGTTACATAACCCCATATCATCAAAGATACAAAGTTTCTGATTGACTCAGGTACTAACGTTTAAGTTTGAGGGCAATTCGAATTAGGTTAAGTTTGAGGGCAAATTGGGAATTTAACGTAAAGCCTTTTTAACCTAGCATAATCAATTAAGTTATATAACTCCACGTTGTCTTTAAAGCAAATAATAGAGGTTTAACTAAAATCTCAAATACCGTTTATTCAATGGAAATCATACTTCACACAGTTGTTCACAGCCAGTACAGGATGAAAATTCAATATCAACATTGGGAAATTAATAACTAAAATATGATTGCTCCCGACAGGCAGAATATTGCATTTGTGAAATTCTTGTTTTATATACATATTTACAGACCTTCAAATACGATTGGCAAAGAATTACCAGAAAACTCTGAGCAGTGCGCCAATATCACCCCTGGTCTCGGACAAGGACGAGATGCTGGATAAGTTCTACGTCGCTCCGAGGATCATGGAGAAGGACCGTAGAAAGATTGAATCCTCGGAAGAACAGAAAGGAACACTTATTTCTTCTTACAGGAATATCTTCTGCAAAGGCGATGCACTTTTAAGCAACATTTACATTATTGGTGAGGCCGGGATGGGGAAATCAACATTTACTACGAAATGTGCCCTCGTCTGGGGAAAACAAATTCTTGACACTGATACCCTTGACAGCAGTTCCAAACATGAATTTCAGGATGTTGAAGTTCTAGCTAAATTTGACTTTCTTTTTCATGTTACTCTTCGTAATTCTAATGAATCGTGCAACCTTACTGACATGATAACAGATCAGATAATCAGCAGGATTTATCTTGGGGATGAAGAAGCTGCAGGAAGAGATACTCTGCTGAGTGTTCTTTCAAACCGGAAATGCCTTATATTAGCTGACGGTCTAGATGAATGGTCACATCCTCATGACACGAAGTGTTTCTGCAGAGAAGAGGAGAAGGTTGTTCCATTCCTGTCTTCAACAATTGATGCAACTGTGTTGATAACGTCCAGGCCATGGAGGATGGCCCAACATCGTGTAAAAGATTCAAGAATTGACAAGTACCTCGAAATTGAAGGTGCGGCTGATACCAAACATTTAGTTCAGAATGTACTGGGTTGTCTATGTGGGAAGACTGAGAGCGAAGAGAAAAGCAGGGAATTCTTGTCATTTATTGATAAGAGAAAACTTCCAAACCTACTGTCCGTTCCAATTGTCTTAATGATGCTCGTATGTTTGTGGTTTGAGGGAGTCGGAGAATCGTTCTCTCTCTGCGAGATATATGCGCTCATGATAGACATGATGTTTGGAAGAAAAGCACTCACGAAGTATAAGCCTCAACACGAGCAGACAAAGTTGCCGTCATGCTTTCAGAATTCAAAACACATTTTTAGAAACATACCTGCATTGTTATCATCAGCGAAACTTGCATTTGAACAACTGTTTTCGATGGATAAGAAATCTGCCTTAGTATTCAAACAAGTCGGGTCGCTTTCACAAGAAGACTTGGAAATTATGCAAAAGACAGGAATTATCCGGGAAACAAAATCGCAATCGTTCATCATGCAATCGTCAAGTTACTCTTTTATTCACAAAACAGTTCAAGAATTTCTTGCAGCCTTGCACCTGTCATATAACCCTCATGAATTTCACCGGGTAGTAGAACCATTTTATAACCAGGCAGTTGAAATATCGGATGTTTCGGAAGTGTTTATTTATATTTGCGGAATGAACAGTCACATAGCAAATCAGATGTCTACAATGATGTGTAACACTGTACCTCTTTGTCAGACAGGCGTTATTTCATCGTCAAATTACATATATACAATTGATCGGCCAAAGTATTCAGTAGTTGATATCCTTCAACGTCTAATTGCTAGAGGCCACATTGAAGCATGTGCGAACAATGTGGCAAATATTCAGCTCAGCCTTCATTTCTTTATATTTGATCAAAGAACTCGAAATGTGTCTACACTGAAGACTTTGCTGTCAATGAATGCATGTCAAGTACGCTATATGTGTATTAAGAGACACGAGAAGGTGATCAGCGAGAATGAGATCGAGAAAGTGCTTAGCCTATCAAAAGACACTCTCTCCGCCCTTGACATGGAAAACCGAGGTGGCTTGATTGACATGTCAACATGTCGGCAACTTAAACACCTGCGTTTATCTGGTAAAGGAATAAGAAATATCAGTATGAACGCTGAATGTTTAGTGTCATGTAAACTATTCAGGCTTTCAATAGAAGTTGAAAAAGCCGTCCTTCATTCTCTCAACTCCAACGAATTTAAATTGGGTATTGCAAATAGATGCAGTCCTTTGAAACACATCGAAATGAATTCCATCAAGAATGTCGACTTATTTTGTGAAACACTTCCACTACTGTCACAGCTAAAGTACTTGCATATCAATGAAACAAATCTCTGTGATCATATTCTCCACCTCCCTGGAACCGTCACTTGTGTTGAACTGCTCAAAGTGACGATGACATCTAACGCGTTTCAAGGACTGGTTAAGAAACTAGAGGAGAGCACACATACTGTCACTTGCTTTTTATATAGCTGTACTGTCAAACCTAATAGTGAGTTTGAAAACACGAAACAGTATGTGCGATCATGTTTGAAATACACTGTTTTAGTGGACGACATTGACATATTTTCTTTTAAAAGAAGCATTTAAAGAAATCATTCACTGATTATGGCTGTTTGTAGAGTTGTGTGCTGTTCTATGTTTCTTGTTTGTGAATTTGTGTTCTATGTCTATGGCGTTTGCCCATTGCCACTAAACCGGGTTTATGTTTAAACTTTTTGCTACTGAGCATGTTTCTGTAGCTTTTTGCATATATACTAAGTTCATTTTTTCTAAACTTTGTTGGTATTGATGTTTTCAATTTCTTTGGGGGCAAACACCAAAAAAGCAACTAACAGATACTCATCTTATTGAACAGATTTTTCTTTTAAAATGAAAGACAAACACCAATTACTTTCCAATGCATTATTAATGTTTTACGGCCAAAGGAGTGTATTTCATTTTGCATTTATCATATATGACTCTATAAAACCTAAATGATTCCCTTTAAATAACAACTATTTTATTGAACATCTATCATGCAGAGGGTTTTCATTCACAGTCATATTCATGTAAGCATAGAACTCACAAAACGCAGTGTGTATTTCTTCTGTTTAATGAAATTATGGCTTAACAAAATGTATATTCCATCTCCCTTATTTTCTTTTTTTAAAAGATGTTTAACGTTACATGTCTTAGCAACAGCTGTGACAAAGCACAAACTTCACAATGCACATACAAGCACCCCATATGTACTATAATAACAACGGTTGAATGAAGTGTATTGTTTTGAAAAGTCGCGTTTTAAGGAGATATATTGCTTAAACTTTGAAGATAGGTTTAATTTTGTATCAAACGTTAAGTTTTTACTCCTTTGAATATTTCTACAGTATCAGTTAAATAAAATCAGATCTATTCGATATATATCATTTACGCATTTCATTCTAGAGTTTGTCTCATATTTAAACTTGCATGTGTGTACCTAGGCTATATAAATTAATGTAGAATGTAGTTTCAGGGACATTGAACCATGACGATTTGAATGTGTTCTGTTAAAGGCTAAGACTTCTGATAACGTGTGTTGACAAATGCGAGCTACACGCCTGTACAATATAAGCCCTCGGGCAAAGAGTATTCCGGATTCTGGTCTGAATTAAGGGGCGATATATGTAGATGAGGAGTTATGGAATAGAACCTTGCCACCAGGATACAGCAGAAAAGTTATGGAATGCAATAGGCCATGGTCAGTAGTGAAACTGTGTTTAATGCAATATGCATTGTAGCTCTTGCTGCAAAGATAACAAAGATTACATTGTGTTTCAACATATTTCGCTGTCTTAAGTGTTTTTGTTTTAATAATTGCATGTTAGGAACAATGTGGTAACTGACAATATGCTATTCTTCAACAACTACAGAATATTGTATTACCATAATTTTATCTACATTCTAATTGTATTTATCAACCAATCGCAATTGTAACTTGTTAAGTATAATATCAAGGACCATGGGCCTTCAAAGATCATCTAACATTAAACTGAATACCAGTTACCAAATATATTTTGTAAATAATTACAATGAGAAGGTTTATTTATTGATTATATGAATATGTAATAAATATATTTTGGACATAAGTTTTTTTATATTTTTGAGTTCATTTTTTATGTCTTTTTCATGTAAAACGTTTTTGAGACAACGAGTTTCACCATACACTGTATACTAGTTTGAAGACACCGAGTCCAGGTTAACAGCACACTAAGAACTGGTTTTAAAGCCATCAAGTTATGGTTCTCCACACCATGTATATTGAGTGCTGGTTTTAACGACACAGAGGTATGAATAACAACATACCGTGTACTGGTATTAACGACACAGAGTCATAGTTTACCATACACCGAGTATTGGTTTTAAAGACACAAATTCATAGTATATCATACACCGAGTACTGGTTTTAAAGACTCCGAGTCATGGTTTACTATGCACCGAGTACTGGTTTTAAAGACACAAAGGCATGGTTAAGCATACACAAGTACTGGCTTTAAAGACACAGAGACATAATTTACCTTCTAGCACACCGGGTAGGCATTTCTGATAACGTGTGTTGACAAATGCGAGCTACATGCCTGTACAATATAAGCCCTCGGGCGAAGAGTATTCCGGATTCTGGTCTGAATTAAGGGGCGAAATATGTAGATGAGGAGTTATGGAATAGAACTCCATCTGGCATCCCCCCATGCCAGATGAGTCACGCGCTGTGACGTAATAATTTCAATTTCTTTTATAATACAAGTTATGTAATCATAATTATGAAATTTAAATAGATGAGTTCCATTAACATTAACTTTAGAAAAAATCAACTTTAAAAAGCAAAACAAAATAACTCTTAAAAGACGTTATGTCGAAGGAACTTATTGACGTATGCAGTGAATACATATTACTGCGCGTCATGACGTCAGTAAACTTAATCGCACGCGCTTTTTGGTGATATGTACAAAAATGCGCCTTTTATATATTTTCTTCACAAAATATGTTATTTAATGTATGCTAGAAAAAATATCTATCATGTGTGTCCGTTTCGGATAGAAAATTGCGACCCTCGGGCACGCTGCGTTGCCGGTAACTCGGCAAGCCTCGTTACCTGGCAACGCAGGTGCCCTCGGGTCGGATTTTTCTATCCGGAACGGAAACACATGACAGATATTGTTAATACACTGAGGACTGGTTTAAAAGACACAAAGGCATGGTTAACCATACACTCGGCAAGCCTCGTTACCTGGCAACGCAGGTGCCCTCGGGTCGGATTTTTCTATCCGGAACGGAAACACATGACAGATATTGTTAATACACTGAGGACTGGTTTAAAAGACACAAAGGCATGGTTAACCATACACCGAGTACTGGTTTTAAAGACACAAAAGCATGGTTAACCGTACAACGAGTACTGGTTTAAAAGACACAGAGTCATGGTTTATCATACAACGAGTACTGGTTTTAAAGACACAGAGTCATGGTTTACCAAACAACGAGTACTAGTTTATAAGACACAGAGTCATGGTTTATCATACAACGAGTACTAGTTTTAAAGACAGAGAGTCATGATTTATCATACACCGAGTACTGGTTTTAAAGACATAGATTTATGGTTAACCACATACCGAGAACTTGTTTTAAAGACTCAGAGTTATGGTGTGTCATGCACCGAATACTGGTTTTTAAGACACAGGATCATGTTGTACCATTCACCGAGTACTGGTTTTTAAGTTACAATGTTATGGTTTGACATACAATTAGTACTGGTTTTATAAACACAGAGTCATGGTTCACCATACACCGAGTACGGCATTTAGACAGAGAGTCACTTTAACCTTACAACACGTACTGGTTTTAAAGATACAAAGTCATGGATTACAAAACATTTAGTATTGGTTTAGAAGACACAGAGTCATGGTTTAACATACACCGAGTTCAGGTTTTAAAGACACAGGGTCATGGTGTACAATACATCGATAACTAGTTTTTAAGACACGATCTTATGGTTTACCATACACTTAGTACTAGTTTTAAAGATACCGAGTCCCAATGGGTTGATAAAATCCAAACGGAACAAATTGGCTTATTTATTTCATGAAATGATATCAAGTTTTAATTCATTAAATGATATAAAGTTTTTTTTACTTTGTATAAAGTTTAAGATGTGTAATAATGAGTATACATTAGAACCTAGAAATGTAACAAAATGTCTCAGTTTCAATTCATTACATATATTTACAACAATTGTTCACTAGTTCATTCAATAATTGTTAAAAAAAATACTTCATTTTATTTTAGAAAATCTTTCAGTAATCCTTTCTTATCCATTCTGTAAATCGAACGACTCGACTTTAACCGGAAACATTTTTTCAAATGAAGTCACAATAACGCGGGAACCCCCCCCCCACTTGAAATCCCTTTTAAACGTTACATTTAAACACTTATGGTAACAATATATTTAAAATATGATAAATTAACACTTTCTAAAATGTTGATTTATTCTTTACGGGACCTGCGGACAATACAAACAATAACAATATCAAAAGTGTTCATGTATAATGTTATGCGATGAATTGCAACCCGAACATATCCGAAGATGTTGCGTTCATCTTTTGATAAACGCCATTGCCGAAAGGTAGTTCATTTAAGGAATGGAGGTTGAGGTGTAGATATAAAGATGTAAATCTACCTTTAGGTTTTATCTTTTTCTTCATCAGCTTTATGTTTCATTTTGCTTTTCATCCTGCAATCCTACACTTTGATGGAGCAGTATTGGTGATGTCAATTGTTGTCAATATATCGAAACCTTGAACATTAGATTATAGAGATCGCAAAGCTGAATGACTATTTACAAATCTCCCTTATGTCGCTATTTTACTATGATGCGCCTTTTAGAATAAAGGGTTAAGGTTTGTGGAGTTTTGTGCTGTTGTTCAATGTTTCTTGTTTGTGATTTTTTGTTTTTGTGTCATTTGCGTTAACCCTGTGCTGTTAAACGGGGTTTATGTTTATGTTTAAATTTTGGCTACTGAGCATGTTTCCGTAGTTTTTCACATAAGTATTGTAGAATATAAGAGACAAAAATGGCAGCAGGACAACTATATATTTGTCAGAAAATATCACAGCATCCCCGCATGTGCGGAAGTTGGGACCAGTTTTGTTCTTTATGTCCCTCTAAACCCTACGTAACCTTCTCAGGATATCTTTCTGATGTAGAAGACCTGCGTCCCTGCCGTTAATCGGTAACAACTCCCACCTCTTACACGCTTTGCATCCCTAGGTCTCCCAATGAAGTATATGTTAGCTATAACCTTTATATCAACTCGGTATTATCGAGTACCTTTTTAATTTCATAAGGAGCCTCATTTTTACTGAAATCGTGAGCCTAGGGTCCCTTTAATGAGATTATCCTGAACATCCATTCTTGGGCTTATCAAGGGATCGATGATCTCTGCCAGGTATTTCATGAAATCCTTGCGTACTCATCTAAAGGCTTTATTAGAGATACATATTTTATTGTACCTTACAAGGCGATGTGTTGTAGCATAAATCCCCTATTTTGAACGTCCAAGGTCAAGGTCATTTACTTAAAAAGTCCTAAATCATGCATTGGACATAACTTTCCCATGCATACTTTGATTTAAACAAAAACACATTTTACAGATGACCATTATAACAAGAGGGAGTTAAGAGCAAAAAGATTCAAATCATCGGTCAAAACATTTCTTTAGTAACAATCCTGGATAAACATACCTATTATATACTATATATATATATAGTATGTATGCACTGTGCTGTTTGTGGAGTTTTGTGCTGTTCTTACATGTTTCTTGTTTGTGATTTTAAGTTCTATGTCTTTGGCGTTTACCAAGTGCCATTCAACCGGGTTTATGTTTAACCTTTTTGCTACTGAGCTTGTTTCTGTAGCTTTTCGCATAAATATTGGAAAGCATGATTTATTTTAGACAACAATTGTGTTACTGAGTGACACAGGGATTGACGGAGAGAGTAATATAGGTGTACAACCTTTTCATCTGTTTGCACCCCTTTTTTTACAGCTGTGAAGGTTTCTGTTTCAAAATTGTCTTCAACAGCATGTATCATATTTTTGAGAGCCTCTCTGTGAGGTAATGGAGCGAGAGATGGTACAACAATATCTTCCTCTTGATGTGTCTGCACTGGTCAATCAAAATCAACTGCATACACTTTGCTTCCAGAAACTAATTATTGACGTTAGAGTTATCACTTACTAGAGCTATTATTGAACGAGATAAATATACCCCTTACATTTCAGGTTATAGTCCATGAGTGACACTCAAAAATCACCTTTGCAACAATTCATTTCAAATGGATAATTTGACCCAATCATCATTAAAAACACGCTGTAAAGTAGATTGAATCTTAAAATTCTCAACTTTTTCAAGTCAACTTGGTATTTCTCATAAGAATCTTTGTTTTCGACCAGTTTTCTGCAACCAAGCGTCAGATCACACACGACCTTAATATCATTGAAGTCAAATATACTTATTTTATTTGCATGTAGAATAGAAGCTTTTTATTTATACCTATATATAGCTATATCCTACCTATATAAATATTTTGACACCAGTATGCTATAATTTTAAACTGTACTATTATTGCATATAATATTATTCATGTTCTACGTCTATCAATGTTTGGATATATTATGAATATGTCTAGCCATGGGGAAAATTAAGATATTGAGTTGATTTGAGATGGGAGAGTAAGTGTGCATCTTTAAATAGATACTATAAGCTCATTTTGTTAAGGGTTGTTATAGCTTACATACAAACACACGCACAAAACGTACAATAAAGTCACGTACGCAACCACGCGTAAAACGCACCCCACACACCATCCCACACTCAAGCACGCATGCACACGCATGCATATATGCGCACGCGCTCGCGCTCTCGCACACACACACACACACACACGCACGCACGCACGCACACACACACACACACACACATGCGCGCACGCGCGCACACACATACACACACACACAAACGATCATACGCACGCCCATGCACACGCATGCACACACACACGCTCTCACGCACATGTACGCTCTCACACGCCGGCATGTACACACACACACGCGCGCGCGCGCACGCACGCACGCACGCACGCACGCGTGCATAGCCATTGTACGCACGGCAGGGACATTGAATGCGGGATAATGTAGCTATGTTGGCTTCTGTATTAGGGCAATGAATGCATCGCCGAAAGATGTCTCATGAAGTTGCTTGTACGCGAAGCTTGATTGCGTGGTAAAGTTAGGAAAACAAAATAACTCGGTATGGATAAAACAAACAATGCATTGATTAACAAAATTAAAAAAAATACTGCACTAAAAACATTAACTTTAAGATCATCATTTAAACCATTTAGAACATATATTTTATTATAGTGTGTTTGTGTGAGTGTGTGTGTGGCGTGTTTGTGTGTATGGGCGTGCGTGCATCTACGAGTATGTGGGCGTATACGTGTGTTCGTGTGAGTGCATTTGTGTGAACTATAACAGCCCTTAATAAGATGAGATAAAAAAAAACAATTCAATGTGATCATTTACAATCAGTGCAAACACTCGTGTTAAACACAAATACGATTTACCACAACTAATACTATTGTTATATGCCTTTAAGAATAAATACATATCGAAAACAATGGTTCTTATGAAGAATACCGAGTTTAATTTGAAAGAAATATGAGACCATAGTAAAGTCTTTAGCATTCACCAAAAAATGAATCATTTTTGCGCTTTCTACTATTAAATAAACAGTTACAATCTTGTAATCAGTGAATAATATTTTGTATAAGTGTATTACATTGCCAACTTTGGAGCTTATCAGGGTAACGACCGTCTCTATCAAATTCTCCTCTCAATGCAATAGAAGTCTTAAGATACGCTAGTTTAGCACTTATTTATCTACAGGACGCAGTGTAAGATTAAGGCAGATAAGAAATACAGAATTTATGAGGGTCATAAAGTTGACCCGTCCTTTTATTATTAGTTGCGATAGAAAATTTCAGTTTTGGATTTAGCCATAATTAGGTAGAGCTGTTCTATAGGGGGAACGTTAGTTGATAAAGTACTGATATATCAAATCATCTCTGATAAACTTACTTCTTTTACAAATTACATTCCGTGTCTTTTTGTTAAAATCTATAATTGATCGTGTATCAAGACATTTAATTGGGGCCGTTTCCATTGAAGTCATTGATTTATAAAGCTGGTTATTCAGCGCCCATTCTGTGGAATTAGATATTTTATGCAACAACAATAACAAATATCCCTAACATAAAACTGATCAGACACTCTAAGTTTTCTAATCTTTCCATTTAATAAACAAAAACAATTAGATTGACGTCATGCTAAACGTTTAAATACACTACTTAAAATAAGTCACATACTCGTATTATAAATTGTCTTGATTAAAAGCAAATACAGAGACAATCCCATTAAGCTAAAATAAGGTATAAGGTCAATGCTCTGTTTAAAAGCACAATGCACATTGCAAAACCGAAACAGAAATATGGACAAACATATTATTAAGTACTTGTAGTTTGATCACCATCCCCACCATCATGAATCACCATCGATATCAATAGTATCATCGATCGTGAAATACACAACATCTTGATGAACAATATGCATGACTTGTACTCACATTCAATTTATTGAAAAACTACTAAGAATTGATCAATACCACGAGCTCAATATTTAGTATTATGAACGAACATTGAAAACTTTAAAGGAATGAAATGATATTTTTAACATGGAAGGAAAATATTCGTACTAGTACTCAATTGTACAGTTCAATATTTGCCGTTCATCAAAGACCAAACAAAAACAAACAAACACGCTTTTACAGAACATTGAGACTGAGACAATACGGTTTGTTCCAACCCGCACAAGCTAAAACTTACAATGGTTAAAATGTTGATAGCAAGCAATGACATGCATGTAACTTACACGAAAGCTGTTAAAGAAGTTAAAATAACAATGCATCAATTCATGATAAAAGGTCGGCATTGTTTATCATACTTTATTATACTTATCAAACAATTCATATTTTCCGCATTTAGATTCCTTGTTTCATATAGTTTATAAAGATCATCCCGCGCCTATCGGTCGCTCTAACACATTATTGAAAGCCACAGGGCAATAAGGGCACTCAATGTTAATGGCGTAAAACAAGCACGTATACCGGGTTTAAAAACATTCGAAAAATCTGTTCTTCTTAGAGAACATTAAAACTAAATCTGATTTAAAACTTGTTTAGAAATATCAAATTATTATTCTCCCTGTGCAGGCCATATACCCATCATTTACAATATCAACTTATTATTGCACAATAATTCGGTTACTAACAAATACTAACTATCAGTTGTTTTAAATCAGATGCACCAGATTACACCATTTATAGAAAGGACTGGGACTCCCTTTCCCAAACTGCCTAACTAAAGTATGTAAAACTATAAATGTATCACTGTATAAATGCTCAGTAAACGGAATGTGTTAATGTCTCATAAGAAGGTTATTGTAAAACCTGTACCATACACCCTGTTTTTTACATAACTTTTAAACAATTGGAGTAATTTAAAAAAGCATGATCATAGTTAAGGGTTTGTAAATATTCAACCTTTTGCTTTTGTAATGTTTTTACACTTTCCATAAAAGGGAAGTAACTTTGTCATTTAAGTTTCTTTTAAAAGTTAAACAATACCGCCTTTCATGTGCTGCGATAAATGCCTGTCGATAGAGATTTATGATCACCTTTATAAAACACGTAAATACATGCATTGCATTTCCTTAAGATTAAAGCGCGAGTTCTTTTTACATTTTCTTAAAGTTAGTGTTTTTTTCTTCCAAATTCAATTCGGATGTAGTAAAGCTTTTAAAAAATACAAACCAGCGGATACGGTACTACAAACATACTTGCATATGTTCGAAACAACTTTTGAAAATCACGCTTGAAGCTTCTCTTTTAATTTTTGATGTAAATAAAAATTAGGAGTAATATACATTTGTACTTCATACATAACTACCAGTAGGTATGTTTTATTAAACAGGACACAGTGCAAAAATCTAGGGCAGGATTAGATGTATTTTGAGGTGAAGGCAGCAAAGAAAAGCTTTGGCGTGTTGCAATGTTATGTATTTACATGGTTTTATTCAATATATATAATGATTGTAATACGTCACATGCTCATATTATAAATTGTCTAAATGCAAACAGAGACAATCCGTAATTAAGCCAAAATAAGGTCAATGCTCTGTTTAAAAGCACAACTCTTATGGCAAAACCGAAACAGAAGTATCGAGGAACATTTCTTTTAGTTCTTGCTGTTTGATAATGGGAACAATGTTCTTGTGTTTCAGCACCAATTCTCCATGTCAACTTTTGATGAGTTTTGAGTGACTTTACCAATGAAATGTCATGTTACACACATACGCACGTAAGGAAGATTGGCATTTTTGGCCGGAATCGGTTGAGTGACGTTGTCATAAATACTACCCACTACTTTTAACAGACATTTGAAAATTAGAATTTATTTTTGCATCAATTCGCTATTAATGATATATTTTACACGCAAGGAAAATATTCGTCCTAGTACTCAAGTGTACAGTTCTATATTTGCTGTCCATCAAAGACCAAACAAAAATGAACACAAACACGCAAATATAGAACATGGAGACTGAGACAACACGGTTTGTGCAAATCCGCACAAGCAAAAACTTACAATGGTTAAAATGTTGATGTTGAAACTACTCTCCATTAATACTGATAGGAAACAATGACATACATGTAACTAAAAAGAAAGCTGTTGAAGAAGTTAAAATAACAATGCATCAATTTATGATAAAAGATCGTCATTGCTTATTATTCTTATCAAACAATTCATATTTTCCGCATTTAGATTCCATGTTTCATAGAGTATAAAGATCATACTGCGCCTATTGATCGCCCTACTACATAATTGAAAGCCACAGAATAATAAGTTCACTCGATGGTAATGGTAAAAAGAAGCACGTATACCGGGTTTACAATCATACAAATAATCTGGTCTTCTGAGAGAACGTTAAAACTAAATCTGATTTTATACTTGTTAAGTAATATCAAAATATCCTTCTCCCTGTGCAGGCCTTATACCCATAATTTACAGTATAATCTGATTATGGCACAATAATTTGGTTACTATCATATTATCACTATCAGTTGCTGTAAATCGTTCCTTGAAATGCACCAGATTGCATCATTTATAAAAAAGAACGGGAACTGCCCTTCCCAAAATCATCCTTTTGCCGCCCTAAAGAAATATGTGTTCCTACGCGCCCGACAATACAATACGATGACTAACTTAGAAGCATGTATAATTATTAATGCTACAAATGCTCAGTAAACGGAATGTGTTATTGCCTCTTAATTATGGTTTTGTCTAACCTCTTCTATACAAACTGTTTTTCACATAATTTTTAATCAAATGGGGTAATTGAAAATGTATAATCATAGTTTAGGGTTTGAAAATAAGCATATAAGGAAAGTTGTCATTTAAGTTTCTTTTAATAGTTAAACAACCCTGCGTTCATGTGCTGCGATAAATACCTGCCAAGACAGATTCATGATCTCCTTTATGACACTCGTAAATACATGCATTGCATTTCCTTAAGATTTTAGAGCGAGTTCCTTTTCAATTTTCTTAAAGTTTTCCCTTCCAATTTAATTCGGATGTAGCAAAGCTTTTAAAAATTATTTTTAAAAATCACGCTTGAAGCTTCTCTTTTGATTGTTGATGTAAATAAAAATTAGGAGAGACATCCTTCATACGTAACTACCAGCAGGTTTGATATATTAAACAGGGCACACAGTGCAAATATCTAGAGCAGGACTAAATGTATTTTGAGTCGAAAGGCAGCAACAATCCAACATCATTTTCTTTCCAACCACAATCGAAACTTCGTGCATCCTTGATTTGAAGTTAACTTCCCCTCAAACACATAGACAATTGTTGAAACGTTAGTAATACCAGTTAACAATTAAAAAAGGAATTACAATAAAAGAAACTCCCCAAATTATGAAACTAGTCGCAAAACAATTGAGGCCGGAAAAAAATATGTTTCAGTATTGCAGGCACTTTTAAACTTTGGAGGGAGCGCTATTTTCTTTTTCACTAGTTTGCTAACTCAACCTTTTGTACGTTCATCTAGTCCTGCAGAACCCGGAGTGAACCCTGCATTGGCGTATATACAAAATGTTTTTGCATTTTCTTAAAGGCATGACTGTACCATAACAGAATCTAAATGATGCCACTCTGGCATCGATGGGCAACTCTTGGAATTCAAGATGGCGTCCAATATGGCCGCCACTGGACAATTTGTACCTTGAGTGAACAGTACGTTGGCGTCTATACACAATGTTTTTGCATTTTCCTAATGGCATGATTCTACCATAACGGAATCTAAATGATGCCACTCTGGCATCGGTGGGCAACTCTAGGAATTCAAGATGGCGTCCAAGATGGCCGCCAACGGACAATTTGTAGCTGGTGTAAAAATTGTGTTGGCGTCTATACACAATGTTTTTGCATTTTCTTAATGGCATGACTCTACCAAAGCAAAATATAAATGATGCCACTCTGGCATCGGTGGGCAACTCTCGGAATTCAAGATGGCATCCAAGATGGCCGCCAACGGACAGTTTGTACCCGGAATGAACCGTGCATTTCGCGTCCATAAAATGTTTTTGTATTTTCTTAATGACATAACTGTACCATAACAGTATCTGAATGATGCCACTCTGGAGCGGTATGTTCATTGAAACGACCTTTATGAGGTGTTGGCATGGCGCCAGTGGAATAATAGGAATCACACTCAAGCCTAAAACTCTAAAGATATGCGCACCCAGTCTGCACACATGTAGTCAAATGGAACACGACATCGAATTACTTTGTGATGAACGGCCACAAAACACAGGCAAACATAAGGAAGAGATGAAAAGCAGGATATTAACCGATAGAAAAGACCGCACTTCTATCCAGACCAAGATCAATCAATGCATTCATCCATTGTGGCCCATCGATCACCCACAAGAGCTGGTAAATGTTGTTACCGGAAAGATTGCCTCACCTGTAGTAAATGTAAACGATGCCATCGCAATTGGTATGAAGCAAATGAAAGACTTTGAACACGGATGGCCAAAACCATTCCACGAAGCCATTCCGCAATCAGTTACAACAAAGCCGCACCAAAGATGTCGCTTAAGATAGGTGAGTTGCGATCATTTGACACAGAGTTAATCTATACCAGAGTTATTGGTCTACAAGCGAGTTCACGCGAAATTGGCTTGAAATAATATGTTATCGTATTAATTGTCGCCTGTTCCCACCTCTTTATTTACTGCATCAAATGATCTCATCACATTTGAAGAAGCTTTTACAGGTAGAAACGTCTGCAAGACAATCATCAAAGCAGATAGTGTTATAATTGACGGCTCTGCAATTTTATATTTATTTCGCTGGCACACAAATGGAACGGTCAAGGGTTACATTTTCGAGATATTTAGGAGATATACTGAAAGGAAACTGGCCGACTTCAATGTATATTTTGTATTTGATATATACCCACCTTATTGTACCAGAAAACAAGAAACAGTTGATTTCTCTCATATGTGAAGATTCCCAGAAACGGGCTCAAAACACAAACTCGTTATAACTGGGGAAGATGATGTACCACTTGATGTTACAGAGAGTGTAACGATAAGACGGGAAGACATGCGAACAATATATGAAGAGGCGGATAATATCCTTGTTAAACAAATTGTTCTGGTTGCCAATGAGACTGAAAGTGGTATATGCATAATATCTGACGACACGGATGTGTTTGTTCTGGCCCTTTATCATTTTTAGTACATCAAGTGTCTTTGAAAGTATGAATGGAATCACCAATACAAGGCCGTGCAGTTATTGACATCAACGCGACTGTTGATGTTAACAAAGATATAAAACTGGATTTACCAGCAGCTCATGCATTATCCGGTTGTGACACAGTGGCGCGATGTCATGGAATCGGAAAGGGTACAGCTATAAAGATTCTTAATTCTCATTAATACACATTTGAGTCTATTGGAAATAAAACATTGACTCAAAACGTCATCGTCAGGGAATCGACGTCCTTTGTTGCTGCTTGTTACGGGCTCGACGGAAAAAATGCAATGGCAGACATAACACTTGTTGCATGGGCTAAAAAAGTATCCAGCATCAGCACCAAAGCTTCAGTCACTCCCCCCACAACTGAATTATTCATTGATAATGTAAAACGAGCGCATGAGTGATAACTCATAAGTTGTTCATGTGAAAGTCAAATGACGTGCATTAGAATACGATAGCGTTGTAATAGCTATTGACTGTCATGCAATGTGTTCTGTGCTTGTCGTGGAAAAGATATGTGCTGTAACGTACAGATCAATTAGGAAATCAATGTATAAGCTCGCTTATATAATATTTAACTAGACCGATGAAACACTGAAATCAAAACGTGTCAAATGAAACAAGTGTTTCCTATAGAGTTCTTTCATATACAATTTAAGTCTCTTTTGTGGTGTTATTAGTATTGAGTATATTAAGTACATCATTCATAAATTCCGTTTTTATCTCTTTGATATAGGTCAACATGTTTACCACAATGTTTATTTATAGTAAAAAGAATTGGAATTAAGTAGACGTGGTAACGTAAGTTTCATTACATAATCATGTATTACATGGACCTCTGCTAAAATGTGCAAAAGTATAATCATAACGTTATTCTTTTCAGTTATTTTGCCATGTTGTTATGGTTTTATATTTTCATCACGATGCATATCTGTCGTCAAAAGAACTAAAATTAAGTGGCCTTGGTTACGTATGTTACATTTCATTGTACCGTGAATATTATGGGTTGCTATTTTATATTAATGAAATATGAATATATGCAGTAAAGTTTTTTCGCTCGGATACAGTTTTATATTTTAAACACGACAATTATAAATCCCAAAATAAGAAAATGTAAATGAGTTGAGTAGACATTGTAACGTACATTACGAACATGACATAGTCATCTGCTCAAACTTGCAAATTTATTATAATTATAGTTTTGCTAGCACGTAGTTAACTTAACAATCACAAACCTATATAACACGATACACATGTACTTCATAGTATTCTCCTTTCTCATTATGCAATTGTTGTACTACTTTGGTAACTAATTTTTATCAAAAAGTGACAATTTGATGTTTTTTCATGAGCAAATGCCGTCTTTAACCAGAACATGTATACAGGAGATTGTTATTGCTGCGATGTAATCAGTTGTTATATAAACATGTATCTTAATAAAAAAATATAGTAATTGTATGTGTTTTTTCCTTTTTCGGCAGCCATGTTGGCAGCCATCTTGTTTTAGCTTGTTGCCCAAAGATGCCAGCGTGGCATCACTCGGATTCGTTAACTTAACGGTCTAACCTACTCAAAAATGCAAAAACATTTTGTATATACGCGATTGCATGGTTAAGTTGAATTTTGGCTTTTATCTGCCGGACTAATCCGTCCGTTAATTCGTAAGAATGTTTATTCGTTTGTTTCTTACTGCATTCATTTCTTCATCCATCCGTCCATTCATCCTTCCCTTTGTTTGTCGTTCGTTTGTTCGTACGTTCGTTAGTTCGTTCGTTCGATCGTTCATTCATTTTTTTATTCACTCATCCATTCAATAATCAATTGTTGCTATTCCAATTATTATATACTGTTTTTTTTTTATTTTATTTATTTAAGTTTTCATACGTTATTAGCAAGCTGAGTATATTTTGATTTCAAAATATCCAAAATTTGTCTTCTGTTTACTGCCTAACTGATGAAACAAACGGAAAAAAATCGTTGAAATGAAATTGATAGAACAGTTCTAAAACAACACGTATTTATAATGGGTGTAATGCCAATAAAACAAGCATTACAGAACTTGACTAAATAACGAATTGTGCCTTATTTGATGTAAAGGTCCAATATTCGGATGATGTTTGGTGTTATCGTTGCATTTGGTGTAAGCGTCCATGTGATGCTATCAACATGTGACAATTGTTCAATCAACCAATTAAAAAGATTTGATAAACTGAAGGTCATGGCAAATCAATCGTCGAATCTTACATTTCTATAATAATATATTGACGATTATGTTGTTCACAGCAATCAAATCGAAACGTGAGCTTAACTTAAACTTTGAAGAAGCTTGAGTTTGAGACGAGACTTGTGATACCAAACACGAATACCGTTTACCAAAAGGCGTGGTTTATATCACTATAATGGGTTTGAATTCTGTGTTTGGTACTCGTATGTGAAACATAGTAAACTGTCAGCCGTCTGCTTGTTCCAGCTATATCTTAACCATGAATGGACGGATTTTAAAATGATTTGGTTCAGCAAAAGACGGCAAATCGCGATAAAATGTCATGTCTATAGGTCAGAGGTCAATGTCACGCTTGAACTACAACCTTTCTTATAGACATTGCTGATTGGGAAGTTCTGATAACTTCGACTCTGAACAATTTCATTTTGTATTGATACATTTCCGGAAAAACGTAAATGCCTTTCTAATTTAAATCTGATATAATTTTCTTTGTTAAAAAATTGCTCAACTCCTAATTACAGCTTTGAATGTTAAAACGGATATATGAACTATTCTTACTAATTATTGAACCCCGTATTTTTACGTTCTTTCATTTCCGGTGTCGGAACATAGCGAATCCCTATTGAAATATACACCTGCGCTTGTTTATGATTTCAAAAAAAATATTTGTGGTGCCGTATCTTTGTATCTAAAATAATACTAATTTGTATGCGAACAGAAATATATTTGATTTTGAGACCAATCAGGTGTGGAACAGCGTTCCAATTGAAATGAGGTGCTCTAAAAACTACCTAGATTGTAGGAAGCTGATCCGCACCTGGACAGGTCCACCTTACAAATGCTAAATATGAAAATTATATATTATTTCTTCAGATAGAGATATTGAGAAACATAAGGTGTAGCACTGAATACTTTATAGCCTTTGTCTTGGTTAGTATTTGCTAGACAGGATGTGGTATTTATAAACCAGACAGTATTTCAGTGGGCATTTTGAGTTTTTTTTTATCAAACTCAAATTTCAAGGGCTAATGCTTTTCTTTGTTTTGGTTTTTAAATGTATTATTTTGTGTGTTTTTTTTCGGCAGGTTTTTATTAAGCTGTTACGATTTGGTATATTTTATTAACATTTTTAAACAATGGTAGGTGCTGTTATTGTTAGACCAGTGGCATGACAGAGAGTTGGATAGTTACATGTAAGGAGGAGTTGAGCTTATCATATGAGCAACCATGTTTATGTACATAACTGTTTCAGATAGTGTCAACAAAATTACATTAAGTACACCCTCTTAGCCATACTCTTTTCTACCAAGATAAAGTAAAGAAATGAATAAGATATTGTTTACCAACTACACATTACTATACCATGCTGTATTTTCCCGTGTACATTTTGCTTCTTACAACTTTTCTGTTTAAAATGCATACTATATGTTTCTTTAATTTATATTGTTGAAAGAACCAACCATTATAATGTGGTATGTAAAGTAGTGGAACCGTGCGCGTGTGGACTGACCGTACAGTCGGATAACTAGTTAATGTAATTATTGTATACTGTGCTCTAATCCATCTTACTTTTTCATTGTCTGCATGGGCATAAACATTTGTTGTAAATACCTTGTAAATACCTTTAACGTGTCTAACATTTTTGAACACTATGCTTTTAGCTCCAGGTCACCAGTTCATTGTTATGTTTTGCTAGAAAATATCTCACTTAGAGCATTATATTTTTGTCAGGCTACACCAGACTTTGAATAAAGATTATTTTTTCTTGAATTTTAGGCACACGTTAAATCTGTGGACTGCTATTTGAGAACGGGGATGCATAATCGGCCAAACGAAATTAGCAAAGTAACAATCAACACCAAACACGACATATATAAATTGTTACACCAGTATCTTGCTGCCCTTTTATACATCAGGAAGCGAGATACTTAAAATGAACTTGGTCAACATACCGTTAAATATACAATATCTTCTCTTTCTTTAATTGTTTTCAAGCATGCACGTGGTCATTGATTGTGGTTTCCATTGTTTGTCTTTGGTGACCAGACCTTATATTGTTTAAATTCCTCATACGCATTGATCTTGTGGCTCAAATATTTATTTTTAATCTCGGAAGAGTGCACTTCATTTATGAATCATCCTGTGACAAAATAACTTAGGTGTTGTATTGAACTAAGACTAAGTATCATCATCTTACCGATGAGCATACATTTTCTCATTACCAATTGAATGAACATGCATACTGATAGTCTTCTTCAATTGTTTTCTAACAATGTATTGTATATGGTAAATTGTAATAGCGTCTACTGATATTTATGTGGAAAACTACAGAAACAAGCTCAATAGCCAAAGGTTAAAGTAAGGTTAATGGCACAGGGTAAACACCGAAGACATAAAACACAAAAATAAAAAATAAGGAACATGGAACAACATCACAAAACTCCACAAATAACACAGTGCATATATATATTATATTAAAAACTAGGTATGTTTATCAAGAATTGTTAGGTACCGCCTTGGAAAGGTCAGTAAAATGTAAATGATAAAGCACTTATTTCGCTCTCAATCCACTCCGTAAATAATAATTTAGGTCAGAACACCAGAATACACCTCATGAACTGCATTGAAACAAGGACGCAAATGCTAAGTAAGAGCATCCTGACTGTTATTGTTGTATTGTCATATTAGGCTGATTGCGGTAATCAACTCTTTTTGTACATGGTGTTCGATCTGCGCTTTCAAAATTGTTATTATAAATAAAATATAATACAATAGTTTTAAGCCTGACAGGACCAGTTAAAATTCATTCGTCACGATGGCATGGATACAGATTTTCTGCTTTGTAAGTTTTATTCATTACACTATTACATTTAAGACATTTGCGAACGCGGGCACCTCTATGGTCCTGCGATACCGTTAAGTTTCCTTCCATTTGGTGTATTCAAACCTGAGAATTTTACAGAATATTAATCAACGCGTCTTCTGGCGGATAAAGTAACTCCATGACTGTTCGTCCAAGCATATAGAGGGGCAGTTGATGGCGTTCGGGCATTTGTCCTATTAGATTAGTTAAGCGGTCATTGCAAAATGATAGAAATACTATAAACATTGCTAGAATATCATTATTTTTACGTTATGAAAAAATGTAAGATCATTTGGTCTGATTGATATAAATAATCCATGCTTGTGCAAAAGGACTTATTACATTTGAATGTCATTCTCTAAGCCATTGATATTTGAAAATTACATAAGGGATCACAATTTATAAAATATAACAATGGTTTTAGAGACAAATATATACTCATTAATAAGATAAATTGTTTTTATAAAAGATGATAAAATCTGCATGCTGGCTTTCTAATTCAATAAATTAATAAATATTAAAATTGCTTATAGCTTCGTCACACTTTTTAACAGCAATTTAAAAAGCGCTTAAAACAGAACTATGGTTCAACTCTTAACTGTAAATTTTGAGTTATGAACCAGGATCCTACTTAAGTAATGGTACTTATGTTTAGAAAAGTAAATACTCATGTTTGGATATACGCTGGACTTTTTGAAACCATCAGGCGCCTACAATTGACAATGAGTAATGTATGTATTTATCTATTTGAACCTTTAATTGGATGATGGTATAAATTAAAAAGTTCATTCAACAGATAGTGAACACATTTCTCTTTGACTACTTGCTTTTTTGATAACATGACCTTGACCTTCACCACATCAATGCTTGTAGCAACCACAAGCTACTTTTTAAAAAAGTCTACATTATTTAGAATCATCTTGCCTACATTAGAATTTCAATAGGGACCAGTAAGGTCAAGGTAGCTGGTTCTAAAACAAGAATTCGCTCAAAGATTAGGAAACTTATGTAAAGACGTGCATTTGATTGCTTTTGGGGTCAGAAGAGTTATAGTCAAAACAGTCGTTCCTTAAAGCAAAACAACGGTTTCTGTTCTATTATTTCAGATATAATTGATGTATAGTTGAGGTTTACTGTTTATGTTGGTTATCTTTAAAACCGTTTTTGGCGGACACATGTTGACTGACACCGAGTGTTTTAGCTATGACTTAAATTTCTTCAAATATTTTACGTTTTCAAATCATTTGGAAGGAGAGAATATCATATACTAGTCGCTTTTATTTTTAATAATGTTTTTCTTTATTTGTTCCCAGTTTTAGTACAATGATGCTTTTTTATAATGAAACTCTATGATCACACAGTTTTCAACCTTTTAAGGCAGACTGTGTGTGAAGCTTTTGGTTTCTAACGATGACTGCATCGTATCTTTGAAAAGTATTTGCATTAGGTGCTCTGAATTGTTTCCCTCCGTCTGCAGATAGAGTTGGGATCTCTAATCAAAGAAGTACTTGGGGTTTACCTTTTCGTTTTTTATTATTATTTGTTTTATTGAAAAGTTTCCTCAAGTTAATGCATACTTTGATAAGATTTATCTTTTGCGTTTTATCTTTATTAAGAATTGTTGGGATAAGAGTGAGGTTTGTGCACATAAACTGGTTTAAACCCCCCGTAAATTTACATTTTACTGACCGTTCCAAGGCGGTACCTAACAATTCTTGATAAACATTTATTCATATATATATATATGTATATATATATATATATATATATATATATATATATATATATATATATATATATATATATATATAATTTATGCACTGTGCTGTTTGTAGAGTTGTGTGCTGTTCTATGTTTCTTGTTAGTGAATTTGTGTTCTATGTCTTTGGCGTTGCCCATTGCCACTAAACCGGGTTTATGTTTAAACTTTATGCTACTGAGCATGTTTCTGTAGCTTTTTGCATATATATTGTTTATGGTCAGTATCGCTTTTACAAAATATATAAGAATAGTTACTGCTCAGGAAGGAGAGAATACATTTCAGTGTTGAAAACTTTAAGCTTATGAAAATACTTACATTGGAATTGCATTTCGGGTCAATTGGATCATAGTTAATCACAGGTGTTGAATGTTGACTTGACCTTGCATATTGATATACATATATATATATATGCGTGTGTTACTAATATACAGATAAAAAGTTTTACTTGTTTTAGAAGTTACTTACAACAATGGTGTTCAAATGACAAAATCTATTTTTTTATATTTTTAACAAGATTATGCGATTGAAAAATATTTATTTTGTATCAAAAGCAATGAGTTAGCAATAAGGATTTTACTTTTTAGGTTAAGACAACCTTAATATTGAAGAAGTTAGATGTAGACATAAATGCTGAGATGACCGCAAATGTATACAAAGTTATATGAGTAAATATACGAATTTTAATGTAATTTTAAAGTGTGTCCTTAATTTGGGATTGGGATCAACGTGCACAATATATTCTTTAGTGATTTCATTATTATTATAGAACTATATGCACTGGAACAATATGACCTAATTTATCAACTTGTTATCTTGTGATAATGCTAAATTAAATATTGCTTCTAATTTAGTATTAGCTAAAGATAAAATAAATGCTAAGCTTTACTTATAAATACGAAAATGGTTTTAAACATAAAACTTAAGTCCAATGTTGATTTATTAAAAAATAAAGCGTCATCACACGTGAGTAAATACTGGTCTCTAATTCTCTGTGTTAATATTTGCAGATAGACATTCGAAGTTATATTATCTTGATAATTTTAATAAATATTGTTTTCAAGACAAATACTAATTATGTTATGAATCAATAAATCATCAATAGTATTTCGGATTACAAAAACAAAGTGCTGAATATATATATTAACCACATATTTCCATATTTTACCAAAAGTGTACAGTACCCGAAGAATGACGGTTTTGTTTAACATCTACTGGTGTGCTGCTAAAAGTATAATTGTATACTTAACAAAGCTGAGAGTCTTGGATTGCTTCATGTTTATCACACTTTTTTTGTTTCAGGCATATCTTCCCTGGATATTGCATACATGGAACTGGGGTAAATTAAATTTGAACCGATGAATTTGTTGGTTTTATTGATTCCGATACTAATAACCATGTTATTGTGATAAAGGTATCTGAGGTTTAACGAATAAACTATGATGTTTTAAATGTAGCAATAATAACAATTTTACTACTACGATGAAAAGTACAGAGACAAACTTTCTCGTCATTTACTTGTAAGCCCTGTATATCACATCGGGTTTTTTCTTTGCTTATTTTTCATACCTAATAAGGAATGAAAACTAATGACTCACTTAAATTCAGATAAGCGTAAATGTCATATGAATGATAAACCCACAATGAAATATCTGATCATTAGGAGATTCATATCACGTAAAATGTGGTAATAAGCATTCGTGTTAAGGACAATTGCTTATCAAAACCAAGGCTAATAGTTTAATGTTAATACTTGAAATATATACTGTACAGGTACTTCCAAACAATCCCCCCCCCTTTAAACTTTAAAAAACTTTTAGTGAAATATGTTGAAAAAATGCTGCATGAATAATTACTTAACTTATATTCTGCTGCAATTCTCGGTTAAAATGTGGATATAAACACATTGACTGCTACCAAAGACCGTTTCGGATATAATTACAAGTCAGCTTATTTGGATTATTGAATTTATTTCTCAAGTGGAGAGATTTAAAAAAAAAAAGAGAATGTATATTTTCAGTTAAAACGTGCCGTATAATACCGATATAGGTATTATTGTCAACACCCAATATTTGAGGTAAGAATCGAAAGCTACATGGGGTGACGGCACCGCAAGCCGACGGCCCTCAGGTGACTGCGCACTGTCAAAGCAATAAAGTGGAATGAAATCATTTTTTATTGAAATAAAGATCTATCATTTTGGACCGGCTGTTCGAAAAAGGATCCAATGCAAACAATTGTATTATCGGTATTAGAGGTACACACAAATATAGGGTATTGACATGAAGACTTATATCGGTCTTTTACGGCACGTGTTAACTAAAAAAACAACATCGTTCTCTTACATTCAAGTAAGGTATGCAGCAAATAACGTGCGAACACTCTAATGGCCTAGAAAAGGTCCGTATTTAAATCATATCAAGCACGTGTGGGACCTATTGAAGCCTACGTGCGCGCCCAGTCGCTGAAACCAAATCTCAGGGGGCTCACACGTGTTATTTATCAGAGGGGGGGGGGGGGCGGCCATCCACAAAATTATCTCCATTATTTGATCTTGCAGTCCATGTTAACCATATCTGTTAAGTTTGTTCCGGTGATCAATTTCAATAAAGTTCGGTTTTACATATTATAAAGTAAGTGTATTAAACTTTTATTGGTAATATGAAATTTTATCTGATTGCTATACCTAAATTATGTTAAAAACTAAGAGGCCGATTAGAAATTTGTCGATATATATATATAATAAATGTTATTGCGACAAAATGTATGTTTAAGTGATCGCACATATTCTACGAATTAAAGAGTTAAAGGGGTGATCTTGAACGGATTTAAGTATTTAAGACTATTCAAAACGGTATCGTTATTTCATTAATTTGTGATATAAGAGTCACCCTTTTTATTCCTGATTACAGACAGGTATGATGAATGCCTTGAAAGAGGAATGTTCTACTGTTATATTAGTGAGGAGTGTATCAGCATGGATAGGGTATGTGACGGTGTTTATCACTGTGCTTACGGTGAAGATGAGAGACCCCCTGAATGCAGTAAGTCATCTCTGCATATTCTCAGTATTATGTTCAAAATTATAAAAGACAAGAATAAATCGTATTTAAATAAACAATTCTAACAGACAGTCATTCACTAAAGTCATTGTTTTGTCATAAGGTGTTTAATAGTTAACATATTAAATTCATTTAAATATAATAAGCAAGGCATATGCTGTTCATAAAGTATAAATTGATTTTGTATACTTGTATTTGAGGCGATGTATATTGTTTGCAATGGTCGCAAAAAACTACACTTACTGTTATTTGTTTATAAGACCATTTAACTCTTTTATATCTAATAATGATGAGTGAATTCCTAATTTAAAACATACGTTCATATTCGTTGATTTGTGAAAAAGATGCTGCATGTTTCTCTTTCTTACAGCCATGAAGAGATGCCTTCAGAGAGGCGGGTTTTACTGTGACATCGCGCGTCAGTGCATCCATAAAAACATGGTATGTGACGGAATAGACGATTGCTACTTCGATGAAGATGAGTCTTCTCGTGCATGCAGTAAGTCATTTCTGTCGACCATCTATTATTAGTTGATAATGATAATAACAATGTAATGCACATCGTAACCTTATATTAAGCAAGACAAATGCCACTTTTGTATCTGTTATAAATTATAAAGTATACTATACTATACTAATAAGTTATTAAAGGAATAACTGTTTTAACACGTTATATTCGGAGTTTAATGGTCACAAACATCTTAAATAGAAAATATATTCTTTACGTCGTATTTATTTACCTACATCTGTAATAAACTAAGATACACATTATTCCAAATATAGCCACAAAATCTATAATCAAACACAATAAAAACTAAACATAGCTATTATTAAATATATATCAGTAAAAGAAGTTCGTTAAATTTAATTATTATATATATATTGCACTGTTAGATATTACTAAATATTTAAATTAATTGCCAATAAATAGTATTATTGCATAAATGATAACAATTCCGATCTGTAATGCCAATAAGTTTAACTGCTGGATTGAAATTTCTACGCGATCTATTTACAGCATAGTTAGGCCTAAAAAAATAAATTGTGTGGTTCCGGTCACCCGACCCTTCCTGGAAAATAGCGCCGACCCTACTGTTTTTTTTTGGTGCGACTTGCAAAAAAACCCACTCCAGAACGTCAGGAGTTTAAGCTCATAACAACCAAGATGAGTTTCGAAGATGTAGAGATAATGTTTTTGTTCGAGCCGGGGTCTGTATCCGAGATTGACATGTCAACACCCGACAAGGGGCCATGAACCCGTTTGTATGAAGAACAACTGTACGATATTCCTGCCGTACAATTTATCGGGAAATTCTTGGAGGTATATACAATGGAACAAAATGTCTCTGGATAAAAGTTTTCCCACACATAAGATTGAATGCCGGTCTAATTTTGATATACCCCACCCACAACTGCAGGACAAGGCATGATCCTTTTCACTTGTTATGTTGTTCTTTTAAACTGGGACTGAAACCTGGGTCTGTTGCCATTTGTACAGTTAATAAAGTATTCCTATTTTTACTTTTGGAGAATGGCAGAGAAATGTTTTTGAGATGCTGAAGCAGGTCAGTATTGTCACATTTAATTATCAATATGTTTTGCTTTCGGAAGGTGTGTGACGAAGGACAACAAAACTGGCAATGCACCACCTAATTGCATCGATGCTCAGCAATTTTACTTATATAACTGAAATTCTGTTGAAAAAGGACAAAAACAAAGCGAACAAACCTGTACCAAACTAGAAACCAAAAACAAAAACAAAAATTCCCTACCTACCCTACCTATTCTTGGGGGCCATGTTACCCGAACCACACAATTTATTTTTTGAGGCCTTATTATAAATAGTTCTGACATTCGTCCAATTTCATCCGAAGTTGTTTTCGATGGATAATGGCAGTGGAGTTCCAAATAATATAAATGAATAAACTTCGCTTCTGAAAGGGAGTGTATTTTGTTGTAGAATGATACTTATTTATAACCGTTTAATCATCTCAAGCTCATTCATGTCTAAAAAAATATGATTTATGATATAAATAGTTAAGCTTTGACATATGCTGTCACGTGGACTAAAACCATTGTTATTGACCGGGACGTTAGCGGTGGTAAATAATGGTTTTGCGGTCAATATGACAACACTATTTTACAGCTAGTAATCAAATAAATGTCTATGAAAACATATCATAATCTTTTGCATTTTAAGGAACCGTAAATTCTTTAGCCTAAACCTTTCTTACTACTATATTTAAATCTAATTTGATCATGTTGACTTTTAATACATAAAAGTAAGAATACTTTAGGAATCTGTTGATGGTAATTTAAAATTAGTTCATGGCAATTAATGTACCTCCGATGAGAATGCATTATAACTAATGAATAAGAATGTGTTCTTGTATTATTATTAAGTTATGTTGTATGTGGGTTAACAAAGACGATGTGTTTGAAGTGTCTTTTCTTTCTTTAGAATAATAGGATGATACGTGTTCTGAACTTAGTTTTCAATTAAAGGAGATATTTTAAGAAGCCGAGGAACATATATTGTTCTGGATGTATGCAGTAGAATAGGATGACAGGCATTTAATACATCTGTTCATTTTTTTCCAAATGAGCCTTTTAGTAATTAACCTTCATCAGTTCGTTAGACGGTAAAATTATTCAAAACGTTTTAAACTGTTTACCTGATAAGTCATTCAAACAAGATAAACGAATTATCAACTGCAGAATGATATACATTAACGTATGATATCATTTCCAAATATATTTTTAAATATTGTTTTGGCTAAAAACCGGTATGTTCGTATTAAAGATACCACAAACAAAAGTTGTGTTGACCGAGCAGTTATACGTTATAAAATCACCTTAAAACATTGAAGGGAACAATACAGGGGTATCCATACTGTCGGTTGGTCAGTTAGTCGGACGGGCAGTCTGTTGAGAAAAGTTTGTGGAGGGAAATACAACAAGTGTAGTCCTATCACTCTGATACTTGTTACACATTACCAGAATATTATGTGCCATTGAATATGAGTGTTACCCTTTGGGCTATTTTGGAGTAAACTGCTTTCACTGTTTTAAAGGAATCACTTTGACACTTTGGTACTTGGTACACATTATCAGAATATTATGTGCCATTGAATATGATAGTTACCCTTTGGGCTATATTGGAGTAAACTGCTTTCACTGTTTTAAAGCAATCACTTTGACACTTTGGTACTTGGTACACATTAAAACCTTACTCAAAGTATTGCCTAGTATATGCCCTTTCGTCCTTAGTACATTTATAGTTTTATTGGAGTTGGGGAAGCGAACTAAGAAGTATCGCTCTGATACATAGTGCCTGGCAGGTAAATCGTTGACCCAGGCCAACCATATTTGACCTTTGTGCCCTTGAACATCGTAATTAAACGTTGATTTTTGAAGTCAAGCCATACTCGCTTTATTGTTATTTTTAAATTGACCTTGACCCAAATAAGAACTACGTTAATTATTCTGTGGTGTTAAAATAAATGACGCTACAAGAACAAGCCCAGTAGGAAAAAAAGTAAACGCATGCGTGCATCACTCATGCGATAGCTTCAGTTTATTTCGCTTACAAATGCCTATTTGAATTACAGAAACATTGAATTCAGAACAAAAATACATTGATAATATTTACATTTATAAATTGAAATTTTACACAGTCATTCTTTATTTACTTTATAATTAGAGTATTGCAGAACTGTTTTCGTTTGCAGCTCTCAAACTAAAGTGTGAATCAAATTGGTCCTTAGAAGAAGGCTGCTTTAATCGATGCAAACCTGGTTATTTCGGCAATTTTTGTGAGAAAAATTGTTCAGAAAAATGTTTGAACAGGATCTGTAATGTACAAAGTGGAATTTGTACAAACTGTACACCTAGTAAATATGGCGAAAATTGCGATAAAACTTGCCCAGTTGAATGTTTGAATGGGAAATGTAATCGCTCAAGTGGCATTTGTCAGGAATGTACACTTGGTGTATTTGGCAAGTTTTGCGAGAAAGATTGTTCAGAAGAATGTTTGAATGGGATATGTAATAGCTCAAGTGGAATATGTAAAGACTGTACAACTGGTTATTATGGCAAGTACTGCGACAAAACTTGCCCAGAAGAATGTTTGAATGGGACATGTAATACATCAAGTGGAATATGTAAGGACTGTAACCCTGGTCACTTTGGCAAGTATTGCGAAAAAACTTGTTCAGATGAATGTTTGAATGGGACATGTAATAGCTCAAGTGGAATTTGTAAGGATTGTAACTCTGGTTACTTTGGCAAATATTGCGAAAAAACTTGTTCAGAACAATGTTTGAATGGGATATGTAATACATCAAGTGGAATATGTCAGGAATGTGAACTTAGTTATTTTGGCGAGTTTTGCGAAAAAAGTTGTTCAAATGAATGTTTGAAAGGGCTATGTAATAGCTCAAGTGGAATATGTAAGGACTGTACACGAACGTATTTAGAAAGTTGTTCGCTAAGATGTGGCCAAGGATGTCGCCAAAGAAACGGGTTTCCGCAATGTGACAGACAAACTGGCGAATGCTTGAACGGCTGTTATCTTACTTATGGAAGCTATTGCAACGAAACTTGTAGTAACTGCAAAAGACCTTACTCGGTTGTCCCGTGCGATTTCGACGGGGTATGTCTGTTGGGATGTGAAAACGATTATTGGGGCAAAAAGTGCAATACTAAATGCAGTGCCAACTGCCAAGGTGACGAACATGGAAACCGATGTAATTCATCTACCGGTGAATGTATAAACGGCTGTACTCCTGGGTGGAGTGGTATATTCTGTGGGGGTAAGATAAATGGTGAAAATGTCAAATACATGTATACTAGTTTAGATAAAACTGATTTGATAAAGTTACGTTATCGAAGTGCATCGACATTTATTTTATAATTATTACAATATTAATTCAAAAATACATTTTCAAATTTGTCAGATATGAGGTACTCAGTGAAACCGACCTTATCGTTAGTATTAATTTTTTATTCCCGATGACCCATTCGATTTTGCTTACTTAATACTACTGTGTAAAACAAATGACCGAAAATACATCGTATATACATAACATTTTGTATATTTGCTCTTTATTTTAAATTATCTGACTTTAATTATATACTTTGCAATCTTTACTGGACAAAAAAAATATTTTGTTGTATTATAATGGTATTTCTTCTTTTTTAATTTTATTTTCTGCAGATAAAAACACTTTCAAATGAAATCATTCGGAAATTTAAAGATTATTCAAGAAATTGTGGCCTGTTCATTTTTAGGTCGGGTTTATTTCGCTTGCCCAGCCATTTCTATTTTATTATAACCCTCTTTTGTATCAAGCTTCTTTAGATGTGAGCAGTTTGCAAACGACACCTGTGATAGTTATATCCGCTATTCTCACTGTGGTTGTCATTGTTGTCGGGAGTGTCTGCTTGTTATTGGCTCGAAAAGGGTAGGTGTCGAGGGAACCGAAGTAGCGAATACATGTTTGTGTCAATACTTATGTTATGGAATGTACGAACGTAATCTTAAATAGTCATTAAGAGCATCATTCAGATATGTAACAGTATACTCTGAAACTGCAAGATAATACAACTTTTTTGACGTTTGCATCACTTGAAACAAAAGGTATATATTTGGCGTTGGTTTAAATAAATATGATATCAAAACTGCCATATTTTTGGTATTACAACCTGGAATAAGTTGAATGACGACATATTGCAAGACATTTTTTTTCAATGTTGTTTACTATTTAATTACTGTTTCGTCATCGGTTGATCACACATATTTGCACCATATGAAAAAGGTTGTATAAATATTCTATAAAGGTGAAAACATACTTTCTATTGTTTAAATTGCAGGTTTATCCGTCAGCAGAATAACCGCATGGAACCAGGCAGTATATTTCCAGATGGCGTCCCACCAACGCAACAACCATCTGGGTCTCGGAGACGGCACAGCTCCAATATGAATGTGTATGCCGACATCAATGAAGGTACGTATCGATTTATCCAATTTTATCAAGTTTAACTTCAAACATAATGTAAATGTGTGTGCTTAATTCTCTCAAATATTTAAATCTTAGTACGTTCGCGTTGTAACGAACCATTTTTTTGCCGTAAAGACTGCTTTCTGTAATATACAGGGATACATATGAAAATAAAATGAATGCGTTTTCATGATGTTAATTGCAGATATTACTTATTTTAGAACGGTTATCAGGTTGTTGTTTCATTTTTATTATAGAAACCATGGAAAATTATCATTACATCTGTGAGCAAAACTCACCAGATCAGTATGACGAAATCAACGTCACAAACTATGACCGCGATATCGAAATCGTGCCTTCAAAAGAATTTACGGACGAAAGTATTTCTGGACGGAGCGTAGCAAAGTCTGAAGGCAAAAATGTTTTTGACAGTGCTGAAGAAACGGTGCGGGGCGTCACAGAATTTAATGGTGATATTGATCAGGTGTGTAAGTCAGACAGTACGAGCGGAGTAAATCCCAAACGTAGCGACATGAAATCTAATAGCAACAATGAACTTGTGGGCACGAACGATATTTTGGACCTTGAAGCACATTGCCAAACAACCAAGGCCGAAAACAGGCAAATGCAAGCTGCTAAATATTGCAACGAGGGAGAGGACATCAACGAAGGTACGTATCGATTTATCCAATTATATCCAGTTTAACTTCAAACATGATGTAAATGTGTGTGCTTAATTCTCTCAAATATTTAAATATTAGTACGTTCGCGATGTAACGAAACCGTTTTTTGTTGCCGTAAAGCATGCTTTTATGTAATATACAGGGATATATATGATTTTTTTAAATGCGTTTCCATGATGCTAACTGCAGATATTACTTATATATGAACGGTTACCAGGTTGTTGTTTCATTATTATTATAGAAACCATGGACTATTATCATTACGTCTGTGAGAAAAACTCACCAGATCACTATGACGAAATCAACGTCACAAACTATGACCGCGATACCGAAATCGTGCCTTCAAAAGAATTTACGTACGAAAGTATTTCTGGACGGAGCGTAGCAAAGTCTGAAGGCAAAAATGTTTTTGACATTACTGAAGAAACGGTGCGGGGCGTCACAGAATTTAATGGTGATCTTGATCAGGTGTGTAAGTCAGATAGTACGAGCGGAGTAAATCCCAAACGTAGCGACATGAACTCTAATAGCAGCAATGAACTTGTGGGCACGAACGATGTTTTGGACCTTGAAGCACATTGCCAAACAACCAAGGCCGAAAACAGGCAAATGCAAGCTGCTAAACATTGCAACGATGATGAAAACATATTTGGTGATTTAGGACAATTTCAAGTGGATTATATTCATGCTATTGCGAGTGAATGTGAACTGCTTGATAATAAATTAGATCATCAAACGGTACAGTCTTCCCTATAAATGACTTAAAACAGTGTTATTAATGTATAAACGTGTATTCACGATATAATGCCTATTAGAACTATTTATCATATACTATAGTTGTCGTAGTTCTAGGTTTTGTAAATATGACGTATGGACAATTAAATGGCTTTGTATTTTCGCGTATGCCTGCGTGTAAGACGTTTACATGAGATATTCAACATTGGAGTGTAAATATGACGTATGAAATATCAAATGGTCATATTCTTTAACATTTCTTTTTCTTTTTTGTGTTTAAAATAACTTGCATGATTTATGTCGGACTTTTTAGCATTGCTCATCGTCTACAAACGTAAAAGTTATACTATTAAGTTTAAAGATAGTTGATTATGTGTCAGCCACGCATCCAAGCTACCTTGGTACCCTAGGTACTCGATCCGCACCATGGTACTACCGTAAATTGCAAAATAATTGTAATGGATATATTACACGGAAAACAAGGGTTAAACTGGACAGATCCATGTATGACAAGTAATCCGCGTAAATACATGAACTCTCACTGTAATATTATTAAATTCTGTACTTCTTCTCGCAGTACTTTAGCTGTCAAACAAATGGTTGAGAACATTGAACTATATTGGTAATATCTTCGCAAAAAGACGCCGTATTAAGCATGTGATAAAAAGATCTGACACAAGTCATTAAATACAAGATTTTATTAAAATTGTCAGATCCTATATGTATTGAATTTGATAAACATTTGTTTGACTTCGCTTTATTGGAATGTGTGAAATAAATGCTTGTATTTTTTAACATTTGTTGTTTTATTTATTAAACCAAAATAACCTGATAGAAAATCTGAATTATGATGTTTAATAAAAGACACTACTTATAAACAATTTAAAAACTACATACCACAAAGTGTTTTTTAGAAAAAAATTTCTTGAAGTAGTGGTTCTTGGAAAACTAAACGCTTCTTCATATGCTATTGTTTTATTATGATAAATATATTTGTATACAAAGAATTTGGAACAGTCAAACTTTCAACACTTTATTGATAATATGGATGAGATTGTAAAGAAAAATGCTAGAAGACATGTTACAAACGACGAAATATTACCTGTTACAGAGACATTCAACAGAACATCATACCATTTGAGGATTATGTTTGCGAGAAAATAAAAAAATGGCAAACTTAAATACTTTATTTAGGGTAGGTATTGAAATTGTTGTGTTTGTTATCTTACTCAATCATTTTACAAGGACACCAAAAGACATAAAGATAAGGTGTTCCAATTACATTTTTGTAATCCAAAGGTGAATCAGACAGTATTTGTTTCAAACAATTTATTAAAAAAGATCTTTACAATTTTACATTTGAGAAACCTTTTGATTTTATTTATTTAGACAAACCAAGAATGTGAGTGAAAGGAAACTGTTATGGAACAATATAATATAATGGAGTTGTAAAATGATATTTCCGGAGAAACACAAAGCAACCAGATAACAAAAAGTACACCAACTATTTTTAAACACGACACTATTAGACTTCGTTAAAAAGCAAATGATGATATTACAAAGCATGAAACAAATATACAATATATCATATTGCTTACTTAGAAAACACAAGGTATTGTAAACAATCAAATAGACGGGTAAGTTAAAGCGTACAAGTATCCTAAAATAATCTTACAAAGCTGATGAAAAGGAGTTACTTGAAACCCCCCACAAATAAACACTTGAATGGAATCCGTTATGAAACATTTACAGAAAATAACAAACTAATAAGTTGGCACAGATGATTAAGAAATACTTTCAAACCAGGTTCGTATTAAGCGCAATGATCACTATAAATCTTTGGACACAACAGTGAAAACTAATGACTTCTAAAACTTAAGAGGTTGATGAATCGGTTAGAACTAACGAAAGGGATTAGGAACACTCCATGCAATTGTTCGTGCACAAAAGGACGCAATAGGTTAATTGATTTTACTTAAAGACAAACTATTAGCTAAAAAAAAGAAATTATAAATATTAGTGAAAATATAGCTTTGGATGTTGCAGGCATGAGGTTCAGCGAAATGGTTTGACATTCTGCAAGAATTTTGGAGTATGAAATAGATGACCAAACAATTATAAGTATGAATATAGAGGATATTCTTAGTGATTAGCTGGAAAAATTCAAGGTGAAATGTATTCAATGTATGGGCTTTATAAAATAATGGGTGCAAATTACAATAAGACTGTGATTTAATCCTTAATTAAATATCACACCGGTATAGTATCAAATAATATCTTTGACAGTTGCAAAGGCAGGTGATAAAATGGAGAAATATGCTATAAAAAGCAGTAGAAAAACTAGAGTCACTTAAAGCATTGCAAGCAGCATAAGCAACGCAGGCAAAGCCAACAGGAGATATAGAAATAAAAGAATTATCTAAGAAAAAATAAACATACACACCTACTTTGACAGACTTCGGGCATTAAAAGCGAACAGGGTAATCCAATATAGGGTTAATACATCTTTTTGAGGTCGTTACCATCTGCAAAGGCCCGCAAAATGGTTTACAGCCAGAGTGCGTAGCACACCATGAGTATTTTTTGTTTTTAAAAAGCTGTTAAATATCACGAAAATGCAAAAACAGTTAGTTCAAAACAACCTACATAATAGGTTCTTGTGTGACGTTACGAGCGATGTTCTAGAAAAAGTTTTACATTAAGCTCGATAAGGGCCGCAACATAACTTGACAGTTCCATTTTTGTTTTACGCCATGTTTTTCAGTGTTCAGTCGATTGGAAAGTGTTTTTTTAAATTGACTGTATTACTTTATTTATATACAATTTCTATCAGGTATTCGATTAATTACCGTTAATTTTACTTTTAACATCTATATGTTTTGAAAACTAATTTAATTTAATGATTTCGATGTTAATTTTCTATCAATATTTTCTGTTTTACCTCGTCTTTAAAACAATTCACGTGAATAAAAATACCATCAATTTATATACTTAAGACACCGTATAGAATAATATTATTACTTAAATATTGTTTCAACATGTCATCTAAAATGAAAACTTTAAGTCAAACACTTATTGTACAAATGTGAGTCTGTACCAGCTGAGGCTCAATGATGTGGGCGCGTATGGCTCCCATGGCTTCCATCTTCTCTTCTTTAGTAACGGCGTTGGTGACCTGCTGTCCCATTTTCTCGCATGTTTCGCACATATCATCTCTTGGCTTTGCAATTTTTATATGAGGGACGCATGATTGTTTTAAATGCAGACAATTTTATTTGCCGTACTTTTTTGTCTCTGCATACACTACTGTAGTCTTTATGGAGTGCAGCTTCGTTGTATCGGACGGAAAAAACACTGTAGGCAGGTTGAAATTTACTGGATACCCTTCTCCTCAGCCTGATTCAATATGAATTGGAACATGCGCTGAACATCATCGAAAATGAAATAGAAAATGTCTGCATGCACACAACACTGTCGTTTACGTGTAACTATGTTCTGGCCCGCATCCGCTTTTTGTCTCGTTTCTTTTTAACAGAATCATACTTTTCGGCACTTAGAACGCCCATGGGAAATAGATCTATTTCTTCCTTTGATTTCTTCTTACTTTATAGAACCACGCAATACACCTCATTTAATGTAAAATGTGTCTGACATCGTTTTTTGCATTATTTTATTTGTCAATTTTAACAAAATCCGCATTATTGTGATTAAATAATCCTTCAATGGTTATTTTTTGCTCATCGTTTACTAAAATTGACAGAACAAACTGTTATTTCTAGCCATATTCAGTATGATGATATTCAAAAGAATGGCTGTTCGAGCACCAAAATGGAGCCAGATTTTTCGCGCAAGAGTTTTCCAATGGGATTTAATAGGATAGAGCGTTTATACACATGCTAGTTATAAAATACATTATAAAAAATTGTTTCAATATAAAATGACCATCCTTTGAAAATGTCCAATAACAGAAGTTATAATCTGTGTCACGTTTGAAGCAATTTAAAAACATTAAACATTAAGGGTTCTGTACACCAGATTGGCACCAAAACATGTTTTTTCCTGTAACTAATCTCAGGACAATTATACAATAAAATGTTTTACTCTTTGATATTATAATTGTAAAAAATACCAAAATGTAAAAAAAAAATCGAGTCGGAGACCGGGTTCGAATTTGCAAATTGCAGTCCAGTGTTGTATCCACTGTGCTACGAAGGCTTACCCTAAGCGCTCGAAATATTTAAGCTATATACTTAACTTGGTAATATCACGTGATAACATCGACTAGCCAATCACGCATTGTTTAGATATGCAAGAAAAAATATCAATCATGTTTTTCCGGTGCGGATCGAAAAATCCGGCCCTCGGGCACGCTGCGTATTCGTAGACATTCCTAGTAATCTTTTTTTTAATGGAAAAAATACGAAAATCCTGCGAAAAATAAATTGATTGTAAACTATGTGGTACTTAAGTTTCAGTGCATTGTACATATCGATACCAAGTTAAGATCAGGTTTCGAAAATTTTCTCTCTTTTTTCGCTATTTTATCACACGGAGTACAGTCCCTTTAAGATACATTTTCACGAAAGAAACACCACCAATACAATCTATGAAATGTTCCTATTGGCCTGGGCTAAAGACTTCACATTTAAGAACATTTCCAGGCAACAGTTGTTAACACTTTGTTTTATTATCTGTTATTTGAGCCCCTAAATATCAGTTATCTTACAACATCTGAAAGCATTCCAACAAACTAGCTATTCACTCGGATATGGGTTAAGATTGTTTATATTTTTGAGCTATAATACTCCACAGGTACTGAATTTAACTGATAAGCCATCCCCCTTTATAGCTCATTTACATCCGATAGTCTGATCGGTAGTTTGAGGTTTAAGTGGCTTCGTTACTTTATATATGACTTAACATCTTAAAAGGGGACGGACTGCGTTTAGAGCTACCAACTGGCCAACCTATAGTCATTGTGCCCTGGTGGTATTCTTTGAAGTCCCAGTTTGAAATCTGCTAGGATTGAAATGAGAGCTGTTTTGAATCCATCTCAGTTATAAATAGGTACAAGAAAAACTGTGATACAAAGTATCACAGCGGGCCCACAAACACATCTACCATGTAAATATTTTGAAGTTGGTGATGGCTGATGTCGAGTCAAGGCTATGAAGGAATTAAAAGATAACTAATTTGGTAAAAGATTAGTCTATGCACAACTACAGTTTATATTAAACATTTCTTCCAGGTTCCAGTACAACTATAAGTTTTACAGGGGACAAAGTTTGGTGACATACAGACAGCACTAAATCAATATGTCTCTTGCTTACTCGGGAAAAGACATAAATAAGGCAAACCAAAGTTACAGTTCTTGCACAAGCACAGTTGTAACAATACTTTTTATATTTTGGTACCCATTTGTATATTCAGTTCTCGGGACATTTAGTTACTTATATTTTAAAAATAAGTTTCAATAACATATTAGTTAAATCACTATGTAAATTGACACTAACTTGACAATGCATCAGAGTCAAGTTTTCATAAAAGTGGTCAGTAACTTATCAATACGGCAGTATCGAGTTTCCCTAAAGCATACATTGGTCAGCTAAGAAATTGGTCAATAAATTCTCAATGAGGCAGTAATTGGTCATCTATATGCATTGGACCATGAAATGTAATGGCCATACAACAATTCAACACCCCGAGGGGCTTTGTGCGAAATGTGACAACACGCCTTTGAGGCTTAATGGACTATACAAGTTAATGAACAAATAATAAATAAAAATGAAAAGATAACACTTATTTAGCAATTAATGATTCATGCTTTATTTTTTACATCACATGAACATTTCATTAGCAACAGTTTGCCTTGTTTTCCACAAAACAACTTCGAAAATACAACAGATTAAAGAGAAATCTATTTCATTTAAAATGATCAATAATGAATTGGCAAACAACATTCTTTTGATCGTTCTTTTATGTAGTGCAGATAGTTTTCCACAAGTTGTGAGGCTAGCATTTAAAGCTACATTTACAATAAAATAATTGGTTCAAACAATTGTAAATGAAACACCTAAAAAAGTAATTTAATCGGTGATATCTTCTCATCTTTTCACCAAACCAGCAATTTAAAAAAAAACACACTCAATTCATTTCAATGAACTGCCATTTTCAATAAAAATACACAAACATCCGTCTTTATGTACACTTTAAGGAGTATATAAAATAAATTAAACAAAATAAATCTTAAAAGATCTTTAATTTCAAAACTTTGTTTTTCCTTCTTTGTCTATATGATCAGCAATCGGTCAGCAACTCTAATCTATTTCTATATCGTCAGCTAACTCGTCAGCACTTTAGTACGTGTCCAGAAACATTTCGAAAACAAACGTACGAAAGACAACTCTGTAAAAAAAAGACTGTGTCTACATTATTAATGTCAAAAGTAACATCGTTTATTTAATGACGAGACAACCATTATAGTAAGAACGACAACTCATGTATTAAAGGCAAAAATTGACTGTGTCTACATTTTCAGCTTCAAAGTACTTGATTTTTTTAGGAAAAAGAGACGCATATTTTCAACCAAGTTCTTAAGTCTCCATAAACCTTTTACTCACCACGTATTAAATATAGCGGGCCGCTGCGCAATAACAAGTAAATGAGTATTGCTAACAGGAGAATAGACCACTATCGGATGTAATGGTAGTTATAAACGATTTCAGCTTAGTAACATTTCTTAAAACGTTTTTGTTGCTATAGCATGAACACGTTTTTAGTCTTCAAACAAACAACTGTTTCGATTTTTTTTTCAATTTTGATATATGTTTGAAGAATACATGTTTGAACAAAAAGTTTTCACACGAAACATTAAGTGCTCCAAGTTTTAATCTCCAGTCGACTATTATTCCTTTTTGGCCCTCTTTCCACACACCAGGTTTGATGAAATACTTTTTAAAACATGCCAACATCGAGTAAAACGTGATATTTCCATTATTTTCGCTGCCGTAGCAGCCACAACTTTTGTTCCACAAAAGGAATTACATTGTATGGACAGTGTGCTTTTGACTCTCCATCAACATACAGTTCAAAGAAGGTAGTTTTTATCATTTTGTACTTGTCTTAATATCCAGTCAAAATGTGGTATGTTTACTATTTTCTACAGAGTTAATAAAATAACGTGCATAATCTGCCAACTCATTTCGCGTACAACACATAACGATCCAGTAGCACTCATCCCCCTCCCTAAAATTGACGAAGTGAACTGTACATATCATTATGGTCTGGAACCACTCCCGGATATATATGGTCGTCATATTAACCTTAGCAAAAAATCGTTTTCTGATCAATATATGAAGAACGCTTGGGTCTAGAGACCTCGAAATTGGTAGACCTCCCTTAAACATTGCCAGTACCCTAACTGTCCATTCCGTCCTTCTCTATGCCAGGCTCATAAATCTAAAGCTTACGATTTAAGGTCACAAAAACGTGACGTCATGTTTAAACGATTTATACATGAACCAAATCTGTACTTTACATAGTCCCAATAGTGTCATGCACACACAACCGGTTTTATTTTTCAAATCATAAACTGATTAGCAAGCAATATGTATGACGTCATAAACACAATATCTTTTTTTATTTTGCAGTGTCGTCACGTGCCATGAATCAGCATCAAGACTTATACGTCTCGCACATCGTCTGAACAGACAAGGCGATACCCTCATAAAGGCTCACACGGACACACACCTGATGAAATAATGTTCTAGTTTCAGTTTAATCATGTCGTTATATATGTTACAGTTAACTTTCAGTGATGACGTCACGGCCCTGCTGAAAAGTGACTGATGGAAACGGTAACCTAGATTTGGAAATAGAGTGCTGTTTTATTAGCGTCATAAATGCACACACATTTTGGATTTCAGGCTTAGAAGAAGTTAAAATTACAATTCATCGATTTATAATAAAAGGCCGTTGTAGTGTATTATACTTATCAAACAATTAATATTTTCCTCATTTAGATTCCTTGTTTCATATAGTTTATAAAGATCATCCTTCGCCTATTGATCGCTCTACCACATTATTGAATGCCACAGGGTAATAAGTACACTTACTGGTAATGGCAAAAACATGCACGTATACCGGGTGTACAAACATACGAAATAACTGGTCATTCTAGAGATAGTTAAAACTAAATCTGATTTGAAACTTGTTTAGAAATATCAAAGTATCGTTCTCCCTATGCAGGCCTCATAACCATCATGTTCAGCATAATCTGAGTATGGCACTGGCACAAGAATCCGGTCACTAACAGTTGCTATAAATCGTTCATAGAAATGCTCTGAGAAATGCACCAGAATACACCATTTTTAAAAATGATGGGGACCCCCCTTCTAAACTAATCCCTTTGCCGCCCTAAATAAATTTGCGTTCCAACGCACCCGAATTATCGACAATACAATTGTTAATGTATCACTGTACAAATGCTCAGTAAACGGAAAGTGTTACTGTCTCTGAAGTATGTTTGTCAAACCCCTTCCATACACACTGTTTTTTTTACATATTTTTAAAACAATAGGAGAAATGTAAAACCATAGTTTAGGGTTTGTAAATATTTAACCTTTTGCTTTTGTGATGTTTAACACAACACTTACCAAACAAGGGAAGTAACTTTGACAATTAAGTATCTTTTAAAGTTAAACAACCATGTGTTTCATGTGCTGCGATATATACCTGTTGAGAGAGATTCATGATCACCTTTATGACACACTTGAATGGATTCCTTAAGAATTAGGCTTATGTTCTTTTTCAAATTTCTTAAAATAAGTGTGTGTGTGTGGGGGGGGGGGGGTGCTCTAAATTAAATTCGTATATAGCAAGCATTTAAAGATTACAAACCAGCAGCTACAAACATACATGCGTATGTTCTAATTAGTTTTTAAAAAATCACACTTGAATCTTCTCTTTTTAATGTTTGATGTAAAAAACTGAGGAGTAGCCTACTTCATACGTAGGTACCATTATGTATGTTTTATTAAACAGGACACACAGTGCAATGATCCAAGGCAGGAGTAAATGTATTTTGAGTCGAAAGGCAGCAACAATACAACATCATTTTCTTTCCAACCACAATCGAAACTTCGTGTATCCTTGATTAGAGAATTAACTTCCCCTCAAACACATAGAATATTGTTAAAATGTTAGTCATACTAGCTAACAATTATAAAAGGAAATGCATTAAAACAAGCATTTTATGAAACTAATCGCATAACAATTGAGGCCGGAGAAAGTATTTTTAGTATTGCAGGCACATTTAAACTTCGGAGGGAGCGCGATTTCATTTTTCACTAGTTTGCTAACTCAACCTTTTGTACGTTCGTCCGTTCGTTAATTCGTACGAATGTTCATTCGTGTTTTTTTTACTGTATGTTTGTTAAAGGTAATTAGCCGACCAGCTACTAACTCATAAGAATTTAAGCATTTAACTTTTGATTCTTTATTTACAAGGAAGACAATGCCTTCCTAATGAGATTTATTTCCACTAAAAGATGAAAAACCTGTCAATTCTCTATTCCAAGATTGACTTGTTGAATGGATGTCTTGTAAAAAGATTATATCATAATTTTTCGACTATTAAATATGTAAATACTTGTAGGCGTTTTTGCTTATTGCCGAGTCCTTAAGTGTTCATAGTACAGAACGTGATATTCATTGTTTAAGGATTGAAAACATGTGTAATACTTTCTTAGGAATTGACCAGTTGTCTCTCAAAAACATAGGATTGAAAAATAATTGTGGCATTTGATCTATATTTGCCAGTGAAGAAAATTAATGAAATAAATAGCTTTGTCAAGCTTATGAGTAAATGATAAAGTTCGTGACAGACAGATAATTTTCAAAGTGATGTGTTTAATGTTTTTTGAAATTATGCATTAGCGTCATTGCAATATCATTTAACCAAAATTCAGTATGAAAACATGGTATCAATAATGCTATGTTTTAGCGCGATTGTAAGAACATATTATTTTTCGAATTATTAAAGAGATATACACAATGAATACATACAGCAGTCGTCACATGAACACTAATATAACTCACAATAACTATTGATTTCGAACAAGTGTAAGATTAATTGAATAATCGTGTAATTCTATCTATATAATATTTTCATTTGCTTGTGTAACTTGTCAAAAAGCGTCAAAACATTTAAAATAAATCATTTTCATATGATACATATTAAGATATAGTTTAGTCAAAAAGGTTAAACCACTTCCAAAGCTACCAAAATATAACACTCCTTTCACGTGTCAACATATATGCTCTAGCACAATTTACCAGTCACTAAGTATCCTAAGATAATCTATTGACATTATATTTTTTTAGTACATAACCGCACATGGTTGAATTGTCTAATGAGTAACTATAATGATCGTACTCATTATAATAATGTATGGCGTATTCGACTGGTCATATTTATCGTTAATCATATTACACAATCTACATGCAAAGCATTGTGTATATATGGCTGTAATTCACTAATATATATCTGACTCAGTATGCATTCTAAAAGAATATCCCTTTAGTAAACCTATTATATCAAATAATTATCAGTAGATGTCAGAAAAAGAACTTGATAAAAACAAATTCTTTTATCAGGGATACTTAATTTATGGTAATAAATCTAACTTCTAAATGGTTTTCCGTAAAAACGAAATAAAAACCAGATAGGTTAGGATCTCCGCTGTACTGGATGTGGTATTTATAAACCATGAAGTATTTCAGTAAGCATTTGGAGTTTTAATTATCAAACTCAAAGGGCTTGGTGCGGTTAGCTTGGAAAAATGGCCTATCATAGATTTTCACGATATTTACCATGATGAAAGTGCATTCCCTTCACATAATGGGCATGTGTTTTTTTAATGAATCGGACTATTATTAATTAAGATATGATTAAATTACAAGACCAATCAAATGTCAAATAAAAAGCCGACGTCGACGTCTTTTCGCGTATGGTTTTATCGTTGACGTTGTAACGTCGTACTAAATGCATGTCAAAACTAGAGTTAATAATTGATTAATACAATATTTTACCATCTACCATCGGCTTGTGCATAAACTGCTGTTAATGAAATTAATAAAATATCAACACGCACGTACTCGTTGCAGTACGTGCGTGAATTATAATTGAGTGCGCTAAATCGCTTATAATATTTAAAAGAGATAATACTACATGCGTTCGTATAAAAGACAAACTTTTGAAAAAAACCTTTATGATTTTTACTTAGATTACTACAAAGGTGTTTAATTCAACCATTATTGTTATTATAATTTGATCGCATAAGTTTATATCGCGATCCACCAAGCGACATTTTATTTATGGCGCGTACACATTTCCACGTGCTTTATGCGCGTTCCGTACCTGAACGTAACTACTCGGTCATTTCCGTGACATGAAGAAGTTCTCTCCAAATTCGATAATGTTCCGAGTAACACGATTAAAATGTTTATACCGAGTTCTGAAGGTTATTTCCTAGCGATATACAAGAGTACTGTGTATTATTACTAATAGTAATATGTTAGTTTTAATAACTTTAAAGTTTATCATTAAGTGATCTAACTTTTACTTTGTCGTTAGTTTTACATGAACAAAGGTGGCGGCCACTCAGTTCTGTTTAACAGATTGTGTTACACATAGTTTTGCAAAAATAAGAATGTATAGGAAAATGAAGGTCATTGATGTGTATGATTGTTTAAATAAATCGTAATACTTTCCCACGTTTAAACGATAGAAGGGAAAAACCATTGCGGGAGCTTTTATGTAAAAAAGCAACAACAACAGGTCATTTAAATGTGGTATTTCATTCGACTTTTTGGGTAAAAAAAACCCCTTAAAGTACAAATAAGTGCATATTCGTTATATTTATAGCATCTAATTATGGCATACATGCATATATATATACAGTAATGCGTTAACATATTTCAGCATTTATAAACAATACACACGAATCAAATCATATCAGTTATAACACAATGAAACATGAGTTATTTTGCGTAATCCATGAGTATGAATATATATAGCAAAGCCATCAGATAAGCAATTACTAGTTCATTATATTAACAAATCATTCCATGAAACAGTTGATCAAATAAAATGAAGAACAACAACATTTTTTGCGTAGTCGTTTAAGGAAGATAGCGTTCAAGAACAATTTAATCGACGTAAGAATCTTTATTCTTCGCCCCTTGTCGCAGCATCCTTTATGTACGAGCTGAAGTCTGTTGGCCATACAACGTTCTCATGACGACCGACACCCAAGTACCAAATCACGCTGGCAACGTGGGAACACGTCCCAACCACGCGTGCACCTGCCTTACACAAGCAATACCATGCCGTTACGTTTCTATGGTCGTGTTCTACCCAGCATTTGTATTTCAAAGCAGACGAGTGACGGCTTTGGAGCTGAGCCTGGAGTAGACCGGGGACGAGTTTGGATAGTGATAACTTGTAATCTTTGTTTGTTTCCATGTGCTCTTGTGTGTAAGATTTAGCCAGTTTTATTGTATATATCCCTAAAGTTATCTCTCTTACGGCCTCTTCTGTTAGCTTAGCTTAGGGAATCCAAGGAATTCATATGCTCTAATTTCGGTGGTACATTTTTTTCCAAGTTGTTTTGATTCATTTAAAGAATCAATTTTCAATTTCAGGTCGTTATGCCGTTTTGAAAGTTGGAAAAGATGAGTTCCAAGAGCAATGTCCGAGACTGGGTCTTCTGTATGCGAAAGTTGGCCTTTATACTTATTGCATAACGCGCATACTATTCTTACAAATTCCCCTATTGAAGGCAAATAAGATGCTGGGAGTGTTTTGTCCAAGAGCCTCCATTGTTTGAGTCTAGCATTTGCAGATTCAACTACCCACCGCACTTTTGTTACCAGTCGGGACTCGTTAGCTTCAGTCGTCCCAAGTTGTTTGTTGCCCTTTGGCAAAAATGAAGGCATTTTGGCATCAATACCCATTTTTTCTAGTACGTCTAATGAGTCCCGGAAACCTCGACCCACAACAAAAATATCGCCATTATGTACCCAGTCCTTGACCATTTCAACGTTGTTTTCTAAAACAGTGTTTAGAATACTTGCGTCGTTATTTTTGCCATCAGCGAGAAAAGGACCAAGGACGGACACGATGTACCCGGAAGTGGATACAATCATCATTGGTTTAACGAGAGACCGTTTCTTTTGAACACTGTATGTTCTTCTCTGGAACTTGTTGTTTGAACTTTTGTTAATGTATATGTATGTGCCGTCAAGGACCAATATTGCTGGTGGGCTGCACTCGTTTCTTCCAAATAAGGAAATAGCCAGCGGTCGTGTATATGACTGAATAACGTCTCGGCGGTCTATATGTTGAAATCCGACGAAGTGGGGGACAAAGTATTTCATTAGTTGCTTTCTAACCGAAACAATTGACCTCTGTACTTGACTCTTTGACAGGTTTAAAACAGTGCTGATCAATTTGTTAGACATTCCGGTTTTCACCTTCATAAGAAATACACCGAGTGTTGTTCGTTTGCTTTTTGATGACGAATTTTTACTTGTTTTTAGATAGCCGACAAGGTCATTAAATTGCTCCGGCAAAAGCCCCGTTAGGGTTACGTAATCCTCCGATGTCAGAGATCCATCGTCAAAACAGACACGATTGTGCTGAGCGGCTTTTGTTTTTTGCCTTAAATGTTCTAACAGGTTTGAAAGATCAGCATTGCTTATTGTCGTGACATTGCGAATTTTATCTTTTCCCTTGATCAATTGCAAACTGATGTCAGTCAGATATTTCCCACATATATGTTTGGGACAGCATCTAGCGCCGCTCGACAATAAAATATTTTGATCAATGAACAGTTGATGACGAGCGTCTTTTCGGACACGGACTAACTTTGGGCCTGGTTTATCGCAAATAAAACATCGCGAGTGCGTATACCCGGTACTTCGAATTGTCATAGTAACCTTTGTGGGCAGAACGGAATCATTAAGAACACAACCTTCATGGCGTTCATAAACATGTAAGTCAGTCCTAATAATTGGTTGCACAGGCATTTTATTGTCACGTTTGCACGCATAAAACTGTTGCCTGCACTTTCTGCAAGAAACCTCGTTCGTATCATTTTGCAAATGTACATGATACTTTTTAACAAAATAATCCCTCACATCCTGGTCTCTTATTCCTGACAATGGGACCCGCTCTTTAGGTTTTGTGCGTTTTGTGCAAATCACACACTTCAAATGATAATCCATCTGGACGCTCTCGACCTATAAAATAGAAAATAAACGTTCTGTAAGAAATATCAATTTATAGCAGAATCGCATTGATCGTATAGCAAAAAGGCACAGGCGCAATGTATTTGCTCTAATTTTCATCACGATTATCGTCTCATTTGTAAAAAAAAATGTTAGTTGTGTGCGACCTTTTTTGGCGGGAAATCTGAAAACCTATGCCCTATTATGTATTGGTCATATACCAGGAAATTAATTGGAAAATACCAGAGGCGTGATCAGGAGGGCAAGATTTACGGGTGGCCGCGATTGCTTAGCTTCTGAACGTATAGAAACAATTTCCCCTTGTAGTACACATGCATGGTATATATATAAAAATCGCACTGTTAATTAGTTTGACAATTGCATAAAAGTGTGCCTAGATAAAATAAAGGTTAATTGTTATCGCCCACGGTATCATTTTTAGATGGTGGGTCGTTTTGATATTTTCATATATATTTTCAATTATGACTGGAGAAACGTTTTGTTTAACTAAATTATGTATATAACAATCGCTGACATTCGTACAGTATTTTGATGGATTTTAGTAACATGTTTGACCGTAAACCAAGTAATCAAACGCATGGGCGTTTGAGGATTTCACGTTGGGAGCAGGTGGCAATTTGGGCGTAAATTACGTGAGCAACTTTATGGCATGTGTCCGTCCATTTGAACCATAATTTATATGTAAGTTTTATAAGTATATTAGCTACATTTAGTCTGACCTTGTTAATTTAGAACTGCGTATTATAAAAATTAGTCTTCACCCGAAATTCTACGTTATTGACGACATTTTTATTATAATGAAAACTTGAAGCTTTACGATTGTAAGCAATGAGGGCGTACACCCCCACCCCCAACCCTACCACCAACCACTTCTCGTTTCGCTAGGAGTACATAGGAATATAACGTGTTTTCATTTGCGGGTGCACCCCCCCCCCCCCACACACACAAACAGCCTGCCTGTGCGAACGTACATAAGTACTATTTTAATAATGCATATCAAACTTCATTAAACATTTTATAAAATGTACGACGATCAGATATGTACATAACTGATTTGGTATTGGGAGCCGTTTCAACTATAACGGTCGTTGCAGTAGATATACTGTAATTAATTGAATTGTAATTGTTGAGGGCATAAACTACTAAATAGACACAGCAAATCTTGTGTATTATCGATGTATTTATTATTTAACGTATTGTTAATATCTTTTTAAAGAATTACACACTTCGATCATGAATTATAAAATAAACAGAAAGTCCTAAGTATTTTCTTTAATAGCGACTAGTTGAACATTTAAAAAAACTTAATGATTGAAAATAAACCAGTTTTACCCGTTTTGCCATTTATACAGTACAGGTTTTTGATGGAGATGGAACAGTAACAGTTGAATGTTGAACAGCTATATTGTACGGCTCAGCCATAAACGTGGGTAGCTAAAATCAATAATAACAAACATATAAGTTGAGTACATTCTAACCTTCAATAAACAACACATAGTTAATATTTATTACTCCCCCTTGACGTAACTTTTCCATGACACCTTATGTAAACAATGCATTTGACAGTCACCACGCAGACAACTTTTGCAAAATAAATACAATCCGCATGCAGTAAACTTTACATATTATATATTTCTGCACAGGTAATGAAATGTATATTTGTAATATATAGAAAAGTAAAAGTTTATGGCTTGCGCATACCTTTTATTTCTTGAAATACTGTCGATGTAACCGATTTTCGCGACTTTCGTGTACTTTGCGATTGATGACGTCACAAATATGACGTCATGCACGGTCGTATAGCAAAACAATGCACGAGTTTATTTTCGCAACATAATTGGCAATTATTTAAAACAAACTAATTATATATTTAAAAAAACATTTGTTTTTCATTATTTGAAGCTCAGAATTTATGTTAGTTTAGGCCATTTTAAATAACAAACCACACCAAGCCCTTTCATGGGATAATGGATTTTTTTTAAATATATCTTTTTGGCAGGTTTTTATTAAGCTGTTACGATTTGGTATATTCAATTGATATTTTTACACAGTGGTAGGTGCTGATATTGTTAGACCAATCGCCTGGCAGAGAGATGGATGGTTGCATGTAAGGAGGGATTGAGCAATCATATGAGCAACCATGTCTATGTACATTACTGTTTCAGATAGTGTCACCAAGATATACTAGTAAATTACATGGCACATTAAGTATCCCATCTTAGAAATACGTTTTTTCTACCAAGCTATAGTACTAAAATAAATAAGATGTTTTTACTAACTACACATTAATTACTATACCATGCTGAAATTCCCTACGTATATTTTGCTTCTTTCAACTCTGCTGTTTAAAATGCATTCTACTTAGTATATTTTGCTTTTATTTATATTGATGAAAGAACTAATCATTATACGGTGGTATGTAAAGAAGTGGAGCCGTGCGCGTCTGGACTCGCCGTACAGTCGAGATAACTAATAAATGTAATCATTGTATAATGTGATCTAATTCAACCTATTTTTTAATTGTCTGCATGGATATAAACGACTGTTGTAAATACCTTTTGCGTGTCTTACATTTTTTAAACACTACGCTTTTAACTCCAGGTCATCAGATCATTGTTATGTTTTGCTATCTTTTGTATGTTTATTATTCATGTCGGAAAATATCTTCCTTCGCATATATTTTTTGTTTTCATATTATACCAGACATTAAATAAAGATTATTGTATCTTGTATTTTAGGCATATGTTAACCAGTTAAGAATATGTGGACTGCTATTTTAGAACGAGGATGCATAATCGGTCAAACGAAAGTAGCATAGCGAAAGTCAACAACAATCGAGACATGCATGAATTGTAATACAATTAATTATCTTGCTTGGTGACCAGATCTTATATTGTTCAAACGCATTGATCTTGTGGCTCATATATTTATTTTGAACCTCGGAAGAGTGCACTTTATGATTCATCCTGTGACAAAATAACTTTGGTATTGTATTGAACTAAGACTAAGTATCATCATTTAACCGATGAGCATGCATTTTCGCATAACCAATTATTTGTACATGCATACTGATAGTCTTCTCCTATTGTTTTCTAAAAAAATGTATTGAATATAGAAATTGTAATAGCGTCTACAGATATTTGTGTGGAAAACTACAGAAACAAGCTCAGTAGCCAAAATATTAAACATAACCCCCGTTTAACGGCACAGGGAAAACCCCAAAGATATATAACACAAAAACAAAAAATCACAAACACGAAACATGGAACAACAGCACCAAACTCCACAAACAACACAACGCATATATACTACATAAAACTCTAGGTATGTTTATCAAGGGGTGTTAGGTACCGCATTGGAACGATCAGTAAAATGTAAATGATATTGTACTTATTACACTCTCCATCCACTCCGTAAATAATTATTTAAGTCAGAACATCAGAATTTTCCTTATAAACTGCGACTGAAACAAGGACGCAAATTCTAAGTAAGAGCATCCTTTAACTGCAATTGTTTCATTGTCATATTAAGCTGATTGCTGTAACCAGCTCTTATTGTATATGGAGTTCGATCTGCGCGTTCCAAATTTCTTTAATAAAGATAAAATACAATAATTTTAAGCCTGACAGGACCAGTTAAAATTCATTCGTCACGATGGCATGGATACAGATTGTTTGCTTTGTAAGTTTCATTCATTAGACTATTATATCATTTGGTCTGGTTGAATATAGATAATCCATTTTTGTGCAAAAGGATAGATTACATTTTGAGGTCATACTGCAAGCCATTGATAATTGAAAATAACAGATGGGATCACATTTTTATGAACAATAACAAAGTTTTACAGACAAATATAATTATACTCACAAATAAAGATAAAGTGTCTTTTTTTATAAAAGATAATACAATCTGCATGCTAGATTTATAATTCAATAAATAAATCAATATTAAAATTGCTTATAGCTTCGTAACATACATTTTGACAGCAATCTGAAAAGCCTTAACACAGAACTATGAGTCAACTCTTAATTGTAAATTCTGATTTATGAAGAAGGATCCTACTTAAGTAATGGTACAAATGTTTAGAAAAGTGAATACTAATGTTTGGATATACGCTGGACTATTTGAAATCACCAGGCGCCTGACAATTGACAATGAGTAATGTATGTATTTAATTATTTGAATCTTTAATTGGATGATGGTATACATTATAAAATTCATTCAACAGATAGTGAACATATTTCTCTTTGACTATTTGCCTTTTTGATAACTTGACCTTGACCTTCACCACATCAAGTCTACATTATTTAGAATAATCTCGCCTATATAAGGATTTCAATAGGGACCAGTAGGGTCAAGGTAGCTGGTTCTAAAAGAAGAATTCGCTCAAAAGATTATTATTAGATTTTATAAGATTATTAAAGGTAATTATTGACGTATATTAATTGTACACAAGTGTGTAGGTAACTTATGTAAAGATTTGTATTTGGGTTGATTTTGGGGTCAGAAGAGTTATAGTCAAGGCAGCCGTTACTCAAAGCAAAAACGGGGATTTTATTGTATAACTAAAGATATAATCGATGTAAAGTTCAGGTTTACTGTTTAGGTTTGTTTGTTCATGGTCAATATCGCTTTTACAAAAGATAGAAAAATAGTAACTGCTTAGGAACGTGAGAATAACTTCCAGTGTATAAACTTTAAGCTTATGAAAAGACGCACATATGGATTGCATGTTTGGTCAAGTGGATCATAGTTAATCATAGATGTTGAATGTTGATTTGACCTTACATATGGATTTACATGTACGAATGTTACAAACCTACAGATAAAAATGTTTAATTTGTTTTGAACGTTACTAACAACAATGGTGCACAAATGACAAAATTACATATGATGATTTTGAAAAATATTATGCGATTGAAATATATATTTTTTTGTTTTAAAACAATAAGTTCAGGGTATTACTTACTAGGTTAGGACAAACTTAACATTTAAGAAGTAAGATGTAGACATATACGCCGAGATGACCGCAAATGTATTAAATGCAATATGCATGTAAATGAAATGAATGCCATTTTTTAGTGTGTCCTTAATTGGGGATTGGAATCAACATGCAAACTATATTCCTAGGTTTTTATATCATTATTATTATATAACTATATGCACTGGCCAAATATGAACTAATTGATCAACTTTTTATCTTGTGATAATGCTTAAATAAAACATTCTTCTAATTCAGCGATTGCTAAGATAAACGACTGGCTTAGCTTCACTAATAAATATAAAAATAGTTTTAACCATACAATTGAATTCCAATTGTTTGATTGGATAAACCATCATACCATGTGAGAAAATACTGGTCTCAAATTATCTGTGTTAACATTTGCAGATAGACATTCGAAGATATATTATCTAGATAATTATAATTAATATTAATTTTGTATGTATATTATTCATGTCGGAAAATATCTTCCTTCGCATATATTTTTTGTTTTCATATTATACCAGACATTTAATAAAGATTATTGTATCTAGTATTTTAGGCATATGTTAACCAGTTAAGAATATGTGGACTGCTATTTTAGAACGAGGATGCATAATCGGTCAAACGAAAGTAGCATAGCGAAAGTCAACACCAATCGAGACATGCATGAATTGTAATACAATTAATTATCTTGCTTGGTGACCAGATCTTATATTGTTCAAACGCATTGATCTTGTGGCTCATATATTTATTTTGAACCTCGGAAGAGTGCACTTTATGATTCATCCTGTGACAAAATAACTTTGGTATTGTATTGAACTAAGACTAAGTATCATCATCTAACCGATGAGCATGCATTTTCGCATAACCAATTATTTGTACATGCATACTGATAGTCTTCTCCTATTGTTTTCAAAAAAAATGTATTGAATATAGAAATTGTAATAGCGTCTACAGATATTTGTGTGGAAAACTACAGAAACAAGCTCAGTAGCCAAAATATTAAACATAACCCCCGTTTAACGGCACAGGGAAAACCCCAAAGATATATAACACAAAAACAAAAAATCACAAACACGAAACATGGAACAACAGCACCAAACTCCACAAACAACACAACGCATAAAACTCTAGGTATGTTTATCAAGGGGTGTTAGGTACCGCATTGGAACGATCAGTAAAATGTAAATGATATTGTACTTATTACACTCTCCATCCACTCCGTAAATAATTATTTAAGTCAGAACATCAGAATTTTCCTTATAAACTGCGACTGAAACAAGGACGCAAATGCTAAGTAAGAGCATCCTTTAACTGCAATTGTTTCATTGTCATATTAAGCCGATTGCTGTAACCAGCTCTTATTGTATATGGAGTTCGATCTGCGCGTTCCAAATTTCTTTAATAAAGTTAAAATACAATACTTTTAAGCCTGACAGGACCAGTTAAAATTCATTCGTCACGATGGCATGGATACAGATTGTTTGCTTTGTAAGTTTCATTCATTAGACTATTATATCATTTGGTCTGGTTGAATATAGATACTCCATTTTTGTGCAAAAGGATAGATTACATTTGGAGGTCATACTGCAAGCCATTGATAATTGAAAATAACAGATGGGATCACATTTTTATGAACAATAACAAAGTTTTACAGACAAATATAATTATACTCACAAATAAAGATAAAGTGTCTTTTTTATAAAAGATAATACAATCTGCATGCTTGATTTATAATTCAATAAATAAATCAATATTAAAATTGCTTATAGCTTCGTAACATACATTTTGACAGCAATCTGAAAAGCCTTAACACAGAACTATGAGTCAACTCTTAACTGTAAATTCTGATTTATGAAGGAGGATCCTACTTAAGTAATGGTACAAATGTTTAGAAAAGTGAATACTAATGTTTGGATATACGCTGGACTATTTGAAATCACCAGGCGCCTGACAATTGACAATGAGTAATGTATGTATTTAATTATTTGAATCTTTAATTGGATGATGGTATACATTATAAAATTCATTCAACAGATAGTGAACATATTTCTCTTTGACTATTTGCCTTTTTGATAACTTGACCTTGACCTTCACCACATCAAGTCTACATTATTTAGAATAATCTCGCCTATATAAGGATTTCAATAGGGACCAGTAGGGTCAAGGTAGCTGGTTCTAAAAGAAGAATTCGCTCAAAAGATTGGTAATTATTGACGTATATTAATTGTACACAAGTGTGTAGGTAACTTATGTAAAGATTTGTATTTGGGTTGATTTTGGGGTCAGAGTTATAGTCAAGGCAGCCGTTACTCAAAGCAAAAACGGGGATTTTATTGTATAACTAAAGATATAATCGTAATAAAAGTTCAGGTTTACTGTTTAGGTTGGTTTGTTCATGGTCAATATCGTTTTTACAAACGATAGAAAAATAGTAACTGCTTAGGAACGTGAGAATAACTTCCAGTGTTATAAACTTTAAGCTTATGAAAAGACGCACATATGGATTGCATGTTTGGTCAAGTGGATCATAGTTAATCACAGATGTTGAATGTTGATTTGACCTTACATATGGATTTACATGTACGAATGTTACAAACCTACAGATAAAAATGTTTAATTTGTTTTGAACGTTACTAACAACAATGGTGCACAAATGACAAAATTACATATGATGATTTTGAAAAATATTATGCGATTGAAATATATATTTTTTTGTTTTAAAACAATAAGTTCAGGGTATTACTTACTAGGTTAGGACAAACTTAACATTTAAGAAGTAAGATGTAGACATATACGCCGAGATGACCGCAAATGTATTAAATGCAATATGCATGTAAATGAAATGAATGCCATTTTTTAGTGTGTCCTTAATTGGGGATTGGAATCAACATGCAAACTATATTCCTAGGTTTTTATATCATTATTATTATATAACTATATGCACTGGCCAAAAATGAACTAATTGATCAACTTTTTATCTTGTGATAATGCTTAAATAAAACATTCTTCTAATTCAGCGATTGCTAAGATAAACGACTGGCTTAGCTTCACTAATAAATATAAAAATAGTTTTAACCATACAATTGAATTCCAATTGTTTGATTGGATAAACCATCATACCATGTGAGAAAATACTGGTCTCAAATTATCTGTGTTAACATTTGCAGATAGACATTCGAAGATATATTATCTAGATAATTATAATTAATATTAATTTTAAGCTAAATACCTTTTATGTAATGAATTATTGAATCATCGATATAATTTTTGGCTTACAAGAACAAAGTGTAAATGTACTGAAATTATATATTTACTCCATTTTTCCGTAATTTACCAAAATTGTACAGTACTCGAACAATGACGGTTTTGTTTTAAAATCTACTGGTATGCTACTAAAAAAATGAGTGTATACTTAACAAAGACGAGAGTCTGGCATTTACATTAGAGGGATTGGATTGCTTCATGTTTATCACACTAAAATTATTTTTCGTTTGTTTCAGGCGTATCTTCCCTGGATATTGCATACAGTGAACTCCTCAGGTAGATTCCATGTATAACTATAACTTTGTTGATTTTATTAATTCCGGGACTTCTCACAATGTTATAATGATAAAGTCATATCGGGTTGAACGCATTACCGATGTTTTAATGTAGCAATAATGACAATTTTACTACTACGATAAAAAGTACAGGGACAAACCTTGTTGTCATTTAAGTGTAAGCCCTGTATATCACATCGGGTGTTTTCTTTGCTTACCTTTCAAATTTGTGTAAGCCCTGTATCGGGTTTATTCTTTGCTTATTTTTCAAATTTAATAAGGAATGAAATTTATAAGTAATAAGTTTATGAATCTCTCAAGTTCTGATAAGCGTATATATTATGTGAATGATAAACATACTATTAAATATCTGATATTATAAGTTTCGTAATATGTTAAAAGTGTTGCAATTAGTATTCTTGTCAAGGACAATTGCTTATCAAACCTGAGACTAATAAATTTATGTTAATACTTGAAATATATATAGTACAGGTACTTCCAAACAAACCCTCTTCTTGATTGTATTCATCTTGCATAACATGAATGATGTCTGCATTACTTTATTTTCTTTACGCATCTGTCTCTATATAAAACACTTTTAATGCAATATGTTGATATAATGCTGCATAAATTAAAAAAAAACTGTCAAATAAAAATGGCATTATCTTTGTATGAAGAATTCATCAACTTACTTATCTTGCTGCATTTCTGGGTGAGCATGTGGATATGAACACATTGACTTCTGCAAAAGAGGATATATTTGCGGATATAATTAAAAGTCGGCTAATTTGGATTATAAGGTTTATTTATCAAGGGGAGGGAACTTTTAAGGAAGCAATTATCCCTTTTGTTGGCCTAATGTATAGGTACGAAGTTGTTTTTTTAGAAAAAGGTAGGTTGCCTTAGCAAAAAAACGAAAAAAATTATCATTGGTCTAAGATGTGTATTTAACATAAACACGTATAGGAAGTTGCAATGGTAGCATTTACTATGCCATATTTTTTCGACGGCTGCAAAATGTCGTCCCATTTTTTCCGCATAGGATTGTATTTCCTCCTGATGCTTAATACGTTTTTATGGTTCTTGACATAATTATGCTAAGCACTTTTAACTGTTCCTTGCGGTGTTGTCAGCGCTTTAATAATAATGATTATTATCGAAACCCTTAATGACCATTTGATCAGTTTTGCGAGATGTGGACATGTTCTTCATTCAATTATTAAAGCAAACATTTTAGATTTTTTTATGTTTCTATCCAATTTTTAAAATGGAATATATCGATTTTTATTGTTTAATCCAGCATATCGGATAATTGATTAACCATGTTCGTTAATTAACATGATGAATAAAAGCATTAGTATCATGAACTCCTGAAATGTTACTTATTGAAAACAGAGCCACGTGAATAAAAACGGTTGTTTTCGAACTGAGTTTTTGACAAATTTAAAGACATAGCTTCCTAATAAATAGCAATACAAAGAAACCTTCTTTAAAATTAAAAACCCTTCATAAAATTGGTCGGGAACCTGTTTTAGCAATCTGTCGTTTAAAGTATTTGAGACAACAACATTTATAGTTAAAACGTTGTGTACATTATCACTTTTGAGTGTGATATTGCCAAGTATTTTTGTATGGTTCGGTGAAGGAATTTAAAAGTTAAGTGCAACTTACATTTTACTTTAACGCTATTTATTTTCTAGTTATTGTGACGCAAACTTATGCCGGATTTTCCAACGGATGACTTTCAATCTAAATACAAGGTTTAAGACACATTGTTCTGGAATGTATTATGAATAAGAGCATTAACAATCAGTCTTTTAAAATAGATTAAGGTTTTATTTTCAAAACAATGGTGGTTATCGTAAGAGAACGTATTTTAATCAGTTAACATGTGCCGTTTAAGAACGATTTTAGTCTACATGTTAATACCTTATATTTGTGTCTACCTCTCATACGGTTAATACAATTTCATTCATTGGATCCTTTTTGAACAGCCGGTCCAAAGTTAATTGTTTTGGTCACAATCAAAACTGATTCCATTCCACCTCATTGCTTTCCACCAAAAGCTGAATAATTCTTGTCCAGTAACCTCAGTCGCAGAAGACGACGCCGATTTTAAGGTCAGTAGGTCAAAGATCATGATCGTGTTGACATTGCGCTTAACACGGGTTTCGATGAATAGCTCAAGAATGCTTTGATTAAAGTACCTCAACATTGTTAGAACGTTGGTCCTGAGCAACAGATTGTTTCTTTGATTATGAGTTCAGAAGGTTAATTTCCTAGGTCGCGGTGACATTTAGATGAAAACGGTTTACGAAGAATAGATAAAAAACATTTTAATTAGGACACCTCAAAGTATGTAGGTAGGTTGATCGCGACAAATAAAATAATCTTTTTTATGTTGAGGTGAGTAGGTCAAAGGTCTATGTCACGGTTTCACAGTTATACCACAAAGAGAATAATGGATATCAGGCTATCAATACGATACAGCATAGTAAATAATCATAGCATTTAATTAAAAAATTGACTTTTCATTTATCAGTTGCTGCTTATCTTAAAAATACGCATATTGAGCATCAGATGTAGGGGCATATGCCAAATGAGAATGCCATCTCTTGTTTCTCTTTTGTGACGAACAAGTTACCACAGATTCAAAATAACAATATCTATTATTTGCGTTTCCCTATAGTCTTCATATTATTATTTTAACACTAATAATAATGCAGTGAGTATTGAAAACTAATTCAATTATTTTAAGCTAGACAAATGCTATACATAATATTGTTATAGAAGTGCGTATGTGCAATAAGATTTTGTACTTACTATAACAACTATATACACTTCGACGAATTTCTAATTGGCCACCACATCAAAGAGGATATTTTGCTACATATCTAATTAATAAATCTTAAGTTTGGTTATGTTTGTATTGTACACATCAATTAATCGCTGTACAGAAAGAAAACATGTACTCGTGTACAAAATCATCCATGCGGAACGGTAGATTCGAAAACAGCCTAGGTACTTTGATATTTTCTTTGTGGATTGTCTTTTACGAAACAAATGGCGAAAATGAGTATGGCAGAACGCGCTCAAGCCGTCGGAAACATTCGTGCCGGCAGCTTTATCAGACAGGTATGTAAAAAGCTTATAAAAAGTGCAATATATTTTATTATTTGTTCTTAATTGCCAATACTGACAAAACATGCATTTTTATCAATCTATAACTGATTCTTATTTTAGTAAAAACGGTTGCAAAAGATAACACGTGTGGTCAACCTGTGTAATATTGGACTAACCAATCACACAAAAAAACGAGTGACATCTCCCCTCCAGGACATTTATAGTGCCAATGAACACCTACAGGGTCGTTTTACCACGGCAGCGACGACGGCACGGAATAGTGGACATACACAACCGCGCAATCGACCCAAAGACATTGCGCAATCACCTGAGGGCCATCGTCTTGCGGTGCCGTCATCCCATGCGGGTTCCGATTCTTATCTCAAGGTACACTAGTGCAAGATTATTGTTGGTCAGGCGATATTTGCAATTAACAAGGGCGGACCGTGCCAATATTTTATTTGTTGACGGGACACGCATTACACTACGCGGGAATAACTGACATGCTCGCGTGAATCGCCCTCGGGTGAGCGGAACAATGAAAACCGTCTGGTTGAATGGGATAACTTCAGGATGATTTCATCATGTTGTGGGCTGGAGTTTCCATACACACGAAATCTCCAATTGTACCCATTCAAGGACATATGAACGTGACGAGGCATAAAAAATGCCATCATTCAACCGGTTCTTCTACCTCATATCGCGGTATGATGTTGACACAGGATAATACACCTTGTCTCGTGGTTAGAAACACACAAGTAATGTATGCAGTAAACAACGTGCGATCACTACAATAGCCTACAAAAGACCCGGATTGACATCAAATTGAGCACGTGTGCGACCTTTTGGAGCTTAGCCACTACAACCAAATCTTAGGGAGCTCACGCGTGGTATTTATCTGATGAGGGTGGCGGCCATTCCACAAAAGATTCTTCACAGATACATTTATCGATGCGGACAAGGTTCCTTGTAAATGCCGCAGCAGGTGTACATACAAAGTATTGTAGCGAAATCAAATACAGCGTGATTTGATCTTTCAGTCCTTGTTATAAGGGTGTCCATGTTAACCATCTCTGTTTAGTTTGTTCCCGTGATCAATTTCAATTAAGTTATGTTTTACATATTAAAATTGTTTCTATTAAACTTGTATTGGTTATTTGATTTTTTATCCGATTGCTATTCCTAAGATAGGATAAAAACTGAGAGGCCAATTATAAATTTGTCGAAGTGTATATATTATATATGTTATTGCGACAAAATGTCTGTTTAACGATCGCACATATTCTACGAGGTAAAGAGGTTATCTTAAACGGATCAGTATAGATAGGGTATGTGACAGTGCTTATCACTGTGCTTACAGTGATAATGAGGAACACCATTTATGCTGTAAGTCATCTCTTTCGACTATCGCTTAGTTGTTTAAAACGATAATTATGATACAGTGTACATAGTAAATACATTTAAATATAATAAGCAAGGCATATGTTGTTCATAAAATATAAATATAATATTTTATACTTGTATTGGAGACGGTGTATATTGTGTGTATTGGTCGCAAAAAATACGCCTACTCTTATTTGATTTTAAGACCATTTAACTCTTTTATACTTAATGATGATGAGTGAATTCCTAATTCAACACATACCATTGGTTTCGTACACTTGTGCCAAAAGATGCTGCATATTTCCTCTTTTTTACAGACAAAGATGATTGCCTTCGGATAGGCGGGGTTTTATGTGGGATTAAGCATTGGTGCATCCCTAAAAACAAAGTATGCGACGGAGAAAATGATTGCCAGTTTGGTGTAGATGAGTCTTCTCGTGCATGCAGTAAGTCATTTCTGTCGACCAACTATTATTAGATGATAATGATAATAATAATGTAATGCACATCGTTACCTTATATTAAGCAAGACAAATGCCACTTCTAGATCTGTTATAAATTATAAAGTATACTATTCTAATAAATTATTACAGGAATAACTGTTTTTACGACGGTATATTCGGAGTTTAATGTAATATATTTACGTCGTATTTATTCACCTATATGTGTAATAAACTAAGATATACGTTATTCTAAATGTAGCCACATAATCCATAATCAAACACAATAAAAACAAAACATAACTATTAGTAAATATATTTTACCCTTGTGTTAATATTTTTGGTACCTACATGTAATTAGTGTTATATGAATGATATTCGGAATACCTCGGCCATTTTCTATCGAAAACAACCTCGGATGTATACCGGTACATCAGTAGAAGAAGTTTGTTAAAGTTAAATATTGTGTTAATAAATTGCACTGTTAGATATTAATACTTTTTTAATTGATTGCCAATGAAGAGTATTATTGCATAAATGATTACGATTCCGATGAGTAATGCAATGAAGTTTAATTGCTGGATTGAAATTTCTACGCGATCTATTTACAGCATAGTTATTATAAAAAGTTCTGACATTGTAAATCGTCCAAATACATCCGAGGTTGTTTTCGATAGAAAATGACAGATGAGTTCCGAGTGATATAAATGAATAAACTTCGCTACTGAAAGAGAGTGTATTTTTGTTTTGTTTTTGTTTTGTAGAATGATACTTATTTATAACCGTTGAATCACCTCAAGCTATTTTATGTAAAAGAAATATGATGTATGATATAAAAAGTTAATGTATAATTGTAAAGCTGTGAACAATATTTCACAGCTACTAAACAAATAACTGCTTTATGACAATTTAATGTATTATAACTTTTTGAATTTTTATATAGAAATATGCAGCATTGTAAACCATAATTTCTTAAGTCTTAAGCCACAACAAATTAATCATTTGGTCGTCGGACCTATACACGAAAAAAAAGAGAAAAAAAAATATTGCGCCCGAACATACCATTTTGCTGCGCATATACTTTTTGTTTACTATTGAATTTCCTCCATTTTCTGGATTTTCTTTACTTAGAATCTAAACCTGCAACGTCGATTCGCCTTTTTTGAAAGTATTTCCATGTTGTACATTTTTCGCGAGCATCCTTTCCTCGTGTCAGGACAAAATCAGTTCCGGGTAATCGCAAAACAGCTGATATTTGTTGTCAGTTGTTGTTGTTTTGTCGGGAATATTTTGAAGGACGCACCCTTGTTATTTATTTCCGGTATCGGTTTTCTATTTACTTTCAGTTTTCGTAATGTAAAAATACACATTTTAAGTGTAAATCAGTGTCATAGTCAATAGAGTAAACAACAACAGCGTCGAAGGCAATAATAATGTATGTGTGTTTTAAGTAATTCTTTGTTTTGTACACTCAACATTTTGAGTTAAATAATAACTAAATCAGATTTTGAATGCAAAACTTTTATTAAAATACACGGACACATGACTTACAAACATTGAACACGTTTTCGTGAGTTATTCTTTTAATTCTAAAATGCATTTCTTAGTTTTCATATTCTCATAATTGTTATAAACAGACAAATAAGTAGGACTTGTAAATGTTTTAGAAACTTTCTGTATTTACACATACAGTATAGAAATAACATCAGTAAAATCTAAAAATAAAACCTTTTATAAGTAAAATGAGTGTTTTAATTTTCTCAATTCTTTGATCTTATCAACTTATTTTCTTTGATCGAATAGTAGTAAACTGTAATGTGGCCTGTTATTAAAGTGGCCTGATTTTTACGGGCATTGACGCTATGGAGGCCGTCATGTTATTCTTATTCAAAGCACGGACCTATAAACCATATGTTCGTGGTCAGGGGGAGGTTTTGAAACGGAAACATCTTTATTCCACCACTTGCACTTAATATAATGACCGGTGCCACATTTGCAGATTTGTTTGATACTGCTTCAATTATATTGTCCCGCAATTCAATCCATAGTGTCATTTCCTAAATCAAACTAAGACCTGACCCAATCCACGTTTAAAATTTTCTGTTGCAATGAAAGTTAAGCACTGGATCTTACTGCCATTTGTTAAATATTGAGACAGATTTTAACGTGATACAATCAAAACCTTTCATTTTTAACTGAGAACCTTTGTTTGCAATTTAAAAGCATTTTTGACATAAAAGTATGATAAATTTGCCAAGAAATAAACATATTTTTCTAATTTTTCGCTTTGCGTTCGCCTCTGATTTGCCTTAAATTAAAAAAAAAGTTTTTTTCGCTCGCTCGCTCCTACTTTTTTTGCAAAATCCGTAGAACAAATGATCAATTTGTTGTGGCCTAAACGCGTGTTCTTGACTTTTAAGTTTCAGCTGTTACAGCTGTCTAATATAATTTAAATCTATTTTGAACACTGTTTAAAGGTAAAAATGTAGGCAGAAATTGATATTTTAAGAATATTAGAATCAATGATCCTGTTAACTTTGAACGCAATAAAGTTAAATTAGTTTAAGAAACTGTTGATGGAAACTTTAAATCAGTGCATGACAATTATTGCACCACCGATGAGGATGTTGCTCAGTTTGCAGTTGAAGAAGATATTTAAAAAAACAGAGAAAACATATATTGTTCTGGCTGTATGCAGTTGTATATCTTGGATAAATCAATAATACACAATATATTTATATTATACCTTACATAAAAGTGTCCCTTCTTTGTGTATATAAAGTTGATTGGTCGTATATCAATTCATTTTAATAAAAATACAGTTTTTATGACGTGAGCGGTCCATATCATGTTTTTTGCCGGTCCGGACCTCGCAAAAAATAATATGGACCGCTAACGTCATACAATATGGACCTCTGGCGTCATAAAACTGGTGAGTGCTGCTTGTAATTTCCAGAACGAGTTTGTTTTCGCAAGTAAACATTACTAATTTGATCAATAAAACGCATTAAAGGCACTTTAAAATTAAAAAGTGATAAATACGTATTCGGTATAATATAAGAAACATGACAGACCAGTTCCGGCCATATTGCATTATAACGACCCGCCAGTTAGTCCCCGAAAGTGAATGGACCTCGGCTAGCGCCTCGGTCCATATACACTTTCGGAGGCTGACTGGCTTGTTCTTATAATGTCATATGACCCTCAGTGGTGTGTAATATTTCTTAAATAAGTCAATATTGATTTATTCTGACCCATCTATTTACAGTTCAGTATTGAAATATAGACCTGAGTTATGGAAATACCAATTAATGTTTTTAGAAAGGTAAATAAGTTCTGACGATGAAAATTGCTCTTTGTCCAAACATGAACGGTTTATTCATAGGCCATATACTAATATTAATTTATAAGTATTATAAATTATTTAGAGAAACATAATTTAGTTTTTAAATGATATTTTTTGTCTAATATTAATAAGAATTATGTAATGTAAGCGGGAATAACCATTCCTCCTTCTTTGAAGATAAAATATAAAATTTCAAACTTTTAAAAATATTTATGCGAAAAACTACAGAAACAAGCTCAGTAGTATAAAGTTGAAAAAGTTAATGCATACTTTGATAGGATTTACCTTTTGCGTTTTATCTTTATTAAGGTTTGTTGGAAAAGAGTGAGGTTTGTGCACATAAACTGGTTTTAACCCCCAGTAAATTTACATTTTACTGACCGTTCCAATGCGGTACTAACAATCCTTGATAAACTATTATTATTTTTATATATATATATATATATATAGTATTTATGCACTGTGCTGTTTGTAGAGTTTTGTGCTGGTCTATGTTTCTTGTTTGTGCTTTTGTGTTCTATGTCTTTGGCGTTTGCAAATTGCCACTAAACCGGGTTTATGTTTAAACATTTTGTTACTGAGCATGTTTCTGTAGCTTTTTGCATACCTATGAACAAACATTACTGAAAGTGTTTGATTAGAAATATTCAGACATTTAACTAACGTATTTTTTTAGATTATACTCGACAAGTCTGGCGTTGAAATATATCCTCACGGTAGTAATTGAATGGTTACGCCCACTATATGGTTATAAGTAATTGGAAATGAAGAATATGTTCTTGAACATGGTTCATTTTCTGATTTAAAATAGGTTCTTGGCTGATAATAAATGGTGTCATGTCAGCATTTGAATAATTTAAATACATTGGAGCCAATAATTTACGTCTAGTCTACAAGTACGGTTGTTGCTTCATGAGGGAAGTCGAAAGGTATCACTCTGAGCAAGGGGTTGAAACGGCAGTCGTGATGAATCCGGCTACAGTATACTACTGGACTATATTTACATACAACAAAGTATGGTTATACAGAAATATTTGATGTAGCCTGACAATAGGCGTGGAAAATGCTTTGTGTGATTAACATTTTCACAACAGATGGGATGCCGTGCATTTAATAAATGTGTTCGTTTCATTCCAAAAGAGCCTTTTCATAATTAACCTACATCAGTTCTTAAGATGGTATAATTATTTAAAATGTTTAAAACTAGTAACCTTATATGTCATTCAAAAATGGTATCAACTGCAGAATAATTCAAACTAACGTATGATATAATGTCCAAACTTCTTTGAAATATTTTTTAGCTAAATAACGGTATGTTCGCATTAAAGATAACACAAAAAACTTCTTTGAAATATTTTTTAGCTAAATAACGGTATGTTCGCATTAAAGATAACACAAAAAAGTTGACCGAGAAATTTAACGTTATAAAATCACCTTAAAACATTGAAAGGGACAATACAATACAGGAGTATTCATACCGTTGAGTAAACTTTGTGGAGGGAACTACAACAAATTTAGACGTATCACTCTGATACTTGTTACACATTACCAGAATATTATGTGCCATTGAATATGCATGCTACCATATGGGCTATTTTGGCGTAGACTGCTTTCACTGTTTTAAAGGAATCACTTTGACACCTTGGTATTTGGTACCCATTAAAACCTTACTCAAAGTATTGCCTAGTATTTGCCCTTTAACATCATTAGTTTTATTGGAGTTGGGGCAGCGAACTAAGAAGTATTGTTCTGATACATTGTTGATGATTGGTAATAGTGCAGGTATATCGTTGTCCCAGGCCAACCATTTTTGACACTTCAAGAACAAGCCCAGTAGAAAAAGTCATGTGAAAGCTCTAGTTTATTTCGCTTACAAATGCTTATTTGAATTACAGAAATATTAAATTCACTTAAAAATCATTGATAAAATTTACGTTTATAAATTAAATTTTTACACAGTGATTCTTTATTCTCTTTGATTAATAAGAATATTGCAGAACTCTTTTCGTTTACAGCTCTCAAACAGCAGTGTGAATCGAATTGGTCCTTAAGCGAAGGCTGCTTTAATCGATGCAAACCCGGTTATTTTGGCAAATACTGCGAGAAAATATGTCCAGAAAAATGTTTGAACAGGATCTGTAATATACAAAGTGGAATTTGTACAAACTGTGCACCTAGTTACTATGGCAAAAAATGCGATAAAACTTGCACAGAAGAATGTTTGAATGGGACATGTTATAGCTCAAGTGGGATATGTCAGGAATGTGCACTTGGTGTATTTGGCAAGTTTTGCGAGAAAAGTTGTTCGAACGAATGTTTGAATGGGATATGTTATAGCTTAAGTGGAATTTGTAAGGACTGTAAAACAGGTTATTATGGCAAGTACTGCGACAAAACTTGCCCAGTAGGATGTTTGAATGGGACATGTAATACATCAAGTGGAATATGTAAGAACTGTAACCCTGGTTACTTTGGCAAGTACTGCGAAAAGAATTGTTCAGAAGAATGTTTGAATGGGATATGTAATAGCTCAAGTGGAATTTGTAAGGACTGTAAGCCTGGTTACTTTGGCGAGTTTTGCGAGAAAAGTTGTTCAGAAGAATGTTTGAATGGGATATGTAATAGCTCAAGTGGAATTTGTAAGGACTGTAAGCCTGGTTACTTTGGCGAGTTTTGCGAGAAAAGTTGTTCAAACGAATGTTTGAAGGGGATATGTGATAGCTCAAGTGGAATATGTAAGGACTGTACACGAACATATTTAGAAAGTTGTTCGCTAAGATGTGGCCAAGGATGTCGCCAAAGAAACGGGTTTCCGCAATGTGACAGACAAAGTGGCAAATGCTTGCACGGCTGTTATCTTACTTATGGAAGCCATTGTAACGAAACATGTAGTAACTGCAAAAGTCTTTCCTCGGTTGTCCCGTGCGATATAGACGGTGTATGTCTGATAGGATGTGAAAGCGATTATTGGGACAAAAAGTGCAGTTCTAAATGCAGTGCCAATTGTCAAGGTGACGAACATGGAAACCGGTGTAATTCATCCACCGGGGAATGTATAAACGGCTGTACTCATGGATGGAGTGGTAGATTCTGTGGAGGTAAGATAAATGGTGAAAATGTCAAATACATGTATACTAGTTTAGCTAAAACTGATTTGATCAAGTTACGTTATCGAAGTGCATCAACATTTATTTTATTATTATAACAATGTTAATTTAAAAGGAAATATTCAAATCTGTCAGATATAAGGTACTCAGTGAAACCGACCATAACCTTAGTATTAAATTTTGATTGCCGATGATCCCATTCGATATTGACAGGTATTTGCTTACTTAATACTACTGTGTAAAACAAATGACCGAAAATAAATCGTACATACATAACATTTTGTATATTTGCTCTTTAGTTTAAATCATCTGACTTTAATTATATATTGTTCAATCTTTACAGGCAAAACAAATATGTTTTGTTGTATTATAATGGTATTTCTTCTTTTTTTCTGCACTAAAAACGCTTTCAAATAGAATCATTCGGATATTTAAAGATTATTCAAGAAAGTGTGGTCTGTTCATTTTTAGGGCTGGTTTTTTCGCTTGCCAAGCCATTTCTAACTCATGATAACCCACTTTTGTATTATATTTTTTAGATGTGAGCAGTTTGCAAACGACGACTACTGAATCGACCGAGAAAGATAATGTCAGCTCCTTCAAGACACCTATGATAGTCATATCAGCTATTCTCACTGTGGTTGTCATTGTTGTCGGGAGTGTCTGCTTCTTATTGGCTCGAAAAGGGTAGGTGTCCATGGTATTGAAGTAGCGAATACATGTTTGTGTCAATATATGTATTATGGAATATACGAACGTAATCTAAAATAGTAATTGGTAGCATCCTTTAGATATGTAACAGTATATTCTGCTACTGCAAGATAATAACACTTTTTTACGTTTGCATCTCGTTAAAACACTAGGTATATATTTGGTGTTGGTTAAAATAGATAAATATCAAATTGCTATATTTTTTGGTATTACAACCTGGAATAAGTTAAGCGACATCATATTGCAAATCATGTGTTTTTAATTAATGCCTCATCATTGGTTGATCATACCTTCTTACACAATATGAAATAGGTTGTATAATTATGCTATAAAGTTGCAAACATACTTCCTATTGTTTATATATGCAGGTTTATCCATCAGCAAAATGATCGCATGGAACCAGGCCGAGTATTTCCAGATGGCGTTCCACTAACGCAACTATCATCCGGGTCTCGGAGACGGCAAAGCTTTAATGTGTATACAGACATCAACGAAGGTACAAATTCATGTTCATCAATTGTCCAATTTTATCCGGTTTAGCTTTAAGCATAATAAAAAAAAATGTGTTCGCCTAATGCTCGCAAATATCTAAATCTTAGTACGTTCACGTTGTTACGATACCGGAGATTTATACATACTAGATTGCTTCTTTGTTGCCGTAAAGACGGCTTTCTGTAATATAAAGGAATATTTATAAAAAAAATAAACAATAAATAAATGTATGCGTGTCCATGATGCGGTTACCAGGTTATTGTTTTATTTTTATTATAGAAACCATTGATTATTATCATGACATCTGTGAGCAAAACTTACCAGATAACTATGACGAAATCAACGTCACAAATGACACCGATATCGAAATCATGCATTTAAAAGAATTTACGGACGAAAATAATTCACGACGGAGCGTAGCAAAGTCTGAAGACAAAGATGATCTTGACAGTACTGAAGAAACGGGGCGGAAAGTCATACAATAAAATGGTGATCTTGATCACGGGTGTAAGTCAGACAGTACGAGCGGAGTAAATCCCAAACGTAGCGACATAAAATCTAATACCAGCATTGAACTTGCGGGCAGGAACGATGTGTTTGACCTTGAAACACATTGCCAAACAAACAAGGCCGAAAACAGGCAAATGCAAGCTGCTAAATATTGCAACGAGGGAGAGGACATATTTGGTGATTTAGGACAATTTCAAGTGGATTATATTCATGCTATTGCTATTGATAAATGTGAACTGCTTGATAATGAAATAGATCATCAAACTGTACAGTCTTCCCTATAAATGAGTCAAACAGAATATGTCAAAGAAAACGTTTGTGCAGATGACAGAAACTTTAATATAACCCAACGGTCTGCAACACAAATCAACAATGGACGATCAGACAAACACCAAAAGGCAATAACAAACGAGCAAGTGATAAAATAAAACAAAACGATTATCTCGTCCGTCCTTGACAACTGATGTTTCGGTCATAAAATCTTTATAATGGAGATTTTCGCTAAAACTTCTGAATTGTAGAAAATTATGGTTATAGCTGCGTCATGCATTATATTCGGGTGGTCATCTCAAAGCCTTTGGTATCAAAAATACCTTTGACAATTTTACAGCATTAAGAGTATATTAGTAAAGTGAGTCGAGCATTAAGTGCGTTTTTTCAGTTTAAATGTAAAGGTCATCTTTAAAATTTAATGTATCCTAGTAAGTTTTTATTTGTCATTATTAATAGAAATTTGTACAAGTTTAAGATTATGGCCATAATTATAAACTAGTTTAAGCTCTTAGTAGAATCATGTTCCAGCGAACTCGTGTGTAACTAACCGTTCTAAGGCGGTAATAATATTATTTGTCAGTTAAGCTATTTTGTGTATGCGTATGTTTGTGGTGTGTATACGTGTGTATGTGTTTAGTACGTTTGGGTCGCTATTTCGGTATTGTTTGGGCACTAGCCTAGAGCCTCTCAACATGGTTTATATTTTTGACTAACGAGCGCATCCCTTAAGATTTCATTGTATTATTGTATTATGTAGCGTGTGAATAATTGAATGGTTATATCATTATTATTAATGTATAAACGTGTACTCTCAATATAATGCCTGTGAGAACTATTGATATATTCATATACTATACTTGAATATACTTTACGCATATGCATGCATGTAAGACGTATTCATGATATATATACTACATTGGAGTGTAAATGTGACGTATGCATTATTAAATGGTCATATCCTTTTACAGTTTATTTCTTATTTATGTTTAAAATAGCATACCTGAATTATTTCGGACTTTTTAGCCTTGCTCATCGTCTACACACGTACATGTTGTACTATCAAGTTTAAAGAGATTTGATTTTGTGTAAGACCCATACCAAGGGTATTTTGGTACCCTAGGTATTCGATTCCCACCATGGTAATAGCTAAAGCCTCTAAATAAAGAACTGGTTTCTACCCAGGAAACGAACCGAGAGTGATTCATATCAGAATGTTACTTTCTTCTCAAACAAGCTCAGGTAAGTTACTTACAACTATATAAGCTAGAAATGAAGTTGAATTAGTCGAAAATAATATCAGTTTCTTTCTACGCCGAGTGTCCGTGGGGGCGTTTTTCCATCCGTACCGGACACACATGATTTATACTTATTCATGCACACCTTTTAATTGCGAAAATCAACAAAACTTGACGTTAATACTCAGCATTTGTACATTTTACAAATGCATGCGTCTTTGTTTACTAGCTGATTACGCGCATTGGCCTAAGATAGAAATATACGCATATAGCTCATTATTACATAGAAGTTAAAAACAATGATATCTAAATAAACTTAAAAGTTAAACTGTTTTTAACTGGCGCGTTACAAGTGTGAATTTAAGTTACTTTAACCCTTAACCCACCTGGTCATTTTTAAATGTTCAGAACTCATACTTCAAAAAACTGCCAAATGATTGTCACCGTTTTGATTTATTGACTAATAGTTGACAAAGACATGATACTTTTCTGGCCTGTTATTGTTTTTCAATACACGCTTAAGTGAAAACTGCCCATTTGTTTAAACATGATAAACATTGCGAGAATGTAGTGTAAGCAAGTTTATTATAAGTGGAAATCTACATAAAAAGGGACACCAGTGTCGTGATATCTATACACGTTAAATTAATATTATAGTATAAAATGTACTGTACCAGTGCGTCAATAAATACTTTTATCACATGCGTACCCTTGTTTTCCGTGTAATATACCCATTATGAATATTTTTATCTTACACATCAGACAGTTCCATTGGCTGGACTTATCACACGCAACCTAGAGATTCCGCTTTGTTTGTTAACATTATGCCGTCAACTTGGTTATCAGTAGGCGCATCTGTCAACATCGATGTTCGCGGTAAAGGCAAACAATCCATGCAGAAAACCACTGGAAATGACGAAATATATACTGTATTATTAGAAGGCTGCTATTTCGAGGTTGATAGTTCCGTGTCCAGGCTATATCTGGTTAGTAACACGAACGCTGGGAATATTGCTCGGTTTCAGAACGTCGCTGAAGACGATGTGCAGGACATTGTTGTCCAACAGAAAAACAAAAGTATTGTTTCTATAACTTTCCATGACTTTTACCTACTTTCTTCCTACCTTCAAAGTAAACGAAACGCTTGAGTTCAGCCAGATCCCCCGAAATAAGCTTTGCAATCACATGTGAAAATACTTATTCGGTGTCAAAAAACCTGATGGCTCCAACTATGAGCCCAAAACTCTCAACGGGCTCCTTGGTAGCTTTGAACGATATTTACGTGATCAAAACTACGGGTATTCTTTGATTCATGGGACTGAATTTTGTAAACAGAGAGAGGTGTTTCAAACCAAACAGAAACAACACAAAGTGAAGGCCTGGGAAATAAACCTAAGACGGCTGGACCAAATGATGAGGAAATCAGTAAGCTTTGGGAACAAAGGAACTGGGAAATCATCATCTGAAAACATCATCAACTTACACTGGTTTTATACCGCTGTATACTTTTAGTAACGGGGAAGTGATGAGCACGTGAGTACTGGCTGGGGCGGGGGGACCTTAAGCTGTGTGTAGATCATGTTGGGCAGTAATATTAAGAGTTTAAAGAAAGGCAAACTAAAACCAGGCAAGGGGCGAATCTCAGGGATGTACGGTCAGTTAAGACCAAGATGTGGGCATGCAGCATAGAACGAGAAAAATGTCCTGTTGCTATTTACAAGGAATACTCCAGTTGGGGACCAGCTGACTTTAGCAAGCCATCTGACCCATTTTATATTGCAACCCACACAGTTCAATCCAATATAATTCTAAGTGACCAATCCGTGCACACAGTAAAACTTGACGGACTTATGTATGTCACCTAAACAGCGTAAATGCATGAACTCTCAATGTTATGTCATCAAATTGTATAATTATTCATTTTTGATAAAATTATTCGTTATTTATGTTGTTGGAAATTTGTCTTTATGAATTATAAAGGGCTTTATCCGAATTAAAATATGATAACTACTAGATATTTCTATGGGGCATCGATGACATTCCTCTCGGAGTGTTTGATTGCTAAACATATGGTTTAGAAAAATGAACTATATTGGTAATATCTGCGAAAAAAAACCCGCCGTTTTAAGCATGTGATAAATAAGATCTGACACTCGCTGTCATTTTATACAAGATTTTATTAAACTCGTCAGATCCTATTGATATTGATTTTGATAAACATTTATTTGACTTTGTTATGTTGAAATGTGTAAAAAATATGCTTGCATTTTTAAACATTTGTTGTTTTATTTATTAAACAAAAATAATATAATAGAAAATCTGAAAAATGATGTTTAAAAAAAACTACTTTTAAACAGATTAAAAACTGCATGCCACACAGCGTATTTTTAAAATTTTAATTTCTGGAAATAGTGGTTCTGGGAAGACTTAACGCTTCTTCATATGCTATTGTTTTATTATGATAAGTTTATTTGTATACAAAGAAATTGGAACAGTCAAAATATCAACAAGTCATTAAAACTATGGATAACACTGTAAGAAAAAAATACAAAAAGACATATTAACTACTTCAAACGACGAAACATAACCTTTTATAGAGACAATCAACATTAAATAATTATATTTGATGATTATGTTTGCGCGAAAGAAATAAAATGGCATAATTGATTGCTTAATTCAGGGTCGTTTTGAAAATAACTGTGTTTGTTTTCTTACTCAATCATATTACAAGACACCAAAATACTTAAGATTAATTGTTCCAATTACTTTTTTGTAGTCAAAAGGTGAATCAGTATATATGCAAAAAGCTACAGAAACATGCTCAGTAGCGAAAAGTTTAAACATAAACCCGGTTTAGTGGCAATGGGCAACGCCAAAGACATAGAACACAAAATCACAAACAAGAAACATAGAACAGCACACAACTCTACAAACAGCACAGTGCATCAAAGGTTTTTGGTTTGACTCAGTCAAGGTGATAACTCTGCAATATAAAAGGATTGCATACAGTCATCAAGTATTGAATAAAGCCACCAAAGACACTAAAATACTTGTTATTCACCCATTTTTGGTGAGGAACAGTAAATTTAGTGAATGGCCAGTAATGATGGGATACAACTTGGATGGTTATGAAAGACATCAGTTCCTAGATTGCACTGCACACATGAGCAACTTCAAGAGGAAAATGACCATCAGTTATGGAGTTATACCTAAAGCAAATCAGGTAACAATTGTCAACGTGGAGACCAATGATGAAGAAAGGATAGACATCAATTTTATTTGGGACTATAACAATCAGTTTGGTACAGCGGATACAACATTCCCGACTGGAGACTTGGTTAAATTGTACAAAAGGAAAACAATCAGAGCCAAGAGTCAGAAACCATCATTTACCTATTAATACAAGGTAAAACCACACGCACCAGATAGGAGTTGGATAGATGTACATGGATCAGATGCAACACATAATAACATCTACGACCTACTGGGACACTTCCTAAAAGACGATGCAAATGATATGGAAGTATCAATCAGCAAGATTGTGGCTGAACCGAAAAGAAATATATTCAGCTCAGACAAATCTGATCTTAGGAGCAGAAACCCATTTCACACCAGAAGAATATCTACAAATTGGAGATCCAGCCCTAACATCAGGAATCTACGAAGTCAAAATCCATATGGAGTGGCAAGAAGACATCAACATCAGGATCCTTGCAAAGATGCCGACTTGTGCATGAATTAACTAACTTTTTTGTTTTGTAGCTTTGTAGTTAATTATGTTTTTAATTTTCAGAGAGCTTTAACCGTATTTGTTTCAAACAATTTTTAAATAAAGATCTTTACAATTTTGCATTTAATTTAAACATATTTCATTCATCAGCGTTAACACAAATAACAAACAAACAGAAAACACATGTACAATCTTGAAAAGGATCAGAACGAAAGATATATTTATATCTTAAAAGGTTCTTCTTCAAACCTTAGCAAAAGTACATATTTAATGACGGACATTTGTACAGCTTACACTGTAGATGACGCAATGATATTGTTGAATTGAATCAAGTGGTAGTGTTTAACGTGACTTGGCTTTATTTAATATTATTAAATAGTTAAAGATTTCTTTACAGACGATGTACAGCGACAAGATAGTAGCTAAAAGTTAAAGAGTATAAGAGAGAAGAAAGAGGGTAGGGTGGTTGGTTAAAATGAATTACTTCCAGTGCCTTTTAATCACTGAGCCCTGATTGGTAGTGCTGAATATCACATGTTTACAGAAAGGAGACAACCCAGGGTGGGGTGGGTTATTAGTAGTGGGAATCGACTGTCACTGGCTATTAAATCGTTTCGGCATTTGAATGAAGAGGTGAACTGCATCGAACAGTGTCTTATTTTGTTCTTCTGTAAGGGCAATGTCACCGTATGGTAAATTGCGAAGCGTTACGTCAGTCAAAGCTTCCACAGAGATGAGCAGAAGTCTCCTTTGTTCAGTAAAAAGGGGAAAGATAAGAAGATAACGATACGTTGTTTCCTGAACTCCACACGCTCAGAGGGATGAGGGTACAATATTTTCAACAAAAAGTTGATTGTTCAATGAACTGCATTCGTTCCGTAATTGAGTGTGAATGACCTGTTATCGACGTTTTCCATAATTAAACAGAATATTTGGTTTGGAATTATCCGACTTAAGATACGCTTTAAAGCTGGAAACAGTGTCAATGTTTTTGCTTCAGCTGGGAGACTTTTGCTGAGATTGATGAAGGAACGAATTAATTCATATATAGTGACGTATGTGTACGAAAGCTAGATATATTTGATGCGTATCGAAGTGATCTTGTTGATGCTTGACTGTCTGAAATAAATAAGAAATCGATAATTTAGGAAGAATTGTCTGTAGAGTGTATTGGGTCTGAGATGCATTGTTCAATGGCATACTGTTGTGATAAAGAGTTGATTTTGCGCCCCGAACTATCGACTATAAGTGTTCAAATCATTTTGCATTTGAGGAACCAATTGATTTTATTTTAGACAAGCGAAGGAAGTTATGTAAAGAAAAGTGTTATGATACAAAATAATATAATGGAGTTATATAATGATATTTCCGGAGAAATACAAAGCAACCAGATAGCAACAACTATACCAATTATTTTTAAACACGATACTGTACTATTATACTTCGTTAAAAACAAAACTTTAATTAACTACATTCACAAAGGCAGAGACCAGGCAAATATTTAAAATAGTAATTTTTATATGCATAAATTTAAAATAGAAAATCTTGCTGACGCTATTAAACATTTTGATGGCGTAAACAAACACTATGTCTTCAAGCAAGTTGACAGGAATGATTGCGACTTTAACACAGCAAACAAATGATGATATTACAAAACTTGAAACAAATTCACAATCTAACAAATGATTATTCAGAAAACACAAGAGATTGTAAACAATCAAATAGATGGGTTAGTTAAATCAAACAAGTATCCTAAAAGTTCTGACAAAGCTTATGAAAAGGAATCATTTGAAAACCCCACAAATAACCACTTGAATGGAACCTTTTATGAAACATTTACAGAAAATAATAAAACAATTGATTCACACAGATGGTTATAAAATAATTTCAAACCAGGTTCGCATTCAGCGCAATGCTGCTCAATATAAATCTTTGGGCACAACAGTGAAAACTAATGATTCTTAAACAAAAGAGGTTGGTTAATCGGTAGAAAAGCGATTAAACACACTCCATGAAATTGTCAGTGAACAAAAGGAAGCCAAAGGTTATCTGATTTCACTTAAAGACTATATTTTAGCTTAAACAAAGTAATTATATCGCATTCAAATCGACGACGTAACCACACTAATTAATTGTATCGTTGGCAAATGGCGAGGAGGTGTCAAGAGTACGATATTATTCAATGTATATTTGAATGAGTTGTCTCCTTCCCTAAGGTGTTCATTTGGACATAAGGACTATTCCGTTAGGAATATATTCTTTGATATGATATATGTACCTTTTGAAGATGATGGCGTGAAATGCATGTGATCCCACTGCTGTTGAACTACACGTATTAAAATTATTTGATTTTGTTCAGGTTTTTATTTTAAAACCACTGGTATGTCCATTAATCATCTGAACTAAACATAGTATTTGGAATCAATTCCCTATGCGACCATACAACTATTTGTTTAAGTGTCATATTCCCGGTAATTAAAACATTATTATAGGTGCATGGGGCTTGTATTTACGCCTTGGTGGGGACCATTCATAAAATATTGCTTATTCCCGTAAATCAATTTATGTTCAATCTTACCAGATTTATACTGAGCAATTTTCCCATACTTAATATTCTAGTCGATTTGATTATACGATGAAACCTTTTTGTATGATTCTGCGCTAAAATAAACTTTGATAATTTAAGGATTTGTTTTACAGTTGTTACATAACAAACTAGCAGCTCAAACTTCTCCGGTGAAGATAACATTTCATGTTTGGAGTACACAAAATCATAACTTAACCAAAATATTATATGGTATAGCTTTAAATATCGAGGTAGTTTGGTGGACTCAAATGAATTCAACTTTTTTAAAGAAACAAACAAAAATAAAACAAATCGTTAACTAAATATTTTTAGCGAATGTCAGCTCAATGAAATTAAGAACATCATTGTAATTCACATTCTAAAATTCTAACTATTTGATTTCTTTTCGGAATGCCAATACCTATCTAGTTTTAAGGGCATTGATTGAAACGCGAATATCCTAGAGTATGAAAAGGTCAGAATTTTTATAAACTATTATTATTTCGAACTATTTTTGCAGATTTTAGTCAGAAAAAACCCATCTGTCACACATCTTAAGTCAGCTAAAAAAAAATTTTTCATTGGTATAAACCTTTCATGTTAAAAAATATAGAACAATTGTAAAAATTATAATTAGAAAGTTAGAAATTTCAATTCATTTTTCCCGGCGACTAATGGCATTGCAAATGTACAATATTTTAACTTAGTCCCAGAAATTATTCCAAAGATCCATTATCGCAAATGTTTGGTCGCATGACGTTTTCATAGGATTATCCGATTATTCGAAGGACTTGATCACGTGACGTTTGAATGACAACATTCCACCAATCATAAACAGCTCTAACAGGATAATGGCCACGAGTCCATACACTGATAGCCAGAAATCGTTCTGTTTTGTGCAAGAATGGTTTCCAATCTCAAGTGAATCTGCAACATATAAGGCGTCAATTTAAAAATCATATTCATTCTTTATAATATATAATACCGTGAAATATTTTAGTAACACAGACGCACTGAAGTATTTGTTTCGTAAAATGCATTGAGCCGTTACTTGACAAAACATAGTACGAATAATTTTAGTCTAAAATATGTGGCCACGATGATATATTGCTTTAAGATAAAATAAGGTAAATTCATATTACTTTAAAAACACACAAATGAAATAAACATATAAGTATACAAATTATGTACATATATTATAAAAGGGTGTTTTATAGAGTATATAAACACCATTCTATATTTGGTAATGTCTATAGTCAAATTAATGAGTATGGTTGTAGTTTGAAGGCAATCAACTTTGATATAAATGATTTACAGTCTCTTAAAGAGATAGTTTCTTAATACAAATGCAATAAACTTACATGAGCTATAAGATCCAAAAACTATTTTCCAATGCATATATGTTATTCACAATGGACTATTATTGTTCTATATGGAGCAGATGTATACATTCACACACATGTTAAATTTCTATTATTCAGAAAAAAGCTGCAAAATAATTTTACAAAAGCCTTTCAAAACGCCATCCAGTCCATTGTTCAAGGAATATCGTTTGATAATAGATGTAAAATTGATGTTGGACTCATTATCTTAGAGTTTTTCCATGGTCTCATGCCTGAATACTTACGCTAAGTAATTTCATTTACCTATAACACAAACTACTTATTGCGGTCTGCAACCCATAATGATTTAAGCTCACTTTCCTACAAGACTAACTATGGTAAGAAGTCATTTACATATTTTGCAAAACCTGTATGGAATTCTGTATTTAATTCGAGAATCATCATTTTTATTTGCATTTAAAACACAATAAAAAACATCTTATGAAAAAATAACTTTAATGAATGATTGTCTGTTTAAATTGATTGTTGAAATAACGCGATTTAATTTTGTCTTTCATAAATTTTAATATACTACCTGTTGTATTTGAATGTCGTCGTGTTTGTTATTGAGAGAAATGTATGCTAATACGTATGTAGAATCCATTGAACAACACATTGTAAAGAAGATACTTAGTTATTATTATTATTATTATTATTATTATTATTATTATTATTATTATTATTATTATTATTATTGATTTCTTATATAGGATGAGTATACACACAGGACATATTATAGCAAAGTTATACTTGTTTTTTATACCAAACGAATTACATATAGTACAAAGCAATTGAGCTTTATACATTGCTATCTTGCCAGGCATTTAATTATGCATTTCTTAAATTTTAAGGTCAAGGTTTCTTGTCTCCGCCAAAAGTATGACAAAAATATAGTGAATATTGTTTCATCAGCTAATTCATTGAAGTACAACCATGTATGTATCTATGGATACTTGCGAAATTTTTCTAAATGAAATTAATCATAACAAAACAATCTTGTTTGGATGATAATCCTAATAAATCTTATTGCTCATAGTATCAACTTACTTGATCTGTCTTGTTTAAATCTCGGAACATTGTCTTTGTTGGTTTTATTTTGGTTTACTCGAACGTGAATGGTTGCAAAGTGTTCCGAATCGTATCCAGTTGATTCCCGCCTTTTTCTTCGACCAATAGCGCATTCTGCAATCTGTTAAAAAATAAGACCAAACATAATTGTGTCTCGTCCTATTCAGCTTCTTCACCCGCTTCATTGTGTTCAGCTACAATAATTATGGTTAGTATATTTACCATATTTAGCCAAAAAAATATTATTTTGAGATTTGTTAGATATACCACTGAGATCAATCACATAATTTTCTGAATTGTTAAAAACAGTCATGATCAACATATGTTAGTTTCCTATATTTTAAGTGCAATTTAGTTTAATTTAGGTTTTATATTAAACGTGTTTAAGTAAGACATACACCATAACTTCATTTAAAGTTTAAAATTCTTAACTATTTCTGAGAAACTAAAGAATATTTAACGTAGCGCTTAAGGAAAAAAGTGTTTTTTCTTTCTGTTTTTAAATTTACATAGAAAAGCTTAAGTGTTTCTTGGCGTTTGCAAGTGGCGTTGTCTGATGTAAGGCCTCATATATACATATATGGATTAAATCACTGAAAGACACCTCATTGTATAATGATATGTAGGTGTTATGCCGTATATTTTGCATAACATGTATTATGATAAACGGGCATACCGTTGGCTGAGCACATGTGGTCAGTAGGTCACCGTCATAACAAACTTCGTATGTTACTCCAAAATATAGTTCCGGTTGTGTAGTTTCCTGGAAGAAAAGAAGACGCACATGCACAATATTTTTCATACTTATTTTTGTAAAACCTTCAAAATGTTCTGTGCAAAGTAATGATAAACGAAGACACTGAATAGAGGCACAATGCTTAGGCTCTCAACAAGAAACTTATACATCTCGATTGCGATTAACTACCAACATATCAAAGTATATACATTTCAACCGCTTTAGTATATCCATAGAATCCTTTAATGCCAAACTGAGAAAACAAGAAACCAATACAAAACACAAATACAAATAAGTGTATATTTTTATACTGCTGTTGATGTTTTCCATTTAGCATTTGTCTTTAAGACATTAGGTTATTAAAGTCAGAACAATAAATATTTTTTTGCAATAGGCCGGTTACTTAAGTTTACATTGAATAATGAGCAAAGTGTTTGATGGATTAGAAACAAAATAATACACTTTGTATATGTTAACACTGTTAATTGTATCCCTTACACACTGAAAAGTATAAAAAGCTGTATGATTAAAATATTTACTTGTGGGCTTTGTCCCATTATCCGTTTAGTCATTTATTGAATGTCGGGTATGCCGATGTCAAGCACAGAACCATTTGTACCCGAGCTTAAAATCTTAACCGAGGCTTAACCCATGTTATAATACCGTTTTATAGTCTTATTAGTATTTAATTCTCAAAGATATCCAGCATTCCTACTATCACTTAATAAACATATTTTCAGTTCTAAAGTCAATGTTACATCTTTTTTCCTGAATAAGAGACCAAACATTATAACAGATAAACTATCGTCGTTATGTGAATTTTTAATGAAAATAGAGTCTGCGGAATATTGACTTACAAACACACAAATCAGATAGTTCAATGAATAATTGCATAAATATAGTATATTACAACATTGACTGTTTATCCGATGTAAACAAGCTTACCTTAAACACGCTGAAGGTGTTCGTCTCGATCACCCAGTAGTCGTCAAAAACGTCACTCAGATCCGTATTAAGGGTGAAGTGGCCTATACCAGTTGTTATTGGAGCGAACTGTTGACACCTGAAATAAATAAGCTATAATTTAGTCAATGGTCATGATTCTTTAGATGTGTATTGATATGTGTTATATGTTTGCAAGAACAACATGATTTGACTAATAAGCTACTGTTACCAACCGAATTCTAGAAAGGTATATCAGCCAAGTCTAACATTTTAAGTCTGACTTTTCAACACACAATAGCTGTAATTGCCAAGAAAATGTCTTCAATGATAAGCAAATACCAAACGTCAAAAACAACATAGACATTTTTCTGCGTACAATGATGAATTCTAAACATATCTTGTCACCTAGTATATTGTATAGAAAATACAATGAAGCATTTTGTATTCATCTTAACATCAAAAAACAAAACAAAAAACATTGAACCCACACGAATAATACCACAACAAAAATACATATGTATTTTTGGAACATACGACGTTAACATTACGTCATATTTGCTATGTATAAAAATAAAATGATTGCACCAATTGCTGGTCCAGGTGAGAGTCAATGCTTCAATTGATATAGATTACGGCTCATATTAACATACAATATATTCCGTAGTATAGCACAAACTGGCTATTTAAACACACACTGGCATATCATAATTAAAGAACATAACGGCCTCTTACCCAGCATCTATAATGAAACTCGGCGTAGTGAACCCTACATTTGTATCATAAAACAGCTCCTTCACCTTAACACCTCGTTCTGAAAATATGACAGGAACTTTAGTAATGGTGTTTTTATAAATCAACTCAAATGTACAAAACATAATAACTAACTTAACAAAATAACGTTGATATATATATATATATATATATTTTTGACTTTATTTAAATCATATGTCTTCAACCCCCGTACATACTGTTAGCGTGGTTTGCGGCACACTACCGGGACACACATAATGTCAATTGAGCTAGTTCGGGCAGTCAAAAGTAATGGACAAATGTTCCTTCCATTTTTATTTTTTTGTCGAATTCTCTCTGTGGGTAGTATTATTATCATTGGCAGTAGTTAATGAAAAACAATTTTGGACGTTTTATTGCAGTCTTCGTAAGTTAAATTCCGCTGAATGACATCTGTTGAACCAATGGTGATTATTTCCATATATTACATCATTTTCATAGAAAAACAAATTCAAATTGTCTTTAATGTAACACGTTGTTGTTAGATAGAAATTAAATATGGCAAATTTGAACACATCACACGTTTTATGGGTTTTTTATCTTCTAAAACCGAAACATATTTTGCACATATGCTAATGGAAATGACGCGAAGACATATTTGCTTATTTTTACCCGGATTGGTGCGTGCCGGTGTATTATATTATCATGTGTTCTCCTACACTGAAATAAAAATATCACTTGAAATTAAACGAGGAGGCGCGCGGTGGATGTGCCCACTATTGTTCAATTCCGATTGTGCGAAGGCCAAGTAGCCCTTGATATAGTATTTACAATAAGACCAGACTGAAAATGACTAGACTTAAATGTGATCATGTATTTATTATTGATAATTGTTCAGGGCCTGGGGCTTGATGCCTAAGGAAATGGTATTGGACATGAGAGAAACAAACAGCAGAATGATGGTAAAACAATGCGAAACCATGAGATGCACACCAAATATCAACAAGTTTGAAATAACAATCACCATATATTTCCCCGAGAGTCAAGTCTTCATCAATATTACCATCTCCGTCATCATCTGAAATAAAAGATATACACCCATTACGAATGATATAAAAGGTCTTTAAGCAATTGAAGGTATGGGCCTTTTCTCTTATCGCGTGATGTAGTTCACACATTGTAAAATCGGCTAACAACGGAAATTTGACTTATATAAGTAGAATACCAAGTTCTTACTCACAAGAAGAAGGATATGTTTTTTTCAGAAACCTCTCTATAAATAAAATGATAACAGAACATAACATTAAACAGGTAGCGTTAAGGTAGTAAATCTTTAGTGTTATGGGTTTAATGTGTCACTGGTTTGTGGATGTGTGTGTTGTTTGTCTGTGTGTTCTTGCTAAGACCCTTTGTCATTTAACGGGTTTATGTTTTTTTGTTTACGCCTACATGATTTTTTATTGCAGTCTCATATAAATATTGAAGTAAATGCTATATCAAATATGTAACTTGTATAAAAAAAAACTGTTTTCGTGCTTAAAGCAGCCTTTGGATTTTTATTGAACTTATAGCAAAATGTATCTACGAATGTGCGTTTCCCGATTAAGGCCTCCTCACAATAATGTTCCATAAAAAAAGAAAACAATATTTAACAATATTCTGCGTTGTTGGCAAGTATTCGTTTGGATAATACATTTCTTAACGTTCGTCCGTTTAAATTCCCATCCAAATCCTTATTCTCTAGAAGGTTTATGGACCTGTATAAGATCAGTAACAACAAAATACTCAAGTCAGTTCCTTGTCACAAAATCAGTAGGCATATCTCAGTCCTACCCTTTTTATGTAATCTTTATCAACTTTGCCATAACACTCATTCTCAAGAAGATCTTGGGACTTATTCGAAGACAACTTAATAAAATCACTCTTACCTTTTCCTTTAAGTATTTCTTATCATCACACGTATTATATGTTAGGTTTCCGGATAAACTTTTTTTTACGAATTATCACCAAAAGTCTCTTAACCTACGAGGGTTGTTCGTAAAGTTCGTGGACAAGTGGTATAATGTTATTAAATTAACAAAAAAATTAATAAAATGCATATTATTTTAAATATACATTCCAATAAAAGTAAAACAATGAACAATGTATCAAAATATAAACGTTTCTGAAAGAAATTTATTTTTAAAGAAACCTAGTATAGTCGGTACGGAGCACTTTGAGGTCTTAACAAAACGCGAAACAAAAGCGCTCACTTTTAACGCAATTAAACGAGAATTTGGCGCCAAATTATGTCAACGTGTTGAATGCATATTTTATGACGTCATATCCGTATTCATCAGAAATATTGACGTCATTACTCGACATTTGAATTTTTAACGACATTATCAACAAACATAGGTAGTGAGCTTGCTCAGCCATAATCATGGATACGACGTTAAGGACGGAACAACGTTCCGTTATCAAACATTGTGCTGCAACGGGAATGACACCAGCAGCAACCCTGAAGTTTATGGAGCGTGGTTCTGCGAAATGTTGCAGAAGTCTTGTGTTTAAATGGCATAAGCGATTCAGAGACGGTGAAATCAGTGTGGATGATTCTCCAAGAACGGGCCGGCCATCTAGGACTGAACGCGACATAGCATGGGTCCGAGATATTTTACAAACTGATCGCAGAAAAACCGTTCGGGAAATAAGTGATATCACTTGAATTTGTGCAAACGTTTTTATCGGACCATAACACAACACCTAGGTATGCGGAAAGTTTGTACGCGATGGGTGCCCCGGCTACTTAACGATGAGCAGAAAGAAAAAAGAATCAGCGTTTCAAGTGCCTTTTTGGACCGTTTTCAACGCCAGGGTGATGCCTTCCTGAAACGTATAGTGACAATGGACGAGACCTGGCTTTATTTATATGAACCCGAATCCAAACAGCAATCCATGGTATGGAAACACCCGACCTCACCACCACCAAAGAAGGCGAAAGTCTGCAAGTCTGCTAAGAAATTCATGTATATTTTCTTCATGGATTCTGAAGGTATGATCCTACAGCACCAGGTACCGGAAGGGAAAACTGTCAATGCCGCGTATTATCAGAAGGTATTTAAAGATTTTATTTTTTTAAACCAATTTATATCTAATTAAATAAATTAAATAAAAAGGAGTTTTAAACAACATTTCACAATTAATCATTTAACAAGGAACGGATCAATACCCGCACGAAAACGTGTCCTACGTTTCACATTAATTTGTTTATTTTCAGGTAATACGCAGGGATTTCTTAAACGCCAACCGGAAGAAGCGGCCTCAGGCGAATATCGATGATATCCTATATCACCAGGACAACGCACCTTCACACAAAGCGGCCGATACACTGCTGACTATTGATTTCCTTGGCTTTGAACGTTTGGAGCATGCGCCCTATAGTCCCGATTGCGCCCCCATGGACTTTGCTGTTTTTCCACGACTTAAGGGGGATTTACGTGGACAACGATTCACTGATATGAAGGAACTCGCCCTGGTCGTACGATCTACAGTTGCTTCATATGACAAATCATGGTACCGTGACATTTACAAGAAATGGGTAGATCGTCACAACAAGTGCATGAACTGCATGGGAGAATATTTTGAAAAAATGTAACGTGACGTTAAATGTTGGCGTTTTTTACGTCAAAGTGCTCCGTGGCTGTGATAGGGTATGCTGTAAAGCCGCTGTAAAACTGTTTATGTTCTTTGTATTTTGACACGTGTTCGTGCTTCCAGTGCGGAATTAAATGTACTTTTTGACTGTATTATTATATTTTCTCTATCTAAACATACTAATAATATTTAAATGTTGTCCACGAACTTTACGTACAGCCCTCGTATAAGGAAAGGCAGTAGGCATGTATGCGTATTACCTTCTCCATTTAAAATCTCTTCGTCTACGTAGCCATCACAGTCGTTATCTAGAAGGTCTCCGGGCTTTGTGAAGTAGGAATTTGCACCTGCAAACGAGGAGGGTAAGACGTTCACACTTGCTGTTGCTGTGCACTGTAAATGAGTGAGGAGGAGAATCATGTATTTCCCTTAGTGTGATGTTTTAGTCCCTAGACCCAATCAACTTACCTCCTTTTTCTTCTGACCATCACTAAAAGGTAACCCCAACCGCGGTAAATACCATACTGGGTCATTTAATCAACGCTCGTGACTTTTTTTTCGAATCAGTATTTACTATAGAATATTACTATTATTTTGAATGTGATATCTGTATTCGTATGTTCAAACATATATAAATGATGTACTTCATTTATACAAACTGTCAGAACTTTATATCTTCAAAGGGTTTCATATAACAGCTTCAAATTTACTGATGTATCAAATGTATTAATTTCGGCAAAAAAAAATATACGTAGCGTTCACTATTCGGTGTTGATTATTTAACAACGTCACCAAAAAGACATCCCGACACCTCAAAAGGTTCACAAACGAACAGCAATTTTGTTTTATGTTTAATTTAATTAAACAATTTAGTTCGTTGTATTTTTTGCAGGAATAAAACTAACATCACGAAACAAATATACAAACAATAAAAATAAAAACAAAACGAACAATGAATCAAAGACGAACTTACAGGATTGATTGGCGGATATCTCAGACCAAATGGCAAGTAGGCTTCTTTTAAGATACCGGCGGAGGTCTTCTCGAAAATAATCAGCATAAAGGGACGGTTAGGGTCTGCTGCAAAGTTGAACATTGACAATAATTAAACCGCGACAAGCCAAATCAGGTACATTTAGTGTCGTAAATATGACGTGAGAAATATGATGGCAACGTTCGTTGCGCCTGCAAACAGACTGACGCTGCTCATGCAGTAAACTTTTGAAGGTAAAAAAGAACCGAATTTATTTCATTTTCATGTTAAACGGTTCTGACATCAACCTTTAAAAAAACATTCACGTTGAGAGTACATAATTTACAAATGTTAAAAAATATAAAACCACACGATTGACAAACTGTTTGACTATCCGTGATTTCAAATGTTATTCAAAATATATATATATAAGCGTAAGAAGTCCATGAGCATTTTGATTGCAAAATTACACAATAAATATACAAGCAGCATATTCGAGCAAATATTTTCATAAAGGATGATGCCGTGCATACACTTAAGTTTTGTTCAAGTTGGTTTACAAATTAAATCAGCATGACCGGACATTGCCGTCTTAATATCTCAATGTATTATTTTAGAACTCATACATATATTTAGTTGTTATCAATCGAAAATGCTCTGCCGAATTCTTAGTGGACCTCAAAACAGTTGGACGCGAGGACATAGCCTAACGCAGAAACCATTCAGCAAATGTTGATATTTGCTCAAATATCGTAATTGAAGACTAAAATATTCAATAACGTTGATAGCAGCTGTTAACGATGTGTTGCTGGTTGATTTACATTATCATGTTATGTTATAACTTTATACCTAAATGGTTAAAATATCAACAACTTTTCCATAAGTCCTGGTGACTTTGTGGTTAAGGTGTTTGTTTATGTAGTGTCTTTACCATCGTTGGTTTGCAACCCACAAAATAAACTCATTTTTGCAAAAAAGCTATCATTGAGTAAAATAACGATCAAATAATTGATTTCACATGCAATTCGGAAACAGTTTTTTTGTCCGAAATCATGAGCGAGTCCCTTGCAATTGCCGTTGCTGTAAATAATTTAATGCAATAAACTTGTTTACAGCCTTTTTAACGTTGACAACTTCACATAAGTGATAAATGTTAGGTTTTCCAAAATACCCAGCTTTCTACGTTCTATGTCCATTTTCAAACCAAAACTGATATTGTAGCGAAGCTGGACTCATTAGTGAAAATAATATGGGTCCTACCTTGAAACTCAACCAGGCCACTTTCAGTTCGAAAATTGTCCGTATCAGTCACTTCAAAATTTAACTGGCCGTAATATTCGTACATAGGAGGTTGACCGTTTTCGCCTGAAAATATCATGAAACACAATATACATTCAAAGAATGTTCCGTGTTACTGGTTTGTGATTTTTTTCTGATCTGTGTTATTGGTGTTGACCCTGTGCTATTAAATGGGGTTTATGTTTAAACTTTCGACTTCTGGAATTGTTTCTGTAGTTTTAATATTAATATGAAAAAGGCAATTTCAGTTTAATGACATCTGTCTAATCAAAATTTATTATAGTTTAGGTAAAACACTCTCAACACGCCTGTCAACCGTAATATATTTCTGGAAAAAAAATGTTGAACAGCAGTTATTAGGTTAGAAAATATTTTGTTCCCGTCTGAACTATGGTGTCCGCCTCCATTCAGCAAAAAGAGGCCTGTACGACCAGACGAATCGTGCTTAATAACCACACTCGTGTTTACCTTCATAATAAGGTCATTTAACATATAAAATAAAGCTGTGTACAACTTGAAATACCAATGAAATTACTCTATGACAGTTCTTGTTCTAAAACCATGTGTTTTCTATTATTGACACTTGCTTGAGAAAAATCGATTCTAACGGCTTAAGAAATGAAATATATCAAATCATACTATTCTGTAAATCAATAAAATATGTTGGGTTAGTATTTAAGTTGTTACCCTGATTTTTTTTCAAACATTGTGCCAGCAATTAAACAACGGAAGAAATTTAAATACTTACTCAGTATTCGCGTTACGTCCGATGTAGTGAAGCCTGTTTCATCTCCCAAGGTGGCACCAACAAAAGAAGTTGTGATGGACCCAAGTTTAATCTTTGAAAAGAAAAACGATAGATTTGCAAATGAAACAAAATGTATGAGATTGATATGGTGCTATAGATGCCCGCCTCTCATTCCAGATTTCATTGGTTCGATTCACAGTCAGGCTTTTGGCATTTGAAAAAACAATAACATGAAAATGATGTCTCTTGCCGAGAATTCAAACTCAAGAGATCTATATAAGATGTACGTGTGGTAACAGTTAAGCTTAAAGATTTATAAAAAATGCTTTGTAAAATAATGTAGAACCAAGCAAACAAAATATATTGTTTATGTGTGTTCGATTCTGAAGCTGTGTGTACAAACTGAAAGGAATCATTCCCTGGTGCTCATTCCCTGGTGCGTGGTATTGGTACATGTAAAAACAGTACTGGTAGTAATTGTTGGATATCGAGATAACGTGCATCAAGAAGTCTGAATTCAACAAGCCTTTTTTGGTGCGCGTTGGTGTCACTTTGTTATCGTATTAAACCGAAAGTGGAATTCCTTCCGCAATAATAATCGTTTCAAAGATAAGTAAAATTAGCTTATTCCAATTGTATTTATGTTTGAATTCATCATGCCTGATTTGTCTACATATATTCACTGTTAACGTACAGAGATCTACAAAAAGACGGATTTCTGGGATTATTTGTGCTATTGCGGGCGAATGAGTTTTGATAGTATGAAAGTAGCTATTTCCATTAACAATTTGACTCAAAAACAATTTCAGTGTAGTATCTATCGGCCTACATTTTATCTTTAAGTGTGTTTTATACATGGAAAAAAGTAGCATGGAATGTTAATTGTATTTCATTTTAATGTGAGCTTAGTGAAATACTGTCGTGTTTTGTATTTCTTTATGTCAAATAACAATCTCATTAAATTCCGATTCCCAATTCACGCTTCAGGACGTTATGTGCATAACGTTATGAAATGAAGTGAAAGTCACGAATTGGTTTAAATGAGATTGGTCAAATAAATGACTTACTTAAAATACACCTCTTTCTTACACAGTACATAAAACCACAAATGCTATGATCACTATGCAATGCCTCTCAGAACTATTATTATTGATAACTATTTCTATTATATTGGAATGAGTCAAAGTCAGTGAAACGTTGATATAAGACTGTTCAAAGAAGATCAAATATCAGTTTTTCGTATTTCTATTCGAAAAAGTATGTTCTTCGGCTTTAAGCGTACCTAACGCTTTTTGATAAATGAAATTTTCGGCAGTTTTCCAGACAATTGAGACCTGTTGTATTGCAGGTTGTATGATATATGACTGTAGTGCAGTTTGAAAGTCACAATAATCAAAGCCAAACATAATTAAAGAAGAATTTGGAATGCAGATATATGAAGTTTTGATTCATTCATCGACAAAGGTATAAAATAACATTTTTATTGTTGTAAGATGAGGTTAATCGCTGTTTAACGGTCAGTAAAACATTTTGGAAAAACTCCTAGACAAAACAATGTTTTATAAATATACATATCCGCTCTGAATATTCATCTTTAGGCTACCGGAATGTCAAATGCTGTCTTGTTTTATGTGTGTATAGTTTAGTTTTGTTTCATTTAATTAACAACGTTATTTGTAAATTTTTACCTGTACATCTGCCATATGGTCTTTGTAAGAGACGAAATGAAGGTCATATTTCCTTCCTTCTTCCGCGTAGAAATATTGTCTAGGGGACCACTGTTCAATGGACGGAAGAACAAACCCCGCTCTATCATTAACACCTTGTGTGTTTCTCGCTGGAAAACAACAACTAGAGTGTTAACATAATAATATTACAAAGGTAGAAATTTGAAAGTGAATACTATCAAAAATGTTTGCTTTGTGAAGTGTTCACGGATGGTAAGAGAAAAGCTTGCGCTCTGTAAGAAACTGCTCACAATAACGAATGAGGCGTACACGTGTAATCATTTGATATATTTCATTGCTTTCGATACTTCTATTTAAATGAACAAAGAACAAACTCTGCTCAGTCGTTAGCACCATATTAACACCCAGTAAATTTACATTGTACTGACCGTTCCAAGGCAATCCTAACAATCCTTGATAAACATACCTATTGTTTTAAATATAGCATATGTATGCACTGTTCTGTTTGTGGAGTTTTGTGCTGTTCTTCCATGTTTCCTGTTTGTGATTTTATGTTCTATGTCTTTGGCATTTATCCAGTGCCATTAAACAGGGTTTATATCTAAACTTTTTGCTACTGAGCTTGTTTCTGTAGCTTTGCGCATAAATATAAGCCTAAAACAATGTCTGCATTACTAAAAACGTTTGCACAAGAAATCGCTTGATTATCAACTCTATCAATAATGCTCGAACTTCGTTAACAAAAAGTTTAACAAAGAATGAATGCCATTATATAAACTAGTTCTAAAGTTAAAAGGCGCCAAAGTGTCGCATTGTATGCTCGAGGGTTTTCACATAACTATAGATTCCAATGAACGCGTGTCATGAAAAGATATAACATGTCATGTTTTGAGGAATGGAATGCGATATTTGGCGCTTTTGTTACTGGATGTTTTGTGGCTACTTAGCTATTAAGTGAAAACCCCATTTTTGATATGATATTTCTCATTCAAGAAAACATAATAATGCATTGAAGTGATTAGATTTCGTTTGTTTATTGATCTTTAATGCCTTTCATGCCTTACAAAGTTCAAGTAAAGAGATTGTAATAACTTTTTTTGAATTAATTATCCAATATTAACATTTTATCCCCACGTTTTGCATTATTCAGCATATGTTTTTCTATATGACGCGGTCGAGCATTCTGCGTGCGGCCTTCGAGAATTCGCAAAAATTCGAATATCAAGTCGTTAATATGTAAACTACATAACACAATAAAAATAAATAATAAAGACATATATCAAACTCGTCTAAGGCCAGTCTTTGACTTTTTACAAAACGCTCTTTAACGCAATGATTAGTGCCGCGTTTGTGTTGGCGGTGAAATGTGGGACATGTCAAGAAATTGTACAAAAAAAACAAATTACGTCAACTTTAGCTTTTCACATAAATATTTGTATTCAGCTGTCATGCTTCAAATACCTTATTTCTCAAATCAATAATAAGATACTACTGTCGAGCCCCTCTATCTTTCGATCTCTTAGTAATAACACTAACCTACTAATTAATGATAATATATATATATATATAGTATGTATGAACCACTTACTTGGAACGATTCCGTGAACAAGTACTGGGTTGGCTGAAAATATTTCCATCGCATCCGATGCACCATTCAAATTTCCCTCGGACAATTGTTGACTGTTCTCTGCTTTTGTCAATGTGGCACCTGTAATATAAATTATATAATAAAATAAATTAACATAATACAAAATGACAATGTTTATTCCAAGCTAAATTTTCTTATCTGTATCTACCGTATCTGCGTTTTCAAAGGAGTAATCCTACTCATTTTATTTTGAGTTCATACATCGTATTCTACGTCGGGTTTCAATAAAGTATTCTTACTTAACTGTTTTAAATATACCATATTGCCCATAGGTTTACTATGGAGTATACACTTTAAACTTATCTCAATATTTCGTATCGTACCTGGGTTATCAATGGGGTATCCTAACTTAACCTATCTCAATAAATCGTATTTTAACTGGAGTTTATATGGGGTATCCTTACTTATCCTGTCTTAATACATCGTATTGCATCTTGGTTTTCCATGGGGTATCCTAACTTAACATATTTCAATAGATCGTATTTAACTGTGTTTTCTATGGGATATCCTTACTAAACCTATCTCAATTCGTATTGTACCTGGGTTTTCAATGGAGTATCCTTGATCATCAACGGGATCATCAACTTCGTATCTGAACTCGTAGCTATCCGGGAATGGTAATACAAACCGTTCAGCAGCATTGTGCTTTGGCAGAAACTAAAATGAAAGCTGTGCCAGAATGCATCCGATAATTGTAAAATAGAGCATTTAACAGCATTGTGGTTTTGCAAGAGTTGAAAGAAAACACGTATATCAAATAAAAAGTGTTGTTTTTTACTAAGTTATTATAGTGCCTCATTGTTTAGTTAAATGTGTTAAGTTGAAATTCTTTTTTTTAATTAAATATCAAACATTGTTGTTATTTATCTGTTTGCAGAGTAACTGGTCACGTGATCAGAGCTGGAAATACGACCTCCAAACTCGAACTGATTGACATTTTCTACATAAAATGTCAATGTTTCTTGTTTACCTATCTATCTTATACCTGTAATCCTACACCTTTATCCGGTGCGGCTGTTGCGAAAACACTTTCCAAAAAGACAGCAAAGGGTTCTGAAAGAAAATAAACACACAATTATTATGGTATTTGGTTGTACACATTGAGTACACGTTGTAACAGTGTCGATGCTTAAGAATAATTATATCTGTATGTTAATTCGATTAACTATTCTGCTTTACCTATACGTCGTTCTCTTTCTAGTGTATGGTGTTGGTAATTATGACTAATATTGTTCCACCAGTGAGATAACACATAATTTATTACGCCGAACGCATCTAGGGACTAAGACTGTGCGGATATATCTACAATACACGTTATTTAAACGATATGTTTTCCTTGTATACATTATAAATTATTTAATCAATTTGCCTTTTTCAGTCGAAATTGTTTTATACTGCTTACGTAAATGCCTTAATACGTAATTTGTGTTTGACAAAAGGATGTTAAAATATTTAATGTAATAAAGTGAAGTTAAGTTGATTTGTGGATTAAGAGTTTGTCATGTCTTTTGTTTTGTTCTAGGGAATGACACCAAACATAATGTTAGTAATGCCCTCGGTATATGACTTACTGTCTCCTTCTAGTGTGATTTCTTCGATGGCGTTTCCTTTTTGCATCACAAACACCTGGAACTCGTCCAGAGAGACGTCATCGGTTGGACCGGTAGCATCTTCACCATTAACGTTCTGTCAGACGAAATGCAGCAATTATTTTCATATTTGTAATTTAAAGTAATAAACGTTACTATTCATTGATTATATATAACTATATTAAACAGCGAAGTAACAGCGGTGTTTTGAAACTCATTTCGTGTCATATATCAAGGAATATTAAAGTGACATTCTTATTCAAAATACATACACATGTATAACAAACATCAGTTTTGTGTGATAGACATTTAACTGCTAATATAATGCATTGATGGAAAATAATAATTACTGATAACAAGATTGTAACCGTTTATGTAACAGCAGAAAGCGCTTAAATAATAAATGGTTGGTGAATGGTAAAAGAATTACTGTGGTCTACTATAGTCTAATGAGGTAGAAATACCGTGTTTTATGCGCATTTCTTTCAAATTAAACTCGGTATCCTACATAAGAACCATACTTTTGACATTTATTCATCCGTTTTGGATTATTGAAATGTTATTAAATATGGTAAATCTCATTTGGGAGTAAGAGTGCATCTTTAACTGCATTATTATGTGTGTTGTTTTCTAACAATGCTATCAATTGTTAGTTTATAAAGTTTATTTTAAGTAATGATTACAACTTTTGTCGGAAGGTTGGGTGCAAAAACGGCTATATTGATAAATAGATGAATTGATATCGATCAATAAAAAATCTTTCACTTAATATGAATTTATCAATCAACGGAAGCACATCGTCTTATTTTTTTCAACCTATCGGTACGACAAAGACGATCAACGCGAGGCATTAATAATATTGAGCTTAACGAATTGCACATTAAGCTGTCTCAACCATTGACCAGTTGGCATAAAATAGCTTTTAAAAAGTGAATGCGAAATAATTTTACAAAATTAAGGGGCAGGCAAGTTGTCAAAATCCAATAAAAACCTAGTTTAGAGACACATGGTAAGGGTCTGAACGTCACTAATCGAACAAACACAAACAAACGTTCAACACTAGAAACACACCTCACACGCATACACATTGCTTTACCGATTACTTATTGGAGTACAGCACACCTCGCACGCATACATATAGCTTTACCGATAACTTATTGGAGTACAACACACCTCACACGCATACACATAGCTTTACCGATAACTTATTGGATTACAACTCACCTCACACGCATACACAGAGCTTTACCGATAACTTATCGGAGTACAACACACCTCACACGCATACACATAGCTTTACCAATAACTTGGAGTACCTTTATTACAGACAGTGAATCTGGAGTTTACTTAAAAACCAACATACGAGCAACTAGTTAACATAACTTATGTAAAAAACTACAGAAACAAGCTCAGTGGCAACAAGTTTATACATTAACCCGGTTTAATGGCACTGGGTAAACGCCAAAGAAATTTAACACAAAAACAAAACAAAATCACAAACCAGGAATATAGAAGAACAGCACAAAACTTCACAAACAGCACAGTGCATACATATTGTATATAAAAAAAACTAGGTATGTTTATCAAGGATTGTTAAGTACCACCTTGGAAAAGTCAATAAAATGTAAATTTACTGGGGGTTTAAACCAGTTTACGTGCATAAACCTCACTCTTATCCCAACAATCCTAAATTAAGAAAAAAAGTAAAAGGTAAATCTTATCAAAGTATGCATTAACTTGAGGAAGCTTAGTGATAAGACAAATAATAATAAACTTATATGTAAACCCCAAGTCCTCAGGGATTAGAGATCCCAACTCTATCTGCAGACGGAGGAATACAATTCAGAGCACCTAATGCAAAATATTTTGAAAGATAATATGCAGTCATTGTTTGAAACTATGAGCATCAAACAAAGTCTGCTTTATAAAATTAAAGGTTTAAAAGTGTCTGATCGTAGAGATTCATAATATAAAAGCATCATTGTACTTAATCTGGGAACAAATAAAGAAAACATTATTAAACATGTCCGTAAAAAGTGTTAGATCGGAAAATCCCAATTAACATATTAATATAAAACAAGGAACGTATAGTTTTCTTTTTACTCAGTGTCATGTGTAAGAAAATAGAACAAACGCATGTAACTTTATTGTCACCTCAAAATTTGTATCATCTGTTTTAAGATTTGTTTGATGATGGTGAGGATAAATTATTGAAATTTAAAGAATCATTTCATTGGTTCGAAAAATAGTTAACACCTAGGTAAGTACGTGTAATTAGAAATGAAATTTACATATAATATATATATTATGGCGAATCCCCATGTCAATATAGCCACTAAAGACAAGGGCCTGCATTTAAATAATATTTGAGTCTCACCTGCGTTGCTATGTCTGAGTATCCATTGTAATTGATAGTGATGGTTGTTGCATCTTCAAACGCAACAATGCCACATAAAGCAGCTTGAACTGAAGTCACGAAGAAGGAGATGTCTACATAGTTAAACATATTTGAAAGAATAGCTCAATTCATATGCAGTCGAACCTCGTTGACTCTATCTCCCAGCACTGGCAAAATTATCCCGAAACTCAGAGAATTCAAGTCAAGCTAGAATGCCTTCCTTCAGCATATATAATCGGTCCTTTAAATTCTGTTCGAGCTAACGAGGAATTCGAGTCAATCAGTTTCGAGCCAAACGGGGTTCGACTGTACCTGATAAAGAAAGGAATAAGTCCATAAGTCAAACAATTAAACAAAATTTCAAATGTTCAACGTATGAGCCCAAACGTCGCTGAATGGAAAACAAATACTACGCGCGGAAAAAAAACATGAATCTCAGTAGCGTGAATAATGGTTATGAGACAAGCGCCTTGGCACTTGCAACACAAGTTCACGCAGTCTTCACCTTGTCCATGGTTAATTGACGTGACGTTCGGTTTAGTCACTCATATACTTACTGTTAGTGATGTGTAAACTATAGACATATGTTGAGCCAGAAGCCACGGTCTCTATAGCACCATCTGGTAGGACTATCCGACCTGCATCCAGAATAGTCCCGGGTCGCCTATGAATTACCTTGAAGTAAATTATTTTATTAATTGTATTTCTTTCTACGTTATTCTGTGTCTTATTTAGTATCTGCTTTGCATTTTTACTATGAATACCTTGATTCAAATATTTGATGGTATGTAGCATATTTGTAATTTCTTGAGAGGCTAATTCTCGGGCGTATAATGTTTCTTAAACTTTTATATATGTGGGTATAGTTTATATTGTATCTGATGAGCCTATCATTTTGTATCAGTTGAAACATGAGATATGCTTTGGTCAGTTTTGTCTTGATGTATTTTGTTTTCAACACATTATTTGACTGTCTCCCGTTGCCAACATCAGAATGGTTTAAATACTTCTTCATTTTTAATACATACCTTGACTCCTATGCGGTCATGGAATGACGTCACTTTTATTCCGCCGTAAGTTGTGACCCAGTTGGTGAAATCAGAGGTCGTTTCATCGGCATAAGAAGTCGGTATATTTATTTGTACCTGATTTGGATATGAAAATACCTTATGTGATGTCCTCAGCAAAAGTTGGGAGTAAAAAAGAAAATATATATTTTGAAACATCGAGCCTATTATACCTCGGTTTTTACTGCGGCCATTGATAGGACAATTTCCGATTACAATTTGTCAAAACATCTTTTAACTCTTAGTTAGAACATTAAACAATGCAAAAACATATTTTTAAACACGACAACATTCGTATACTATTTCGTTCAGATTTTTCCGCTATTTTCCCCTATCAATCCGATTTAAATCCGATTTATATAGTTTGTATGTTAAATCTGTTAAATCTGTTCCGACAGCGTCTTGATTTTACCGAATGCCGTCCAACAGGTGGCCAGACAGTGACCCAAGGCTGGCGGAAGACATCCGCTTGATCTTGACGCAATCTAGACTCAAACGGCAAGACATTTCAATAAAAAAATTCTCAAGATTACGCCTGTTCCAGAGGACAACGGAATTTTCAAGCAAGGAATAATAATGGTGGAATAAATGATTTGGGGCACTTCGTTGATTTTCCGACTTGGCTCACGTGTAATAAAGAAGACGGCAGCTTGTTAACATTTTGTTAAGGACAATTAACATACGATTTGATCGTATAAATTTAAGTGAAGAGACGCCGGCTCAGCTCAGGCCGGACCGACCTTACATACGACAAAGACTGATGTTGTATAAAATTATTGACGTCAATTTCACTGCAACATCAAATATGGACAATTAATTCCAACATGAATATTTACACCTCAACTTCCATTCCTTAAATGAACTGCCTTTCGGCAATTGCGTTCATCAATCGATGAACGCAACATATTCGGATATGTTCGGATCGCAATTCATCGCATAACAATATACATAAAAACTATTGATCTTATTATTGTTTGCATTGTGTCAGCAGGTCCGGTAAAATAAAATTCAACATTTTAGAAAGTGTTAATTTGTTATATTTTATATGTATTGTTGCCATAAGTGTTTAAAATTTACGTTTAAAAGTGATTTCAAGTGGTTGATCTTTTCCCGCGTTATTGTGAGGTCATTTGAAAAAATGTTTCCGGTAACAGTCGGGTCGTTCTATTTACAGAATGTGTCAGAAAGGATTAATGAATGATTTTCTTAAATGAAATGAAGTATTTTTTTAACAATTTTTGAATGAAATAATGATCTTTTGGTGTAAATATAAGTAATGAATTGCGGGGTTGATGTCATTATCGGGGATATGAACGCAATTGGGCTGGTCAAAATACGCATGGAGTCCTTCGGACTCCACATGAGTTCACATGTTTATATTTTGTCAGCAGGTCCGGTAAAATATAATTCGGACTCCACACACTTTGACCAGCCCAATTGCGTTCATACCCCGATAATGACATCAACCCCGCAATGCATTCCATAAGTAAACACCTTGTTCCATGAACCTGACCGCCTTATACCATGTCAACATTATATTTCATAAGTACCTTCGTACTGAACTACGTTACATCGTCCTGAAGCTTGAAGATGACAATAAAAAACTAAAAAGCGTATACAGTAATGTCGTAAATTTGCTAGAGAAAACAGTTGATACATCTTGAAATTTAAATTAGTAATAAAATTGTAACGCCTTATATCAAAATATAGTTAATTTTTACTTGCTTCAATTTGAAACACTAGTTTAATATCATTGTTTTCTTTCCTTTATGTGACCACAAAGTGACTTCACTAGTTTTAATAAAATGCAAATTATGTCACAATATCTGCAACATACGTCCCATCTCATTCTTGCAAAACACTTGTAGATATATAACGCAATTCACGGTTTAGTTTTATTTAATGTATATCTGTATAATATAAGTTAAAATATCTTAACATTCAATCACTCACCGCATCATCTCTCTTCACCTTGGCATAATAAGTGAACTCATGCCCAGCAAGTCGACCTTCGACCTTGACCTCGGTACCCAGTCCAGGAGTGAAGATTTGCATCAGAAATTCTGCATCTGGATCATTGTCCTTTGTCACTGCTGTGTGAAAGATATAGCCCATGTTGTCGGGTCCTACAAACGGAGAAGTGTTAGTCTGTATGTGTATTTATCATTCATTTTACCTTAATTTGTATTAACGGCCTAGGAAGGAATACTTTTGCGAAATTACGGTAAGATGTAATCATTTAGTTACACTTACATGATATGTGAACAATCATCACCTTTTTCTTGCATTCCTTAATTAATTAATTTGAACAACGCACATTTGTATAGTTCTCTCAGTAGTGCGACGTTGATTACGTCATAAAAAGAACTAATTTTAGTTCAAAATAGACATACATTTTTTTCCTTGAAACGGAGTAAGTTGCTTGTAGTAATACACACGTTCGCCGTCTACTGTAATGTCATACTTAACTTCCGATTAACTATACTAACATGAGTTGATAGATCTGACGTTTGAATTTACGTTTTATGTTTCATTTTCTAGTGTAGTTTTTATTGAAAACGTATAGTTTGGGGTCGGATTCCTTAAATGGAAGAATGTAAGATTCTGCAGACACTTACCAAACTCCTCACCGCCTTTGTTAAGGATAAGTCGAAGCTTAACGTCCTGCCCCAAGTGTACATTATTAGTTGGAACATAACTGCCATCAGCCTCAACAACCTTGAAATAGAAAGAGAACTTTATGTAAGTATAATATTGTGAACAAAATATATGAAAAAAGTAAGCTGATATGGATTCCTCTCGAGTCTTTTAACTGTTTAGGAGCCAGCTAGTGTGTTTTATCTGAGAGTCAATATAACGTTCATCTCATAGGGCTTGACACCTCGAGCAGTTGGGCAGAGACATACACGATGATCACAGATAATTCGGCTATTTGTTTTATCATGTCCAGGCTGCAAAACACTTAGTGCCATAGCATCTATTGTATCATGTAAATAAACTGTATATAAACCATTCTTTACTGAACTTATTGATATTCTTTGTATAAAGCTCTAAGATTTTTTGTGTGCTTAATTTTAACTTGGGTTTGATTAACTTCAATTCTGATTACTGCTGACCTATCCGCGCGATGAAACTTAACATAGAATATAATACATTGATGTATAATATGACTAAAATGACAAGCGTTCCGTAACCAACAATTAAACGAAAACCCTGCAAAGAAGCAAAGGTTAAAACACACTTAGTTCAGAAGCTAAACAACACCACATAGCAAAACGAAACGTACACTATAATAAAATACAGTTGCCACAAAGCAAGAATCGTTTTAATCGCGGAGATGCGATATAAACGACTTGCTATTAAGGTATATCATTAGAAAGACACTAGGATATTTGTTTGCTAAAATCGTGCGTACTTCATTCGCAGCATATGTAGCAAGTTGCAGTAGAATAGTTGATACATTTTTTTGTCATACCTTAATTTAAAGTGGTTGAATAAAGTTTCATTAAATTATTTTGATTCCTTCTTGTGTTATGGCCAAAGTAAAAGTGATTGAACCTAATTTCATAAGAACATTTTATTCCTTCTTGAGGTTTGGCCAAAGTTAATGTGATTGTACCAAATTTCATTGAACTATTTTCATTATTTTTTGAGCTATTGCCAAAGTCAAAGTAACGGCACTTGGACGACGAGGACGCCGCCGACGACGTACATATTTGTACAACCCTTTTAATTTGACGCGGTTAAATAAAAGTTCTTGCCTGTAATTTGACATCTAATGGGTTAGATCGGTGTAACAGGTTGGCACCCACGGCACTGAAATTTAAAACAAATACAATTATTTGTTTGTTTTGAATTTACCTATTCAGATCGTAACAATGTTAATAAAAGCTATAATTCAGGTCGGATCATTTGAGCAATGATCTTTGAGCTCATCATTTGAAAGAAGAAGTGTTGATATGCCGGCAAACTAATAAGTCGAAGACCCTATGTGTTTGATATGGCAGACACTTGATTTTCAAACCGGAGGTTGACGCTTCGATAACCCGCATCCACATTAACCGTACTGATGGTTGTCCATGGGGATCCAATTTTTTTACTGATGTACAATAGCGCATGTCAAGAAACTAGGGTATCTGTAACCAGGGTTACATTATATAGGTGCTCTTATTCATGCCTTACAAAGTAACTGATACTTTCACTGGTGCCGCTCTATTGACAGGCGTACAATCATGATACATCCTTTATAAGTGTATAACTCAAATGCTCTCCTATCTAAATTCTTTTTGACTGACTTGTGTACATAGCCATGCTTCATTCAACCCAATATTTCAGACTCTTTAGAGCAGTACAATTATATAACACTTAAGTTCACTTTAGTAATACTTCATCGGAAATTGTACCTTTTAAATTAGTTTGAAATTTGTCAACATTGTCAGGCTTATGACCATACACCTTAGTTTTTCAAACACTTATGTTCCGATGGTACTTTTTATATTGTTAAGGGCATTAATGTTCCGACGGTAGTAACTTACATTTTCTAGAGCACTAATTTTGGGACGTCAATGATTGCCTAGAGCCAAACATAAATGTTCTGAATGTAGGTACTTACAATTTCTAGAACATTAATGTGGGGACGGTCAATGATTGCTTAGAGCCTAACATAAATGTTCTGAATGTAGGTACTTACAATTTCTAGAACATTAATGTGGGGACGGTCAATGATTGCTTAGAGCCTAACATAAATGTTCTGAATGTAGGTACTTACAATTTCTAGAACATTAATGTGGGGACGGTCAATGATTGCTTAGAGCCTAACATAAATGTTCTGAATGTAGGTACTTACAATTTCTAGAACATTAATGTGGGGACGGTCAATGATTGCTTAGAGCCTAACATAAATGTTCTGAAGGTAGGTAACTATAATTTCTAGAACATTAATGTGGGGACGGTCAATGATTGCTTAGAGCCTAACATAAATGTTCTGAAGATTGTTACAATTTCCAGAACAATAATGTGGGGACGGTCAATGATTGCTTAGAGCCAAACATAAATGTTCTGAAGGTTGTTACTTACAATTTCTAGAACATTAATGTGGGGACGGTCAATGATTGCTTTGAGCCAAACATAAATGTTCTGAAGGTAGTTACTTTCAATTTCTAGAACATTAATGTGGGGACGGTCAATGATTGCATAGAGCCTAACATAAATGTTCTGAAGGTTGTTACTTACAATTTCTAGAACATTAATGTGGGGACGGTCAATGATTGTTTTTAGCCAAACATAAATGTTCTGAAGGCTGTTACTTACAATTTCTAGAACATTAGTGTGGGGACGGTCAATGATTGCTTAGAGCCTAACATAAATGTTCTGAAGGTTGTTACTTACAATTTCTAGAACATTAATGTGGGGACGGTCAATGATTGCTTAGAGCCTAACATAAATGTTCTGAAGGTTGTTACTTACAATTTCTAGAACATTAATGTGGGGACGGTCAATGATTGCTTAGAGCCTAACATAAATGTTCTGAAGATTGTTGCTTACAATTTCCAGAACAATAATGTGGGGACGGTCAATGATTGCTTAGAGCCTAACATAAATGTTCTGAAGATTGTTGCTTACAATTTCCAAAACAATAATGTGGGGACGGTCAATGATTGCTTAGAGCCAAACATAAATGTTCTGAAGGTTGTTACTTACAAGTTCTAGAACATTAATGTGGGGACGGTCAATGATTGCTTAGAGCCTAACATAAATGTTCTGAAGGTAGTTACTTACAATTTCCAGAACAATAATGTGGGGACGGTCAATGATTGCTTAGAGCCAAACATAAATGTTCTGAATGAAGGTACTTACAATTTCTAGAACATTAATGTGGGGACGGTCAATGATTGCTTAGAGCCTAACATAAATGTTCTGAAGGTAGTTACTTACAATTTCTAGAACATTAATGTGGGGACGGTCAATGATTGCTTAGAGCCTAACATAAATGTTCTGAAGGTAGTTACTTACAATTTCTAGAACATTAATGTGGGGACGGTCAATGATTGCTTAGAGCCTAACATAAATGTTCTGAATGTAGGTACTTACAATTTCTAGAACATTAATGTGGGGACGGTCAATGATTGCTTAGAGCCTAACATAAATGTTCTGAATGTAGGTACTTACAATTTCTAGAACATTAATGTGGGGACGGTCAATGATTGCTTAGAGCCTAACATAAATGTTCTGAAGGTAGGTAACTATAATTTCTAGAACATTAATGTGGGGACGGTCAATGATTGCTTAGAGCCAAACATAAATGTTCTGAAAGTAGTTACTTACAATTTCCAGAACATTAATGTGAGGACGGTCAATGATTTCTTAGAGCCAAACATAAATGTTCTGAATGTAGTTACTTACAATTTCTAGAACATTAATGTGGGGACGGTCAATGATTTCTTAGAGCCAAACATAAATGTTCTGATGGTTGTTACTTACAATTTCTAGAACATTAATGTGGGGACGGTCAATGATTGCTTAGAGCCTAACATAAATGTTCTGAAGGTTGTTACTTACAATTTCCAGAACAATAATGTGGGGACGGTCAATGATTGCTTAGAGCCAAACATAAATGTTCTGAAGGCTGTTACTTACAATTTCCAGAACAATAATGTGGGGACGGTCAATGATTTCTTAGAGCCTAACATAAATGTTCTGAATGCAGTTACTTACAATTTCCAGAACTATAATGTGGGGACGGTCAATGATTTCTTAGAGCCAAACATAAATGTTCTGACGGTTGTTACTTACAATTTCCAGAACATTAATGTGGGGACGGTCAATGATTGCTTAGAGCCAAACATAAATGTTCTGACGGTTGTTACTTACAATTTCCAGAACATTAATGTGGGGACGGTCAATGATTGCTTAGAGCCAAACATAAATGTTCTGAAGGTAGTTACTTACTTAGTCTGGAACAACGGTGATGCGACAGTATTTTGCAAAAGGCTTGCAGTGTTGCATGATATTTCGTAGTACTCAATTGTACCCTCCGCCCGAAAGATCATATCAAATGGGTTAATCTGTAACAATAAAACCATACGATTATTGATATGTGCTTGCTTGTTTTTTTCTTCTATTATGCCATAATTACACAAAGAGCTCTATAATAAATTTGTTGAATTGTCCTGGGTCGGTATTCATAGATATTTTTAATAATTTCTAACTTCTTTAACTAACGTCATGTTCTGTAGTAAAGTATCAAATTAATCATATGATAAAATTTCTTCATACAATCTGAAATTATTGATAATAATTTGTGTGATTCAAAAAGCAAACTTTTATGTTAAAAGTACGTGCACTATCATATTTAATTTGACAATGAAAAATTTCGCAAATTGACATTAGTTTAGAAATGGCCTAAGATGTTTTACAAATACCGGCCCTTGGCTCATTCTAACAGACATATTCAGGTAAAATCTATATAAAATTATAATGTTTAACCCACATGTGTATGCATTAACACCTTATTAAAAGTAGATAATAATGGAATGTATTTCTTATTTAATTGCTTAAAACAATGAGTTGTACTCAATAATCTTGTTTTTGTTGATAATTACTTTTCTCCAGAGATGTAAAGAGTTTAAATCAATGCTTTTTATGCTTCAAGGAACTGAATTGTATAACTGGTTAACAAACATATTGTACTTACACCGGTGACCCCACAGTCTCCTGCGCCAGTGTTTATATCCATTGAAATTTCATACACACCACCAGATAAAGTAGTTGTTTCACAGCTTGGTGTAGCTGTTAAAAAGACAATATGTTCTCCTACATTTGCTTGAATGCAGTCTCCTGTCGGCAAATTCCGGACAACATATTGTCGTGCTTGATGCCATACAACAGCTCATGAATGATACTCTCATCAGGGTCGACGATCATTAATAGTGAAAATATACCGCCACGGAGCTCGTCAGTTGCGAACAAAAGATATATTGAGCTATAAAAAAGGGATTGACCAGCGTTGTGCAAGCCGTCATTAACGACACCAAGGTAAGGAAAATACTTCCAAATTTTCTTCTTTAAATAAATCAGCTGATAAAAGTGCATACACAACCTCTCTAGAAAAATAATAGAATTGACTTCATTGTACAGTTATTTTTTAACGTTTATATCGTTATCCTATTTACATGTTACTTACCAGCAACTAATACACCACTGCCGTCATCGGCGTAGGCCTTTACACCTGATATATCAGTATCGCCCTCTCTGTCTAGACGGAGGACTAATTTGAAATCCCCACCATCTGTCGTTTGGCAGGTGTAGGAAACTGAGAAAAGTTAAACATAATATGTTTACGTTTATTTCTCCATATATTGCATTCAACAGGATCTCAATTTCTCACTTTAAATGCAAAGCTCCCAATCTATTCATTTAGCTATAATTCTTACATTTTGGATTAATCATTTTCTAAAATAACGAACTCTCAATCTAAGTCTTAGCTATTTTTATTTCAGGAAAGACTTTTTATGGACTTATTTTAAAATATAACGATTTGCTTTAGAGTCTAATTTTGTCGGCAATTCAATACAATTAAAAAACACAGTGAACATTTACGGTATAGATTGAGTTTAACAATATCAATTGAAGCTATAAAGAACTCATTCACGTTGCTTATGATCAGACATCAAAATTTCAATTTCGGATACAATTCGTACAAACTGCTTGTTACAATGATAAAGAATTATTATAAATATAGAAAGTACTAAACATTACAGAAAAGCGTCAGTAAGGTATTGAACATTTGTCGACTTACAGTCGCACATAAAGATTGATTGCAAAGTTGTTAATTTAAATTTCATTGCATTATCATGTTAACAAAAAAGTACAGATTATCCCCTTGATGTCGTAAGATGTTTACGGTCTGCTTTATGCCCTAAGTAGATATATGTATTGTATTGGCTCGTTTTATAGATTAAATTAGATAAATAATGTTTATTTATATTCGAGCTTGATATGGATAATTGAAATGAATAAGCTCAGTAGCCGAAAGTTGAAACATGGACAAAGTCAAATACAGTATAGTATTATATTCTTCCTATTTCCATAACTACAATCAAAAGAAGACAGGATGAACTCCACGATATATTTGTTTGGTTGAACATTTGAAGTAATTTCAGATTGACACCACTTTCTCCATATTTTTTGTGTCATCTATGTTTGGTAAAATTTACAATAATTGTCAGGTAATTAAATGTTTCCATAACCTCTATAGTAGACACAACATATTTAATTCTTTTTCTGTTCATAAATACTAAAAACCTACAGTTTTAATTTGTTATTTGAACTTATTTTGACCTCACTCGCGTTTAACTAGCCAAGCTTTAGAACTAATTGTATATTAAAATTAACATGACGCCTTCCGTAGTTCAATTGTCCTCATTAATATAATTGAATGGATAACATAAAATCGATTGATGTTTTAAATTTTCAAAGGATAAATTAGCCAGAGGTTTCTTATATTGTTTATTACAAAAGCAATTTGAAAGCGTCGTATAATTTGTGGCTGATTGGTTTTCAGATTGGACATGTGACTATTTTGATACATTGATAAATGAACTTTTGTCCGCATATCCAGAGAAAAACCAATCTCATCATGTTGTAAATATAGAAAATCAATCAAAAACTCTTTTATAACCAACAGAAATACATTACAAGAGTTTATCTTTTGCCAGATGTTTCGCTAAGCGACTCGACTGCAATGTTAACCGCAGAGTTACGGGTAGTTTTAATTTTATATAAATCTTCATTTGTCTCCCGGGTACTTGATTTTGGTATAACAATCATGTTTTCCGGAAATCAACGGAACCGCGATTAATTTCCGATTTTAAGAATTCATCGTTGTCATTATTTCGGCCGCATTTATGGGCTTTTTTTGAGGCGTATGTGCACCGGAAATGATTTTACATAACCCAAGTCTCTTAATGAAACAAAACACCTCTCTTGGGCTAAATAAAATTGTCGTTTCGCGTGTCATTATAACTAAATTAAATTGTTAAATGAAAACGTAAACGATATTATGGGATATATGTTTAAACACACCGAATTCAAAAACAGTGAGTTGTACACAATATTTTTTTTACATGGCTCTCGAAAAACATCCCTTCATATATAATATTTTTCATGATTTTTAAATGTTGACATTCTATCGGTTTAACAAAATAAACAACATTCAGTATAAACATGATCATAGACGCAATTTCTAATCAGTCCATGACGTCATAAAACGATCTTATGCATGACATAGTATATGTTCTGCAAAAAACATACATTAAAATGTAAACCTACATTTAAAATTAACATAATTACTATACCTTTAATTGTCGAAACACTTTGTAACAAAATAAGTCCATGCAGCAACAGCATCAATGTTCCCATCTAAAAATTAATGAAACAAAACATTCAAAACATTGTACAGGAAATTCATTACACATTTTGTCTAAAGTCAAACGCTTTAATTATAAATTGTCTGCAAAAAAAATCCATTATCTTAACACCTTCTAGCCTGCAAATTTTAACTGTAAACGTACCTAGAACTCGAGCAAGGTGACATATGCACAACTATGCACATTTAGATTTCTTGCGACCCATAATAGTTTGGCATCATTTCAATAGGTTCAATTTGCAGATTTTTGTTCACTCTTTATTAAATATTATGACAAAACAAGCATTGTTGGCCATTGCGAATTACAAAAAAGTCTTTTCACGCCAATGTTTAGTTGATAAAAGTTGATGTTTATATATAGGTTATCAGCAAGGAATTACCTTCAATTGGTTCTTAAAATGAATGGAGATATTTGTCTGAAGTTTTAACACGATGGTTAACGGAGCTCATCTATTATTGGACTAGCTCATCTGTGGGTTGGATGTTTTAAGACAAACATTTGTAATTTCTATTAGACATATCTAAGGGCCTAAAAAAGAGACAGGTCATTTCATATGCCAATTACCTAACGTTTAATTCTATAGTTGACAGTGTTCTTTTAAAATACAATAGCAAGTAGCTGAGTAATTCAGACACATAGAACCCACACAGAATCTTCGAAATACATGTTAACACATTTAATGATTTAGGGAAGGTAGCGCCCGATCCGACCAAATACATATTGTTCATACCAAATTGGTAGAATACAAAATGATACAAGAAATAGTTCACAATAATGCACAATTTAACATTTGACTAACGAGATCATCCATAATTGGTCATTAAATCCATTTATACCTTTTTGTTTCTGTTTGAATTGAAGGTGCGCATGCGCACTTATCAGGTTGCACAAGTTGCACCTTTACTATCATCAAGACATTCATCAACACTATAGTGCGATCGGGCCGTATTAAATATTAAACTAAGATTGAACCTAAGTTTGAGATACAAATCTGAATTCTTTGATTGACCTGTACATTAAGCTGTCAAATTGGCCGAATGGAATCACTAAGGCATGACTGAGAATAAAGAAACTTTCAATATTGATAAAAATGCTCCAATAGATTTATTTTAATTTCAAGTTTACATTAACAATCCGTTTTCTACATTACCAGTGTATAATAAATAGTTATATGAACCACTACAGAAACAAGCGAAGTAACCCAAACTATAAACATAAACACCGTTTAACTGAATTTCTCATTTAACGATAATTGTCATAAGCTCCTTGAAGGTGCACTCCTACTCCTAAATTAGATTTACCAAAATTAATTATATTGTTTCAATATTCCCAAAGGATTAATAAGTATCAAAAACAATGGTTCTTGTGAAGGATATCGGATTTAATTTGAACGAAATGGGCATAAAACAAAGTATTTCTACCTTATGAGGCTATAGTAGACCACAGTAAATCTTTTAGCATTCATCATTTACTTTGTGCTTTCTGCTATTAGTTTCATGGCCACAATCTTGTTATCAGTAGTTTATATTTTCCAGAAATGCATTATTTAGTAAGTTATTTAAGGTTAAAGTCAAGATTTATGTCTGCTATACACGTGTATTTATTGATTTTGAATAAGAGTGGCACTTTAATAAGATTGCCTTATTCCCTTGTACGATCTTTATTTTTCCGTATTTGAATTTCCGAAACGAATGAACCATATTAAAATGGACAAAATTCACACAAACATAAGTGTTTCAGTGACTGACCGACATAAACTTGTTTCAATCACTGACCATACAACAAGGCGGCGAGAGTCGTTTTGATCATGTTGATAAAGCTAAATTATTTGGTTTCATCCATTAAACTTCAAACTAATATTAAGGAAATTTATTTATAAAGGATATTTTTTGTCGCAAATTGTTCTTTTCAAACGTAAAATATGGTTTAGTTTTGAACATTTGACCTTGAATTAATGCATTTCTTTTACAGAATAACCAATGTCTTCTTTCATATTTATAATTATTTGATATTTACACTCGTCATTTACATACTGTAGAAAAATAATATGTGACAGTTCGTTCGATCGACACTTTCAGATTGTTATAATAAAATTAATAATTAGATTTTTTTCGACAGAAGCTATTTGTATCAACGTTCTTTGAGTTGATTTAATTTTATATGTTCAAAAACGACGACTTTCAATGACATTTCTTGGCATTTTCGTGACATTTTGTGGCTTGTCTTTATATTTCGAGCCTATCGTGATATTTCATGGTTTTCACATTGTAGTCATAATAAAGTGCTACGCATTTGTTCTATTTTGCATACATGATCAACATGTAAATTTAATTTACTATTTCTTCCTCATGTGGTTACACGATGAGCTCATGTACTCGCGCATCATTACCGTTTACAAAATCAATACAATGGAAATGAACACTTCAATAGAATCAATGATTAAAAATGCGAACATTTTAGTTAAATGAGTAAATCAGACAGTCAAAAAAGTGATGGACAGAGAATAATGGTAATACTCTTATAGTCACCTTAGGATGCATGATAGAAAAAGCAAAAATATAACACTTTTCATAACTATACACTCGTTTATCATTTAAGTGTCCAGGAAGATGGAAAATATCACAAAAACCATCAACATATGTCAAACATGTGCACTAAATTAATACAGGCTTAATTTAAGCACATGTATAAATATTTTTCCGGGGTAAAATGAAAGTTAACCTCATATTTATATTTACTTAATTACAATACATCAAGAAATGAGAGTCTTTAAATACAATACATGTACATATAAAATCTGCTCTTGACGCACTATCCTGGCCACATCTTTCCCAACCCAGGACTTCTTCTATTAAGAAAATTTACATGTATTATATCAGAAATAGCTTGACAACCCATTCATGTATAACATAAAGTTAAGATCACATCCGAAAGGATAACATAACATCGTTATTCAAATATTGCAAAACAATAAAAAAAATGCTTGAACAAATGCAGAAAACTGCTGTTTATTGGTTCTAATATTAATTGCCCTCTCGTGTCTTTACATTGGATCGCGTAAAAATGATTATTGGTTCGTTATAGCATAACTGGCGCAGCTCCTTATATTTGAACACAATCATTAATGGCAATACGCCAATACAAATACACGAGGTACTTAGCACTCGGCTGTGATAGCAGGGTAATATGCAATAATTGACAAGCCGGGGATCAATATCTATGCGAAAAGCTACAGAAACAAGCTCAGTAGCACATAGTTTAAACATAAACCCGGTTTAATGGCACTGGGTAAACGCCAAAGATATAGAACATAAAATCACAAACAAGACACATAAAATCACAAACAAGAAACATGGAAGAACAGCACAAAACCCCACAAACAGCACAGTGCATACATACTATATATATAAAAACTAGGTATGTTTATCAAGGATTACTAGGTACCGCCTTAAAACGGTCAGTAAAATGTAAATCTACTGGGGGTTTAAACCAGTTTATGTGCACAAACCTCACTCTTATCCCAACAATCCTTAATAAAGATAAAACGCAAAAGTTAAATCTTATCGAAGTATGCATTAACTTGAGGAAACTTAACAATAAAACAAATAATAATAAACTTATAGGTAAACCCCAAGTACTTCTATGATTAGAGATCCCAACTCTATCTGCAGACGGAGGGAAACAATTCAGAGCACCTAATGCAAATACTTTTCAAAGATACGATGCAGTCATTGTTTGAAACTATAAACATCCCACACAGTCTGCCTTATAAAATAAAAGGTTTAAAACTGTGTGATCATAGAGTTTCATAATAAAAAGCATCATTGCACTAAAACTGGGAACAAATAAGGCATAACCGGCGCCCTATTCTTGAAGCACAACCCTGAATGGCAACAAGCCAATACAACTACACGAGACTGTTGGCACCTAGCCGTGATACCAGAATGTTACGCAATGATTGACAGGCCGGGGATTAACACTTCAAACATTCCTCTAAAGCAGGGAGAACTTTCGTTTGCAATCATATGAGTAATTTGGAAACCTATCAATACTTCTGTTTAAAAGCTCCAAATGATACAAAATCGCTTCCGGGATTTTTGATGAAATGGGACGTGATAAGCCTGGCTTATGTTTTGTCCAATGCACTTTTTGTTGACGTTATAAAGTAAGGCTTTAGGACGGTTTAAAGTAAGATGCTGACGGCTGGAACCCTTCAACAAATTTTGATTTATGCACAAATATTGTCTTAAAAGTCTAGGGTTTTGAATAGCTTTAGTAAGGTTTTAACAAAAATGCTTAAAGGTTAAATTTCTCTTCGTTTTATGTATCAGTCCTCGTGGACGAGTGGTTCTATTATCATTTTTTTCTATTTCTCGACTGTACCTTTATGGGTTCGCTCCCCATTAAAACTTTAAAAATACAGTTGATATGTCGGTATCAAAGAGTAAAATACATAAAGTTATAATTATAGTCTTTTCAGATGCATGACCTGGAATTTTGATCCAAAATATTAGTCCCTTTGAGTACCTCGTACATATCAAAGGTGCAGTACTTTTGTCTTACAGATTACCACCGGGTATAATCACCTATTTACAGATAACCACCTTAATCTCTGCTACGTACATATTGTCACATAAATATCTCCTTAGGTAAATGTTATTGCCTAGTTCACTCCTACGAGTCTTGATAATATATATCCTCGTTCATAGAATGAACCAACGAATAATAGAGGCCCGTATGCTGTATTCAAAGCATGGAAAATACAATAAAAATCGTGATAAAATAATTATAATAATGATAATAAAAAATGAACTTTTTTATTAAATAAATTAACGAATCATTATGCTACAAAACCAGCAACAAGAACAACAACAACAAAACTAACAACAACAACAACATAACTATTTACCATTTCAATTTCCGTGTAGTTCCAAATCCAACAGAAACTTTTAAATAGCTACAAGAAAGTGCAACAACAAGTCATACGCTCTTGGTGAATAAACCAATACAAAAAAAATGTGCCGAATGGGTGGTCAACCAGGAATACTAAAAAGTAGATGGACCATTACCGCTGGTCAACCGCGAATACTACAAAGAAGATGGATCATTACAGCTGGTCAAAATATTTATTCGCTTCGCATCTCAGAAGAAGGTACGCTTAGGTGGCTATATTCATTAAAGGCACAATTAAGCACAAATTTTGCACTCATTCAAATGTGTGTTTTATTTTGCTGGAAATAATTTATTGAATTATTTATTTAGCGTTACTCCAAGATAGTTGACTAAAGAATGTCAAATATGTGTATCGTAATAAACTAAATGGCTTTTTACTATGTTGACGCAGTGAAAATCTTTAATTGATAATATACAATGATAAAGCGTAAAACATGATTGTTTGTTTCCACTCACTTTTTGTCATTCCGACCCAAAAAATATTACCGTCGTGTGATTGTGATTATATTTCGTAATTTCTTATAAAGTGTGCATTTTTAGTGATGATACAATTTTCTACAATTATATTATAGTGATATTCTCTGTCAAGCTCGGTTTGGTACAGCATCCTGGGTTTTAGAAATAAACAAGAAAGGTATGCCTCCCTACTTAACAATTGTGTTTAGGGGAAGCAAGTGGAAACATATAAAAGAGGCCTACATTGAACGTCTGACAAAATAGTTGCTTGTTAATTACACTGCAGAACCATATCAATTTTATTATCAATAATTCGTCAATGAATTCGGTAAAATTATGTGAACGTATGCATCTGACACACACACAGAAAATTTACCTCAAAAATCCACGAAACAATGACTTCTTCAGTGTAAGGAAAAAAGTTGTTGTTGTTTTTTGTTTTTTTTTAAATTGACTTTTTCACCATACAAATGCAATAACATATGGCCTCAAACACACTTAGGACTCTTGGAAGTTGAAATATATACATATATTTGATTTTTCGATAGTCAATATCATTCCCTTGTTAAATGTTCGAAACAGAAGTTGGATTATAATCAAAATGGCTTCATACAGTTTTAAGGTTGTTTTCTTAACCTTGATTTAGCCAATGAAATTGAATATGAAACGAAATACATTTTTTACAACTATCTAAGGATGGTAGTACCTTTACGCATAGGAAACCTTTATCAGTAAAGACGATAGATGTTATGTATGTGAAACACACACTAATATGACAATACTTAACAACAACAAAAAATAACAACACAAAAAACAGCAACATCAACTATGTCATATAAATGAAAATATGGACTAGATTAAGGAAAACTTATATAATTATTTGTCTTATTTTTTCATCTACCGCTGATACAACGTCAAGAATGCGAATCAAATAAAATCATCAGAGTATTTGATTTTTGAGCTAGTACGAGGGCTGTCCCATTAAATCGTAGACTTTCCTTATTTTCAATAAAACTAATAAACTTAATGTTGACAATGTTCCCTGACGTTTTATCATCATCTTGAGCAAATACACACGAAATAACACTACAAAGTAACAATAAATAAAAAATCTACAAAACATTTAATAATACCATGTACACATAATCGGCTCAAGCCGACTTCATAATTGTGGCGGTAGACGTAATAATAATGTCACATTTTATGCCTTCTCAAAGTTTTCACCCTGATGTGCGATACACTTATGGTGGCGTCTTACCTAATTCTCATAAACGTTCATGAACCAGTCACGGTCTAATGTACGATTGAATGTTTGCATCGCATAGCTGATCTCAGTTCTATTATTGAATCGTGTTCCTCGCAAAAATGTCTTCAACTTTGGAAAATATGCGAATCTAATGACGCAAGATCGGGAGAATATGGTGGATAGATAGCTCGCTCGTATATCTTCATTTTTTATGACATATGTTTCTCCAAGTAGGCGTATCTTCATAGATTTAGTAATTTGACTTTAAATAACATGATCGAACAGTGTTAAGCTTCTCGGGAGGTATTTAAAGGGCAAATTCTGTGGTTGATGTCATTATCGGGGTATGAACGCAGTTGGGCTGGTTTAGGTTTGTTGATTTCGAAAGCATGCTTTAATCAGCCCAAAAGCGATCATATCCCAGATACTGACATCAATCACGCAACACTTTACCTAATTTTACACCAGTAATGCATTATCTATTTCCAAAATTGTTAAAAATACCTAATTTCATTAATAAAATCCAATATTTCTTTCTCAACCATTCTCTAAATAGAACAACATGACAATAACCGGAAGCAGTTTGTCATATGATGTCATAACAACGCGGGAAAACAAACAACATCATTGTTGATTTTTAACGTACAATTGAAACGCTAGTTACAATAATATTTGACAAATCATAAAATAATTAACAATATGAAACGTGTAGATTTAGGTTTTTCTGCTGAAACATTTAAAACAAGTTTTCCGGTAATGTCTCTTGGAAATACTATTTTTATAATATCGACATTGCTAAAAAAGTACAATTCGTGCATAAAACTAGTTATGGACTATTAAAACAGTAGTTGGACCTTTTGACCTTTTAAGTATATATTGAATATCACGTGATATTATCTATGCACCAATAAGGCAACAATAAAATCTATCAAAATCGTTAAAAACGCGAATGAAAATCGTGGATTTCAAAGACGATATCCATATATATTTTACAGTAGGGTTCCAGCTGTCAGTATCTTAGTTTATACATATCTAATGATTGGCCACATCTCATTTCTTAATAAAAGTGCATTTTAAAAACAAGTTCCTTTACCATACACTTTACCGCAACAAGACGTCATTAGAATGAGTTATTTCCTAAAAATATGTCCACTGTTCTGTTCATTATCATAATATTGTGGTCATGCATTTTACAAGCAATACCAAACAACATGAAAGAAATATGTTCAAATTAAATGATTTAATTAATTATAATTCGCATTGACTGTACCCTTATTATTTCAAAACAGCTCTTTCGATGAGTGAAAGCGATTAGGGATATATAGCTATTTTCAAAAGCACTTTAAAACCTTTCGTTTGCATTCAAATAAATGTTAATTTGTATATTAATATAATGCATAACAAGTTGAGCAAAGCGAAGCGACGCGATCATATGTAAATTGTAACAATATTATTAATAACCAGTGAAGCGATAAGATAAGGTATGTCTCACGCCATTTGTGCATATATCAATGGTGTGTAATGTTTGTTCCGGATTGTGAGCAAAGCTGTTAACTAACTCAAACTTATGTCAGCTTCCTGGGTAAAAATCAAGAATTGCATTCATATTTATAAGGCATCTTTACGTTACTCTTCTAAGCAAAGCTTTTGAGCGTTGCTTTAAACTAGCTGCGGTCAAATTCATAAAGCATCTTTTCGTTACTGCTTCTAACCAAAGCTTTGAAAATTGATTTAAACTGCGGTCAAGCTGCGGTCATATTTATAAAACCTCTATTCTGAATAGTTTTGAGTTGGCCTTCAGCTTCTTTATGAATAAGGAAGAACCCTCTTGTCCTTTGTGGGTGTTTCTGGTAAAACCGAGCTGTAAGGTACTTCGGTTGACAATCGTTACGACTCGTCCATCTCCGGTAAGCCCCGGGATAGACTTTTAAGATAAACGACGTTGTTATTAAGCCGCCTGCAATTAACTCAATTATCCTTGCACTTAGTAGACCCATTCCATAACGTAATTTACAGAAATTATTTTGATTCAGGTCTTTATAACGTTTTGGATAGAATTCGACAACGGTATAATGTCAATACTTCTCCGCCCTAAAACATCAAAATATGAGAATTGCATCACATTTTCAAAATGCGCGCCCCATGATTGATTATTTGTAAAGACCCGTACCTGTTCAAAGGTCTTATGTGTTTGATAACGGCTGAGGTATTCCAATACCTTTATACCACTCATAGCTTTAACAGGTTTTTTGTGTACATTGTACGACTTTAAGCATGAGTGTTTGAATCACAGTATTAAACATTTCTTTGTCAAGGTGGTGTTTTGCCATCCTTCATGTGATATGTTCCATACAGACTTCATCACACGCCTGATGGAAATGATGATCTAGTCCCACGTTAGTCATGCTATTATATATGCTACAACTAACTTTCAGTGATGACGTCACGGCCCTACGGTCAAAGTGCCTGATGGAAACGATAACCTAGCTTTGGAAATATAGTGCTGTTTCATAAGCGTTATAAATGCACACACACTTTGGATGTCATGCTTCAGGCAAACGTAGTAAATAAAATCAATGACTTATGTCTATGAAAACAATATTGCTACAAGTGAAAAGCAAACACATTCATTAATGACGTCACAGCGCTCTAGGTTTATGAGATAAATGAAAAAAGTGACTTAGTTACATATTTATCATTTTGTTACGCGATCGAAGGCCTCGGTGGCATACACATTTATTGGTGATGTCAAGGCTCTTAACGTATTTGCGATTAATCAACACGTTGACTTGCTTTCTAATTAGAAATGTGTAATAATTCATTAAGGATTGATAATGACGACCAAGATACATTTATGAAGAAAGGGAGTACGTTTCTTTGGATGAAATGGACCATAGGATTACACACTTACGATCTATGATGTGCTTGGCACATGTGTATCAGATGTAATTGCATTTTAAACATTCATCAAGAAATATTGCTGGACATTGAAAGAGGCAATCGTACATGGCACGATAGTTTTGAAGGTATTGAAATCCTGAATCTGCTACTTGATCGGGGACCTGCTGCTCCCGCGACGCGCGCTTCCTGTCAGTCTGGTACGTCGCTTGGATCGCCAGGAAAGCGATTGTGGTTCTGCTCCTGGTATCAGAATGGTGAGTGCAAGAAAACTTTTCCTCACGCAGCTAGTATTGGGTCGTATTTACAAAGGGTAAAACATGTGTGTGCTGTATGCTACATGAAGGATCGTTAGCTGCGGGAACATCCGGAATGTTCCAGTTCTTGTCCGCAAAAGCAGGACTAACTAGATCACATGTGTCTTACTTCTGAGTTTTCCAGTGCATTTTCGTGTGCGACGTCTATGATTCAGCTGCTAGCGTCTGATGTTTACCATTCTGAGGTCTCTACATAGTCGCCTGACCTTGAGCCGAACTATTTTCAACGTTCTAAGAATTCTGTAGTAAATATCATGAACAATTCAGCAGTTGAAAACAGTGTGTCCAAGACTGTCTCTGATTCCGTTGATAGTTGTCCTGAATCGGGGGCATCTACGTTGTCGGACGTAAGGTCATACACACGTGACGGTAAGGCATTAAAGATTGAGCAGATACATGACATTGTGTAAAAATCAGGTGTGCCAAATTTTAAAGGTGCAAGGATTTCTTTTAAAACTGGTTGGAATATTTCTTATCTACGTGAAGTTTTATTTGAGTATAACGATTATGAAATATTTGATTTGCTGGAATATGGATTCCCTATCGGCTATTGCAAAACTAATCAACTGGTTTCTGTTTCATTGTAGAGAAAGGTGAAGTTTCTAGAAGAGTTATTGTATACTTAAGCTGGCCAGTATTGAAATCTGTCAATAGTGGATTTTTAAATACTTTTATCTCGGTGAAGAGGTTACGTTAACGTACCCGACTGTGGATTCGTTAGTAAACATTGTGCTAGATTGCGGACGCGGCGCTCTTATGTTCAAGTCGGCCTTATCTCGTGCATGTAGGCCTGGGATTTCATTTTCTAGCAGTACATTGGCGTGAAAAAAATATATTGACTGTGCATTACCTTTTGAATTGCGTTCTGCAGCGTATATTTGCAAACGTGTAACCAACATGAAACGTTACATCTTGACGTTACAGCAAATCACTATGGTCATCTATCTTGACGATTTCGGTGGCGCTGATACCCCTAAACGTGCCCCTCGGTCATTTGCTGATTTTTTGGAGACATTGGAACGCGTCGGCGCCAAGGTGAACACCAAGAAGGCATGTTTCCCTCCCACAACCGTGGTCTTTCTTGGAATCTTGCTGAATTCTGAACTCATGGAGCCTCGCATCACCCAGGAAAGGATATACGAGATCCGCAACCTACTTCCGGTTTGGATGCAACTTAATTACGCCATGTGCCAACTACAATCTTTGTTAGGGAAATTACAATTCGTCGGTAAATGTGTTAAGCCTGGTTGTGTGTTTATTACATGTATACATATGCTATTCCGTGGTCTCAACATTTCTCAAGTGCGCATGAAAAATCATAAAGTGAGATTAAATTCGTAATTCAGATATAGTGTGGTGGATAAATTTCATGGAAATATACTATGGTGTTTCTATGATAAAAACAGAAGATTGGTCTGATCCTGATGTCGTTTTTACTAGTGATGCGTGTTTATCAGGATGTGGTGCCTTTCATGAGAGCGGAGAGTATTTTTATAGGAAGATGTGCTCTAACATAGCCCAGTTCGAAATTTACTGCATATTTGTTGCTTTAAAATTGTGGTCGAGTAAATTGATAGGTAGAACGATTTTTATCTTGTGATAATGAAGCAGTGTGTTGTGTGCTCAATTCTAGTAAAACCAAAGATTTAGTGTTACTTCAATATTTGTCAGAAGTAGTTTTTCTCGCGTGTTTTCGCGAGTTTGAAATTCGCGTCATCCTTTCCGCGGACAACAGAGTCGCGGTTCTACTAAGCCGTTGGCACATTGATGCACGCTATAAGACTCAGTTTCTTAAAGAAACCTCCACATTGAATACAAAGAAGATTAATGTGGATGAATCATTGTTCATGTTTGAGAATAGATGGTGATGTGCGTATTGCATCTTTAGACATTATTCACTTGTACAGGTGTTTGAGGCAACTGTTGCTTTTAGTTTATTTACATTATCAGTATTGCTTATTTCTATTTGAAATCTTATATTTGTCAAAACAGCTACATTTCATTTGACGGACCTAATTCATTTTTCGTTTCTAGTTTCCTGCATGTAATTAAATAATTTGTTTTTGTTTTATTCTGTTCCGTGTGAATGCCACAAAGTTTCTTTAATAGTATTTTTTGTGTTTTTTGTTTCATTATCAGATGTTGCTGACGAAGGTACAAATGGCATTAATTGTCTCCGCCGTCATTTAAAAGTTACTCAGAAATCAGCTTTTGCTCTTGGAACTTACAAAAATCTTCAGACGCAAATTCGTTCCTTTTTATTGTTTTGTGAATATTACGACCAAAAAGACTGTCCTGTATCTGTAGAAACAATGTGTTTGTACGCTCAATTTTTAAGTAAATGTATGAAGTCTGTACAATCTTTCAAGAATTTTATCAATGGTGTACGTGTATATAACACATTTCAGGGGAGTTGTACTTCCCGACACTTTTAAGATTTCTTTACAGATGACTTTGAGAGCTTTGATTTCATTCTCCGCACCAGGCACCTCCGATTGCGCCTGTTATATTGCTAAAAAACGGAGACGTTTTTGCCACAGTTTGGTGTGTTCTGTTATTTGCTTTTTGTATAATATGTAGATAATCGAGTATTGTGCCTCCTACGAAATTGTCTTTTGATGGCACTAAATATTTATGTCGCAATGATGTGCCTTGTCCGATTTGGGTATTTTTGTTAACCTTAAATACGCCAAGACAAATCAATTTGGAGACAAGAATGTTGTTTTACCGATGTATAAGAATGACAAATCTCCGCTATGTCCAGATGCCGCATATAGTAATATGTGTAATCTAAATCCAGCAAACTCATTAGATCCTCGGTTTTGTGTCGAAGAGTCTCATTCTTTAGTCCCGCTTGATGCAAGTAAGCTTAACAGAACTTTTAAACGCCAATAAATTTAAACGCATCATGAAACTCACTTCTGTATATGGAGCCTCTGAGCAACTTTGCATTCTTTTAGAAGAGGAGGTGCTTCTTTTTACTTTAAGTGTGTAGTTCCAAGTGAACTTGTTCAATTATTTGGCAACTGGAATTCGGGCTGCAATTTACGTTTTTCTGTCGAATCTTTGATTCAGGCCGCTAGACGTGTAGCTCTGTCAATTTCATTTTTGGCCGAGTTTTTGTTTTGGGTGATTCGGCTGCTATTGTTCTGTATCATATGTGCGAAATAATTATGCATCATTGTTTTGGCCAAAATAAAATATATTTTCATATCATGTCTTTTAAATATTCCCGACATAATTAAAAACATTCTAATGATTTGCAAGATAATTGGTTTATCAATTTATATATGTGCATAAAGTATCCTACATTATCCCATCATCATCAACACTGACCATCTTGTTGAAGAAAATGCATTCATTTTCAATTCATTAGAAAACGTATCTGCACTAATAGTAGTATTGTGAACGAACATTAAAAGCATTAAAGGAATGAAATGATATATTTTACACGGAAGGAATATATTCAGACTAGTATTCAAGTAGATCAAGTGTACAGTTATATAATAACTGTCCATCAAAGACCAAACAAAAAGGAACACAGACACGCATTTATTGAACATGAACACTAAGACCATACACTTTGTGGCAACCCGATCAAGCAAAAAAACATATAATGGTTAAAATGCTGATGTTTAAAACTATTAATTAAAACTGAAAAGAAACAATGACATACATGTAACTAACACTTAAGCTGCAGTCAAAAGAATAATGCATCCATTTATGATAAAAGGCCGACATTGTTTGTTATACATATCAAACAATTCATAATTTCCGCATTTAGATTCCTTCTTTCATATAGTTTATAAAGATCATCCCGCACCTATTGGTCGCCCTAACAAATTACTGAATGCCACAAGGTTATTAGTACACTCAAATGTAATGGTAAAAACAAGCACGGACATACGAAAAATCTGGTCTTCTTAGAGAACGTTAAAACTAAATCTGATTTTATGTCTTTTTCAGGAATATCAAAATATCCTTCTCCCTGTGCAGGCCTTATACCCATCATTTACAGTATAATCTGATTATGGCACAATAATTCTCATGTAAGATTTACAACAATTAAAACTTTTGTTTTTATATTCCAAAATGGATGAATAAATGTCGAGCAATGGTTCTCATGAAGGTACCTAGTTGAATTTGAAAGAAATGAGCGTAAAACATGGTATTTCCTCCTAATTAAACTATAGTAAACCACAGTAAATCTTTAAGCATTCACCAATCATTTAATATTTCTGCGCTTTCTGCTATTAAATACACGGTTACAATCTTTTTATCAGTAATTAATATTTTCCATAAATGCATTATTAAGTAAGAAGTTTAAGGTGTATCAGTCAAAATTTATGTTTGTTATACATGTGTATGTATTGATTTTTGAATAAGAGTGTCACTTTAAACAACCATTCGTTCATGTGCTGCGATAAATACCTGCCAAGAGAGATTCATGATCACCTCTATGACACACTTGAATGCATGCATTGCATTTCCCTAAGGTTTAAGCGCTAGTTCTTTTTCAATTTTCTTAAAGTTAGTGTTTTCCCAACCAATTTAATTCGGATGTAGCAAAGCTTTTAAAAAATACAAACCAGCGGAAACTGTACTACAAACATACATGCGTATATTCGGAACAACTTTTAAAAATCACGCTTGAAACTTCTCTTTTAATTTTTAATGTAAATAAAAATTAGGAGCAACATACTTCATACGTAACTACCAGGTATGTTTTATTAAACAGGGCACACAGTGCAAATATCTAGAGCAGGACTAAATGTATTTTGAGTCGAAAGGCAGCAACAATACAACATCATTTTCTTTCCAACCACAATCGAAACTTCGTGTATCCTTGATTTAAGAATTAACTTCCCCTCAAACACATAGAATATGGTTAAAATGTTAGTCATACTAGCTAACAATTATAAAAGGAAATACATTATAAGAAGCAATTTATGAAACTCATCGCATAACAATTGAGGCCGAAAAAAAAGGTACTATTCAATTTTGCAAACTGAGAATTCCCATTTTGCAGATGTATGGAAGCGAGAAATCGAGCACGTTTCGAACATATAGACTCTTTAAAACGTCACTTAAATCAGAGGATTACATAAGACTTAACCGGAAAAAGAATAAAAGATCAATATTATGTCAGTTTAGAACTGTAACTTTGTCATTGAGAGTGGAAACTGGACGTTATTTCGGGAAAACCACTGGATCTGAGAATATGCAGATTGTGTCACCTTAATCATATTGAGGACGAGAAACATTTTCTTTTTGAATGCAATCATTTCAATGCTTTACGTTTGTTACACTTGAACTAAGTAATTTCACGTCATTTAATCGACCATTGTATATATGTTATTATTACTCTGTTTGAAATGCACATGTCATAATAATAAATAATAAACTTACTTATATACCTGGCACAATGTGAAATATGATGCCATGAACGACAAAGATCACATAAGAGGTCAAAGGTCGAAAATTGACAAATCTCACATATTACCTGAATGGGAGAATGGCGAATTAAAATCATTTACACGTCAATATGATCAATTACGGTGTATAATTTCGTCATCCAAAAAAGTATTACACAGATTTTAATGTACAAAATCGACAACAGATTGGTTTGAAAAACACTTGATTTAAAAACGTAACTCACAATATATGTACTTATCCGCATTTTTTGTGCTGTATATTACCACACAATAAGGCAAAATCAAATTGAATGTATTTAGTCTATTTTCCTTGAAGAACATGATTCTACTAAGGGCTTTAACTAGTTTATATGGCCATAATCCTAAACTTGTCCCAATTTCTATCAATAATTACAAATATAATCTTACTATGATACATTTAATTTTAAAGATGACCTTTATATTTAAACTGAAAGAACGAATACTTATTATGCTCGACCCACTTTACTAATTTTCTTTTTATCTTAATTCTGTAATCAAATCAAAGGTATTTTTAGATATCAAAGGCTTTTGAGATAACCACCCCGAATGTAATTCATGATGCAGCTATAACCATAATTCTTCACAATTCAGAAGCTTTAGCGAAAATCTCCATTATAAAGATTTCATGACCTTGACATCAGTTGTCAAGGACGGACGGGATGGACCAACATAAAATGCCTATAACATACATCTCTCTTTCTGAGACATAAATAAAAAAAAAATATTCGCCTTCTTGAATCATGCTTCATCTTTATACGAGATAATTATTTTGATTTATTTCAACACTTTCACGTTTGCAATTGCCTTTTGGTGTTTGTTTGATCGTCCATTGTTGCTTTGTGTTGCGATTAAGCAGACCGTTGGGTTATATTAAAGTTTCTGTCATCTGCACAAACGTTTTCTTTGACATATTCTGTTTGACTCATTTATAGGGAAGACTGTACAGTTTGATGATCTAATTCATTATCAAGCAGTTCACATTCTTTACTTGCAATAGCATGAATATAATCCACTTTAAATTGTCCTAAATCACCAAATATGTCTTCAACCTCGTTGCAATATTTAGCAGCTTGCATTTGCCTGCTTTCAGCCTTGGTTGTTTGGCCATGTGCTTCAATGTCCAAAACATCATTCGTGCCTACAAATTCAATGCTGCTATTAGATTTTATGTCGCTACGTTTCGGAATTTCTTCGCTCGTACTGTCTAACCTACACACGTGATCAAGATCACCATTAAATTGTGTAACGCCCCGCACGGTATCTTCAGTACTGTCAAAAATATATTTTCCTTCAGATTTTGTTACGCTTCGTCGAGAATCACTTTCGTCCGTAAATTCTTTTGAATGCACGATTTCGAAATCAGGGTCATTTGTGACGTTGATTTCGTCATAGTTATCTGGTGAGTTTTGCTCACAGATGTAATGATAATATTCCATGGTTTCTATAATAATAATAATAATAATAATAATAATAATAATAATAATAATAATAATAAAACAACAACCTGGTAACCGTTCATAAATCAGTAATATCTGCAGTTAGCATCATGGAAATGCATTAATATTCTTTTAAGTATTTGAGAGAATTTAGCACACGCATTTACATCATGTTTGAGGTTAAACTGGATAAAACTGGAGAAATGGATATGTACCTTCATTGATGTCGGCATACACATTGGAGCTGTGCCGTCTCCGAGACCCAGATGGTTGTTGCGTTGGTGGGACGCCATCTGGAAATACACTGCCTGGTTCCATGCGATTATTCTGCTGACGGATAAACCTGAATATTTAAATGATAGAAAATATAGAATAATATAGTTCATAGTGTGTAAGTATGTATGATCAACCAATGACGAGACAGTTATTAAATAGTTTCCCTTAAAACGCAAATTAACCAAACAACATTGAACAATCAAATGACTTGCAATATGTCGTTATATTACTTATTCCAGGCTGTAAAACCCAAACACATGTCAGTTTTGATATCATATTTATTTAAACCAACGCCAAATATATACCTTTTGTTTTTCAAAGATGCAAACGTCAAAATAGTTGTTTTATCTTGCAGTATACTGTTACATATCTGAAGGATGCTCCCAATGACTATTTTAGATTACGTTTGTACATTTCATAACATATATATTGACACAAACATGTATTCAGTACTTCGGTACCATGGACACCTACCCTTTTCGAGCCAATAAGAAGCAGACACTCCCGACAACAATGACAACCACAGTGAGAATAGCTGATATGACTATCATAGTTGACGTTAAAGAGTTGAAATGATCTTTATCGGTCGATTCAGTAGTCGTCGTTTGCAAACTGCTCACATCTAAAAAAATAATAAAAAAGTGGGTTATAATGAAATAAAAATGGCTGGGCAAGCGAAATAAACCAAATAAACTGAAAATGAAAAGGGCAAACCTTCTTGAAAATCTTTAGATATCCGATTGCTATCATTTGAAAGGGTTTTGTGTGCAGAAAAATAGTATAAACAAATAGTTCGAATGTAAAACATAAACAAAAATATGATTATTACCATAATTGAACAACAAACATATTTTTGGCTAGTAAAGATTGCAATATATGTATTTTACGTCAGATAATTTTAAACTAAAAAGCAAATATTGTATATAATATTATAAAGTATTTAGTAAGCAATAACCTTTCACATGATACCAAAATCGTATGGGGTTATCGGGAATCAATATTTATTATTAGGGTTAGGGTCAGTTTCACTGAGTACCTTATATCTGACAGATTTAAATATTTCTTTTTAAATTAACATTGTAATAATTATAATATAAATGCTGATACACCTCGGTAGTGTAAATCATTTGTATCTAAATTAATTCGAACTGATCACATCTAAAGAAATTTAATGCGTGTGCGTGTGTGAATATATATATATATATATATATATATATATATATATATATATATATATATATATATATATATATATATATATAAATCAAATATATACGATGTATTTATATATATAAGTATTAGACATTTTCAACATTAATCTTACCCCCACAGAATCTACCACTCCATCCAGGAGTACAGCCGTGCAAACATTTGCCACTTTGTCTGTTACATTGCGGGAAACCGTTTCTTTGGCGACATCCCTGGCCACATCTTATCGAACAACCTTCTAAATACGTACGCTTACAGTCCTTGCATATTCCACTTGACCTATAGCATATCCCATTCAAACATTCGTTTGAACAATTGTTCTCGCAAAACTTGCCAAAGACACCAAGCGCACATTCCTGACATATTCCACTTGAGCTATTACATGTCCCATTCAAACATTCATCTGGGCAAGTTTTATCGCATTTTTTGCCATAGTAACTAGGTGCACAGTTTGTACAAATTCCACTTTGTATATTACAGATTCTGTTCAAACATGTTTCTGGACAAATGTTGTCGCAATATTTGCCAAAAAACCCAGGTTCGCATCGATTAAAGCAGCCTTCGCTTAAGGACCAATTCGATTCACACTGTTGTTTGAGAGCTGCAAACAAAAACAGTTCTGCAAACTGTAATTCATCAAAGTGAGGTTGTTTTCGATAGAAAATGGCCGAGGTATTCCAAATGTCATTCATATAACGCTAATTTACATGTATGTACCAAAAATATTAACACAAGGGTAAACTAAATTTACAATGTTTTGTGTTCATTGTGTTAGATTATTATGTGGCTATATTTAGGATTATGTGTCTCTTAGTTTATCATAGATATAGCTGAATATTGAATACGACTTAAAGAATATACTTTCTATTTAAGATATTTGTGACCATTAAACTCCGATTATACCGTCGGAAAAGCCTTCCTTTAATAATTTATTGGTTTAGTATATTAATATGTATACTTTTCAACATGCAACATATTTAGGAGAGACATATGTCTTGCTTAATGTAAGGTTACGATGTGTATTGCATTATTATTATCGGTATGAACTAATAATAGATGGTCGACAGAAATGACTTACTGCATGCACGTGGAGACTCATCAAATAAATGGCAGTCATTTTTTCCGTCACAAACCAAGTTTTTACGGATGCACTGCCGGATAGTGTCACAGAAAAACCCGCCTCCCCGAAGGCATTTATCCATGGCTGTAAAAAGAGGGAAAACGCAGCATCTTTCGGTACAAGTGAATGAAAATAAACGTATGGGTTGAATTAGGAATTAACTCCGTCATTAGATATAAAAGGGTTAAATAATCTTAAAAACCCTAAAAACGTCTTTTTGCGACCATTAAAAACAATATACACCGTCTCCAATACAAGTATACACACTTCTATTTATATTGTATGAACAGCATATGCCTTGCTTATTATATTTAAATGAACTTACTATGTACACTGTATCATTATTATCATTATGAACAACTAAACGATGGTGGACAGAGATGACTTACTGCAAAAAGGGTGTTTTTCATCTTCACCGTGAAAACAGTGATTAGCACCGTCACATACCCGTTCCATGCTGATACACTCCTCATCAGTTATACAGTAGAACATTCCTCTTCCAAGGCATTCACCAATGGCTGTAATCAGGAAGAAAAGGGCAGTCACAAATGAATGAAATAAACGATACAGTTTTGAATAGTCTTAATTACTTAAATCCGTTCAAGATAACCCCTTTACCTCGTAGAATAAGAGCGATCATTCAAACATACATTTTGTCGCAATAACGTTTATTCTATATATATATATATATATATATATATATATATATATATATATATATATATATATATATATACACTTCGATAAATTTCTTATTGGCCTCTTATGTTTTATCCTATTTTATGGATATCAATCGGTTAATAATTCAAATAACCAATAAAAGTTTAATACAATTAATTTATAATATGTAAAACAGAACTTCATTTAAATTGATCACGGGAACGAAATTAACAGAGGCTAGCATGGACTGCACGATCAAATCATGCAGTATTTTACTTCGTTTTAATACGTTGTATGTACACCTGCTGCGGCATTTACAAGGAACCTTGTCCGCATTGATATAATTTATCTGTGAAGATTATTTTATGGTATGGCAGCCCCCAACCTGATAAATAACACGCGTGAGCTCCATAAAATTTGGTTGAAGTGGCTGGGCACGCACCTTGCGCTTCAAAAGGTCCCACACGTGCTCAATCGGATTTCAATCTGGGCCTTGTGTAGGCCATTAGAGTGTTCGCACGTTGTTTGCTGCAAGCATTACTTGTGTGCTTCTAGCCACGTGACATGGTGCTTTATGCTGAGCCAATTCTTAGAACGACAATCCACAAAGAAAATATCAAAGCTCATAGGCTGTTTTCGAGTCTACCTTTAGAGTTATTGATTTAATATGGGTCACAATATTTTCTTTTCTATGGTGGCTAATTAGAAATTCGCCGAAGTGTATAGAATTGTTTAAGTACAAAATTGTAATGATAGTATTATGAATAAAACTTAATAAAATAAGTTATCTAACGATCAGACTAAGATTTTATGCTCTAATTCATAATACATTCCAGGACAATGCATCTTAAACCTTGTAAGAGTCGTATTTAGTTTGAGAGTCATCCGTTTGAAAATGTAGCATCCGTTTGCATCAGTTTGCATCACAATAACTTTTACATTACATGCATAGCGTTCAAGTACAATTTGAGTTGCACTTGACTTTTGAATTTCTTCGCCGAAACTCACAAAACTAAGTTTGGGCAATAGCACAATCCACAGTGATAATGTACACCACGTTTTAACGATAAAGGTTGTTTGTCTCACATACTTTAATATCTTTAACCGACATATTGCAAAACACGATTCCCGACCATTTTTATCAATGGTTTTAAAATGGTAACTTTGTATTGCTAATAATAAGGAAACTATGTACGTTTAAATCTGTTAATGACTCAGTTATAACACAACCGTTTTTAGTCTCATGGCAAGTAACATTTCAGGAGTCCATGATACGAATGCTTAAATTCATCATAATGAAAAACGAAAAAGAATGACATGAAAAATTATAATGCATTTATGGTTTAACAATTATCCTATTTGCTGGATAAAACAATGAAGACCGATACATTCCATTTTTGAAATTGGATAGAAACATCAAAATTAAATTTAAATTGCTTTCGTTAATACTTTAATGAAGAACATCTCGCAAAAGCAATCAAATGGTCATAAAGGGTTTCGATAATTATCATTATTATTTAAGCGCTGTTTCATAATGCTATCAATACAACACCGCAATGGACAGTCATGCGGAAAAAGTTGGACGACATTTTATAGCCGTCTCAAAAAAATTAGCATGGTTATGGTTTTATGCTACCATTGCATCTTCCTATACTTTTTTATGTTAAATAAATATCTTAGACCAATGAATAGTAATTTCGAGCAATTCGAAATTATGACAACATACACATTTTTAAACCACAACCTCGTACCTATGCATTAGGCCAATAAAAGGGGAATACTTAAAAATCTCTCCACTTGAGAAATAAACTTAATAATCCAAAGAAGCCGACTTGTAATTATATCCGAAACCATATCCTCTTTGGCGGCAGTCAATGTGTTCATATCCACATGTTCACTGAGAAATGCAGCAAGATTTATAAGTTAAGTTATTCTTCATACAATGATAAGGCCAGTTTTTAATTCATATTGTTTTATTCACGTAGCATTATATCAAAATATGGTAATCAATAAACCATAAGCCCAAACGTGTTTTATATAGAGATATTTGCGTATAGAAATAAGGTAATGCCGGCGTCAATCCTGTAGTGCAATATTATTCCAAGCTAAAAGAGGGGTTGTTTGTGTCCTGGAATGTATTATAGATGTACCTGTACTATGTATATTTCAAGAATGAAAATAATTATAAGCCTCGGTTGTTATAAGCAATTGTCCTTAACAATATTACTTATTGCAATAATGTTAACGTTTTACGAAACTTATAATGATTAGAAAGTTTATAGTGTTTTAATCATTCACATAATATATACGCTCATCTCAATCTGAGTTAGTCATAACTGATTTCATTACTTATTAACTATGAAAAATAAGCAAAGAAAAAACCCGATGTGATATACAGGGCTTACACTTAAATGACATCAAGGTTTGTCCCTGTAATTTTCATCGTAGTAGTAAAATTGGCATTATTGTTACCTTAAAACATCATAGGTAATGCGTTCAACCCGTGATGACTTTATCATGATAACATTGTGATTAGAATCGGAATTAATTAAATCAACAAATTGATAGGTTTAAATTGAGTTTACCTGAGGAATTCAATGACTGCAATATCCAGGGAAGATATGCCTGAAACAAACGAAAAATAATGTTAGTGTGATAATCATGAAGCAATCACATCACTCTAATGTTAATGCCAGACTCTGGTCTTTTTTCAGTATACAATCATGTATTTAGTAGTATGCCAGTAGATGTTAAATCAAAATCGTTATTGTTCGAGAACTGTATAATTTTGGTAAAGTAGGGACATATGTCGTTAATATATATATATATATATATATATATATATATATATATATATATATATATATATATATATATATTCAGTACATACACACTTTATTCTTGGGGATTCAATGATTCATTACATTAATAATATTTGTCTTGAAATTAATATTAATTATAATTATCCAGATAATATATCTTCGAATGACTATCTGCAAATGTTAACACAGAGAATTAGAGATCAGTATTTGCCCTTATGGTATGATGGTTTAACCAATCAAACATTTGGAATTTAATTGTATGGTTAAAACCATTTTTGTATTTATTAGTAAAGCTAAGCCAGTCTTTTATCTTTAGCAAATGCTGAATAAGAAAAAAATTATATTTAAGCATTATCACAAGAGAAAAAGTTAATAAATAAGTTCATATTTGGCCAGTGCATACAGTAATGTGATAATAATATAATAACCTAGGATAAAGTTTGCACGTTGATTCCAATCCCAAATTAAGGACACACTAAAAATATACATTAATTTCGAATATTTACATGCATATTACATTTAATACATTTGCGATTATCTCTGCGTACATGTCTTCATCTTACTTCTTCAATATTGAGGTTGTCTTAACCTAGTAAGTAATATCCTTAACTTATTCAATTTTAATACAAGATAAACATTTTTTTTTTCAATCGCATAATCTTGTCCAAAATCAACATGGAGATTTTGTCATTTGAACTCCATTGTTGTAAGTAACTTTCAAAACAAATGAAACATTTGTATCTGTTTGTTTGTAACATTCGCATATATAAATCAATATGCAAGGTCAAGTCAACATTCAATATTTGTGATTATATATGATCCAACTGACCCGAAATGCAATTCCAATGTACGTCATTTCATAAGCTTAAAGTTGTTAACACTGAAATATATTCTCACGTTCCTGAGCAGTAACTATTTTTCTATATTTTGTAAAAACGATATTGACCATGAACCAACTAGCCTAAACAGTAACCCTGAACTATATATACATGACATCTTAAGTAATAGAACAGAAAACAGCTTTTAGTAACGGCTGGCTTGACTATTACTCTTCTGACCCCCAAAGAAACCCAAATGCTCATCTTTACACAATAGTGCCCATTACTATATGCCAATAATTACCAATCTTTTGAGCGAATTCTTGATTTAGAACCAGCAACCTTGACCCTATTGGTCCCTATTGAAATCCCAATATAGGCGAGATAAATTTAAATAATGAAGACTTTTTTTAAAAAGTAGCTAGTGGTTGCTTCAAGAGTTAATGTGGTGAAGGTCAAGGTCATGTTAATTTAAAGATAGAATAGTCAAAGGGAAATGTGTTCACTATCTGTTGAATGAACTTTTTGATATATACCAACACCCAATTAAAAGTTCAAATAGTTAAATAGATACATTACTCATTGTCAAGCGCCTGATGGTTTCAAATAGCCCAGCGTATATCTAAACATTAGTATTTACTTTTCTAAATATTTGTACCATAACTTATGTAGGTTCCGGGTTCATAAATCAAGTTTACAGTTAAGAGATGAACAATAGTTCTGTTTTAAGCGCTTTTCAGATTGCTGTCAAAACGTGTTACAGATTTTATCATCTTTTAAAATAACAGTTTATTTTATTTATGAGTATATATTTTGTCGCTAAAACAATTGTTCTATTTTATAAAATTGTGATCCCATATGTAATTTTTAAATTTCATTGGCTTAAAGAATGACATCTAAATGTAAATAGTCCTTTTGCACAGACATGGATTATTTATATCAATCAGATCAAATGATCATACCTTTTTTTCATAACGTCAAAATACTTATATTCAAGTAAGATTTTATAAAGTACTTTTATCTTTTTGCAATGCCCGCTTAAGTGCCCCTCGATATGCTTACATGAACAGTCATGTATTAACTTAATCCACCGAAAGACGCGTTGAAGAATATTCTGTATAATTTTCAGGTTTGAATACACCAACTGGAAGAAAACATAACGGTATCGCAGGACCATAGAGGTGCCAGCGTTAGCGAATGTCTAAAAAGGAATAGTGTAATGAATAAAACTTACAAAGCAAACAATCTCTATCCATGCCATCGTGACGAATGCAATTTAACTGGTCCTGTCAGGCTTAAAACTATTGCATTATATTTTTAATATAGCAATTTGGAAAGCGCAGATTGAACTCCGTGTACAAAAAGAGCTGTAAACCGCAACCGACTTAATATGGCAGTGCAACTATGACAGTAAAAGGAAGCTCTTACTAGGCATTTCCGTCCTTGTTTCACTAGAGTTTGTTAGTTGATGTATTGGCTTAAATTATCATTTACGCAGTGGATTGAGAGTGACTAAAGTGCAATATAAATAACATAAGTCTCAGAAGACGCAATTACAATTACCATATACAATACATTGTTTGAAAACAATAGAAAAGGAATATCAGTATGTATGTACAGACAATTCGTCATAAAATGTATGCATATCGAATATATGATGATAATTAGTCTTCGTTCAATACATACCTAAGTAATTTTGTCACATGACGATAAGCAATATAAGATGGGGTCACCAAAGACATTATTGACACCAAAATCAATGACCTCGTGCATGATAAAAAACATTGAAAGGACGAAATGAAATTGTACTTTATAATGGTATGTCGACCAAGTTCAGAAATTTAAGAATCGGAAATGTATCTCGCTTTCTGGTGTCTAAAAGGCAGCAAGATACTGGTGTTACAATTGATGTATGTCGCTTTTGGTGCTGAAACCGTTGACTTTCGCTATGCTATTTTTGTTTGACCGATAATTTATGCATCCTTGTTCTCAAATAGCAGTCTATATATTCTAAACAGTTAACATGTGCCTTAAATAAAAGATACAAGAGTTGTTATAAAAGATCGGGTACATGATAGCATATGCTTAATAAACAGGGTTCCACTTCTTGACTTACCACTTTTTAATGGTTAGTTCTTTCAAGAATATAAATTAAAGAAAAATACAGGATTTTAAACAGCATTGTTGTAAGAAGCAGTACGTGCACGGGAAAGTACAGCATGGTATAATAATGTGTAGTTGGAAAAAAAAAATGTTCAATTGCTTGGTAGAAAATAATTTTGGAAAGTATTGCTAAGAGGGGAGTACATAATGTGTCATGTAATTTACTATATTTTTGGTGACATTATCTGAAACAGTAATGTACATAGACATGATTGTTTATATGATTGGGTCAATCCCTCCCTACATGTAACCATCCAGCTCTCTGCCAGGCCACTGTCCTACCACTGTGTAAATATGTTAATTGATTAAACCATATCGAAACAGCTGCATGTGTTCGATAGATAAATTTGAAACAAGCCAAAAATAGCATAAGCCTTTGAATTTTGAGTTTGATTAAAAATTAATAACGCCAACTGGAATACTTTCTGGTTTTTGCATATCACATCTTGTCTAGTGGGTGCACACAATCCCAGTGAAAACAAAACCCCTTTTCCGTTAGGACAAAGGCTAAAGTATATTCAGCGAGACACCTTATATTTTCAATTTCCTTTTTTGATAATAATAGATATAGTTATTATAGATGATTTTTACATTGAGCATTTGCAAGAGGGACCTGTTCAGGTGCGAATCCGCCTCCAAGTCTATGTAGTAAAAAGAACATCTTATATCTTATGGAAGGCTGTTTTACACCTGATTGGTCTAAAAATCAAATATAGTTCTGTTTGCATACACATTATTATCATATAATTAATTAATTATCACATTATTATATATTATCAGGTGCATATAAATGAAAGTACAAAGTCACAGAACCAATATTTTTTTAAGATTATACACAAACGCTGGTGTATCATTTCAATCGGGTATCGTAATGTTCCCACACCGGAATTGAAAAAACGGCAAAAAAACGAGATAAAATAGCCACACTTAATGTGTGCTCACTTGTTTCCCTGCAAAACAGAAAAATACTTTTTACCGGCTTCAAATGATATGCGATTTGTTTCATAACTTGCTTCTTTTAATGCATTTCCTTTTATAATTGTAAGGTAGTATGACTAACATTTAAACAATAGGCTATCTGTTTGAGGGGAAGTTGATGCTTGAATCAATGATGCACTAAGTTTTGACTTTGGTTGGAAGAAAAATAATATTGTATTGTTCCTGCCTTTCCAATCAAAATGCATTTTGTCCCGTTCTAGCTCCTCGCACTGAGTGTCCTGTTATGATAACTAATAAAATATACCGACTGGTAATTACGTATGAAGTATACAAAAACAGTCCATACAATGCTGCTTGGCGTACGCTTGGTACCTTTGAACTGAGGTAAGTTCAAAACAGTATTGATTTCTTCTGATATGCGTTTGTTTTGCTTGTACTTACATAAACGATTTATATATTTTTTATGATTAATATGTTAAGGAGATAAAGTCTGTATTGCCACATATCAAACATCAAGTTGGCGCCATAGTAACTTCCTTTCTTTTCTTAAACTGATCTCTGCTCAGGCTAGGGAAATTGCCCATCAGACTATTCACTTTGAGATACATGAAAACACCACAAATTTTAACAAGTCAATTAATAATCACTTAGTAGACCATCCTGCTGGGCTAGTCAGTGAACAATGGATACTAAAACACAAATCACAAGCATTACAAATGATACAAGGGAATTCCATTCCACCAACAATTGCATTTATAACGACCATTTAACCTTTAGAATGTTCACAAATAAAAAGGGTTGTTCAATTTTTAATGATTTTAAGGCTGCTGCAATGCATTATTTGTATATCGAGGGCTCAAAGCAATACTGTCGTAACTCCATTTTTCAAAACTGTTCAGGAGAAGGAAAAAACTTTCTTATTTTATTCGTGTTGGATATATTTGAAGTATTTAAACATAACAATGCTGTAAAATATGTTAGTTTTAAACCAAAAAACATCTTATCTTCAAACATTGAACACAAAAGGTGAATTTGATGAAAATTTGACTTACTACAGTTTTCCACCTTAAAAGTCAGATTTCATCAAACTTAAGTATATATTTATGCAACACTGTCGTAACTTGACTTACGACAGTTTTCCACCTTATATTATTTCAATTTGAGAATATATATTTATGCAACACTGTAGCACTTTTTGTCTGTGTCATTATCAATGAGAAATATGTTTATAACTAATCAGATAATGGACGACTTTTATATTTTGATAATTCCATCAGACTGCCCAATTAAATTTTATTTAAAAAAATCAGCAAAAATGTTTTTTTAAAAATATCAGAAAAAATGACTTTTAAAGGAATCTTATAATGACAATATTGTCATTGTTTTCAAATAGTTGGTTTGTTTCCATCAAGGGGAAGTTCTTATTAATATACACATGTTCACTTGTCCTAATAACTCTACTCAACTGGTTCAAAAACACTTCAGGTTATTACCAGAAAATATGTTTTAGCCAAAGCAGCATTTCACCAAGTAAAACAAGAAAAACAAATAAACTATTGTTTTTCGGATGACTTGGAAAAACTATTTTCAGGTTATACAATGTGCGAAATGCATGTGTTTCAAACATCAATACAAAACAATCAAGTTTTCTTATTTGCGATGACTACCCGGGACTTTGACATTGCAGTGTCATGCGGGAGTAGGTGGAAAAATGGGTGGTGGACATCTGGAATGATTTGCTTTATGCACAAGCTTAACAAATCTGTTTACTACATTGGTCGGTTTTTAAATTGGGCTTTGACTTTCGTTAGCTAATGAGAATTTCCCCCTTTGTCAACAAGAAAAACCAATGGTATATCATTATCATCCTAAAAAAAACACAATCATCATCATCAACATCAGCATCATTGCCATCACCCCAATCAGCATCATAATCATTAACATTACCCAAATCAACAGCATTGCCACCAACCACATCAGCATCATAACCATTAACATCTCCCCCACCAGCATCATTGCCTTCAACCACATCAGCAGCATAACCATTTACATCAACCCCATCAACGGAATTGCCATCAACCAAATCAGCATCATAACCATTAACATCTCCATCAACATCATTGCAATCAACCACATTAACATCATAATCATTAACACCTCCCCCATCAACATCATTGCCATCAACCACATCATCATCATAACCATTAACATCAACCCCATCAATAGCAATAATTGCCATCAACCACATCATCATCATAACCATTAACATCAACCCCATCAGCAGCATTGCCATCAACCACATCAGCAGCATTCCCACCAACATTATTCCCATCAACAACAATTTTATCCATACCACTTCCTTCAACATCACAACTGTCAACATCACCCCAATCAACATTACCATCATAACTATAAACATCATAACCATCAACATCATGCCCATCAATGCGGTCGTTCATAATGCAAACTGTAACATCATCATTGTACCAGCTCTCACAAACATTCACATTATTTTCACAAGCATCTCATTCAAGTTATTTCTCCCTGACCCTCATCTCACTTAACCCCGACCAATCTGAATCAGTATCTTCTTCAGTATTCATTTCATTTTGACTTTGAGTACTTCAAACGGTACATTTCTACTTGTCCCAGGCACAAGAGACTTGGCTAACTGGTCATGCTCTCAATATTTTCATGGCCTATCAGGACACTTGACCCATCACATCATGTCATTCCTTCATTGGACCTACTATGGGGATAAAAAAAGAAGATGCTTTGTCTACTTTTTATGATTGCGCATATGTATGCTGGACTGGAACACCCCATGGTAAATATGCATTTGGAAAAATCCTATTCTAATGTATCTGCTAGGGCATCGTTAATGGACAAAAAGGGAGCTTCAGTACTTTTTGTATCTAAAGTTCCATGCAGTGAATGTTCCTGCAACGTTGCTTGACGGGTTTGTATTCCATTTCAAACAACAAGAACGCCAAAGAGCGAACGCCAAACGTTGTTTGTAAGTTTGTTTTCCATGCCAAACAACATGAGCACCTCAGGGCGACCGTAAGCACTGTTATGGGGTTTATATTCCATGACAACAAGAGCGCCTCGGCGAGAACGCCAATGATGTTTGTGGTGTTTCCTTTCCATGTCAACATGAGCAACTCAGAACGAACGTAAACGTTGTTTGGGGGGTTTGCTTTCCATGTCAAACAAAAACGGTGCCTCGAATAGAACGCCAACATTGTTTTGGGCTTTGCTTTCCATGTCAACCAACAAGAGCACCTCACGGCGAATGCCAACGTTGCTGGGGGTTTGTTTTCCATGTCAACCAACATGAGCGCCTAAGAGCGAATGTCAACGTTGTTGGGAGGAGGTGTTTTATATGTCAAACAATATAAGCGCCTCAGAGCGAATGCCAAAGTTGTTCGAGGCTCTATTTTCCATGTCAAACAACAAAAGTTCCTCATAGCGAATGACAATGTTGTTTAGGGATTTGTTTTCCATGTCAAACAACAAGAGCGCCTCAGAGCGTAGGCCAACGTTGTTAAGTGTTTGTTTGCCATGTCAAACAACAAGAGAGCATAAGAGCGAACACAAATGTTATTTTGGGTTTGCTTTTCAGTGGAACAAGCGGCATAACTTTGTTCTAACCATTTGGGTTCCAGAAGTTCTTAGTTAAATTATATGCATAGGACCGGAATCATTTGAACAAGTTTGAAATTGACCAATGCCAGGGTGTTTCTGTTAAAGTTAAAGCAAAGCAGACCGAATGGTCTCCGAGATGTTAATTGACCTTGATGACCGACAAAATGTGATAAAAATATAACAAAAACGATGAAAAGTACCGGAAATGATGTCATTGATTTTCTTCCCAAAACTGTGTGTGATTAAGTGGGGGATGGGTTAAAGTGAAACGGGCAAAATAAAGAGGACCAGTGGAATTATGACAATAAAATCAGTTTGTTAGGATATAATCCACTGCGACTTCAATAAACAACCAAAAGGACTGACATAAGGACGTATATTGCTCCGCTTCGTAACGCTCTTGTTAAAGTTGAATACAAGAACATTTTTATTTCTTTTTATTTCATCTCCGTCATTCACATATTAACATATTCTAAGTATACGAACATCAACATAAAAGTAACAAAGAATAGAGAATATGTATTATAGATCAACAAGGAACTTGCTATACAAATGAACACCAGCATTGTAACATATGTGACTTTGAAATTTAGTGCAGTTAGGTTGTCCAATCAAGCGTTAGTTTATTATGAACAATATTGAAAAAAATAACAAATGATACGTATCGAAATCATTTGAATTTAACATTGTCATATTTGAGATATCAAGGGGCAAAAGTGAAAGCTGATGGTATAATAGCTGTGTTCAACATAACATGTATGTCGGCATTTTCCGTTCATAACGCATTTGTAAAAGCTATACAAGACGAGAGATTCGCCTTGTTAAGTATATCAGATGACCCGCACCATTATACAAACGAAATGTGCCAAGGAGAAAAATGCTGTTTACTTTAAATCAGAATTATTGGTTATAATTTATGGAGGACATTGTGGATTTTCTGATGTCCTGTATTACGTAGGGTTTGGTATGTTAAACACATATTCGGATTGATGTTTATACACAAAACAAGACGTGATACTGGTCGTCCGGAAAGCGTCTTATCATAGTATTCCTTCCATTATATGCCTCCTTTGATAAAATCCATATTTTTACGCGTTTTTCAAAGTTTTAAATAACCGAAAACATGGCTTATACGGGACAATTTCCGGAATCTCCGTTTCCGAAAATGACGCCATAAAAGGAGTTTCTAGTCGGGAAAACATAGTAGCGTGATTTTTATATGATTTTCTGATTTTTTTATGTACTATAAACGTATTGTTTGTCCAGAGCAATCTTATTTGTTCGATAGATTTTGGTCAAAACATTTGCAGCAAGCGGGCGAAAAAAATACAAATGTTCGAAGTTTGTTTAAGAACAGGAGAAGGCAATAACAAAACTCCTACATAATAATTTTATATACCAATTTTAGTTCTAGATATAAAATAATATGATTTAGAATTGCCCTATGCAACAAGTAGCCTTACAAGAAATAGGCTTTTAGTAAAGGAGCGGTAGATTTTCCTTTTTGAATTGGTATTTTCTGAAAAATAAGTAAAGTAAAATCATCAGACAGGCCTTGTTATAAGGTGAACTGAACTCTTTTTAAAACACTAAGCACAATATTTGTGTGCAGATAACTTAAAATAATACGTTACTGTTGATAATGAAGACAATAAAAACATTTTATGACTTCTGTATGTGTTACTGTCAAAAAGCAAATTGTTAACAAATCAGTGCATACGTGTCCGCTGAACTTACTGCTGAGACAAATATACAGGTATCTATGGATAGTTCACGGGCTTGGTGCAAGACGATGATAAGTCACTATACAAATATATGGCGTTATAATCTGGCTTACGCTGAGTCCTAAATTTGGTGAATATGGACCTGTTTTTATTTTCTTCTTGGCACTAAATAAAAAGAGATGTACATGAATATTGCTTTGTATGGTATTTACAATGAATGGATGCAGACTATATTGTAGACATTCAACATGATCAAATATAACTATAGTATGTTTACATGAGCCCTTGGTAAGGAATCGTATTACAGTGGGGTTGGGGGAGGGATATGAAGTATTGTGGACATGTTGCCTTATGTATGAGCAATAATAATAGCAACATTCTATAAATTGATAATTTTCGTGTGCTCATCCTATTTATCAAGGACATAGCAAATTGGTATTGGTATTGTTTGTAGCAATTTTATTTTTTGTTTCTTCATGTATATAGCAGATTGCTATTGGTTTCTTCATGTATGTAGCAATTTTCTATTTGTTTCTTCATGTATATAGCAGATTGCAATTAGTTTCTTCATGTATATAGCAGATTGCTATTGGTTAATTAATGTATATAGCTGCAATTGGCTTCTGCATGTATTTGCAAATTTCTATTCATTTCTTCATGTATATGCAAACTGCTTATAGATTCTTTATGTTTTGAAAATTATATTGGTTTCTTCACGTAGAAACACAATGCTATTCCAAACACGTTTCTATTTGTTTCTTCATGTATATATAATTTGCTATTGATTTCCTGATATATTTGCAACGTGCTATTGGTTTCTTCATGTACCAACAATTTTTTTTTCTCATATATGTGCGAATTGCTATTGGTTTTTACATGTACATGCACATTGCTATTAGTTCTTTTCCTATTAGCAAATTGCTATTCGTTTCCCCATTTCTATGCAAATTGCTATTCGTTTCCTGTTGTATATGCACATTACTACTGGTTCCTAATGTATATGCAAATTGCTACTGGTTCCTGTTATATATGCAAATTGCTACTGGTTCCTATTGTATATGCAAATTGCTACTGGTTCCTATTGTATATGCAAATTGCTACTGGTTCCTGTTATATATGCAAATTGCTACTGGTTCCTATTGTATATGCAAATTGCTACTGGTTCCTATTGTATATGCAAATTGCTACTGGTTCCTGGTATATATGCAAATTGTTACTGATTCCTATTGTATATGCAAATTGCTACTGGTTCCTGGTATATATGCAAATTACTACTGGTTCCTATTGTATATGCAAATTGTTACTGGTTCCTATTGTATATGCAAATTGTTACTGGTTCCTATTGTATATGCAAATTGCTACTGGTTCCTGCTATATATGCAAATTACTACTGGTTCCTATTGTATATGCATATTGCTACTGGTTCCTGTTATATATGCATATTGCTACTGGTTCCTGTTATATATGCATATTGCTACTGGTTCCTGTTATATATGCATATTGCTACTGGTTCCTGTTATATATGCATATTGCTACTGGTTCCTGTTATATATGCAAATTGCTACTGGTTCCTGTTCTATATGCAAATTGCTACTTGTTTCTGTTTTATATGCAAACTGCTACTGGTTCCTGTTTTATATGCAAATTGCTACTGGTTCCTGTTATATATGCAAACTGCTACTGGTTCCTGTTATATATGTAAATTGCTACTGGTTCCTGTTATGTCTGGAAATTGCTCAGGTTCCTATAATATATGCAAATTGTTACTGGTTCCTGTTATATATGCAAATTGTTACTGGTTCCTATTGTATATGCTATTGCTATTGGTTTTTTAATGAACATGTAACACTACTGTTTGTATCATAGTACTAGATTTGCAACTCAAGAGTTTATGACTAAATGGAAAGCGTGTATGTTTACCATAACCACCTTGCCACCAACTTGAGGTACTTAATGTATATGGAAGGTCAGCAAAAACATGTAGTTTTTGTTCAACACTGCCATTAAATCATTATGTATGGGCATTAATTGTATCAAACCCTAGAAACAGACAATTTTAATCAAGATTAATCTGCAACTAAATGTATTCACAGCATTTCCATTAAAACTCCCTGACGTATGAGCATCATTTTTATTTGTAACTAGATGAATGATGTCAAGAGAATCTTTTCTACAAAAGCTTTTTGATTAATGAACAGCATTTCCATTAAATTTTACTGATATATGTGCAACATCTGCATTCAATCTTACTGATGTATGTGCAGCATTTTGATCAAATCTTATTGATGTTATGTGCAGCATTTGCATTAAATCTTACTGATGCATGTTCAGCATTTGCATTAAATCTTACTGATGTTATGTGTAGCATTTGCATTAAATCTTACTGATGCATGTTCAGCATTTGCATTAAATCTTACTGATGTTATGTGCAGCATTTGCATTAAATCTTACTGATGCATGTGCAGCATTTGCATTAAATCTTACTGATGCATGTGCAGCATTTGCATTAAATCTTACTGATGTATGTGCAGCATTTCCATTAAGTCTTTCGGATGTATGTGCATGCACAGTTCCATTAGATCTTACTGGTGTATCTGCAGCATTTGCATTAAAACTTATTGATGTATAAGCAACATTTTTATTTGTTCATTTTGAATTTCTTAATTAATGTGATTACCATTTGCATGACCATTTCATGTATCAGATATGACTGAGTTGATTTAAAACCAAGAAATATGTTGTTTTCTTCAAATGTGCATGGTCAATGGTCTTCAAATTGTGTTAAAACAACTAATATATATCTACTCATTCAAACTGATGAACCTAGTTATATTCTTATTTATTCGGAATGTATTTTTTCAATATGCCATATACAGACATGAATGATGATGATGATGATGATGATGATGATGATGATGATGATGATGATGATGATGATGATGATGATGATGACAATGATGATGATGATGATGACAACGATGAGATGACTATAATAATGATGATGATGTTGATGATGATGGCGAAGATGACAATGATGATGATGATGATGATGATGATGGTGGTGGTGGTAGTGACAAAATCAGTAGAAAAAAGTATATACAGAAGTATGAACACATATTACAAAATTAATATGGCTTAGTAGTATAATACATTATAACTAGTTCCATATAATTGTGCAATTTAATAGTAAAATAAAATAAAACATTTAAATAATACTTTAATATTTGGAAAAACAACAACCTTTAAATCTTTTGAAAAAATAACATATTCAATTATACCATTATATATACTGAATACACACCTTTGTTCGAATAACAGATTAAATAATTTATTGCACTAGATATTTTAGTTTTCATTCGACACATACATAAAACAGTTTGTATATCATATTTATTAAACAACAGGAAATCAAAGGTATAATATGGAATCAAATTCGTTTTACTGATACATAGAGGCTATTTCTCAATGTCAGTGGTTTTGAAAATGGCATTGGTGTCCATGTGTTATGTATATTATTCACACCACTAACAAAATATGACGCCTGGCCTCAATTTCTCGAATAGTCTTATTCGTCATACCAGGATTAAACTCAGCTAACTATTTCTCTTTGGTATCATTCGTTTAATATTTTACCATAGTTCTAAAAAGCTTATGGCCATCAAAGGACATTTTCTTATTTTCATTTAGTATATCAAAATTAAGTAAGAAATTTGGTTTAATAAAAAAGCAACTTTTTACGCTAAAGAACTTCCGAGAAATTGGGGCAGAAATATATAATGCTTATGGCACTTATAGTTTGAACTCAGGTTTTGAGATAAAAGGTCAGAGATAGCTATAAAACATTAATATCCTGGATAAATATATGATCATATGTGAGTTGCCAATTATGAAACAAATAAAGGAAAGGTTATAATGGGAGCCTTTTGCAAACTTTATCATTTTTCCGTGACAAGATTCACAAATTTTGTATTAAGGTAGCACACATCCGTTTCATCATATGACACATTCCTTGCCAAGAGTAAAGATTGTATTCTATTTTGTTAAGTAATAAGCTAAAGAAAGCTAGGCTGAAATGATGTCATTGTCAGGTTATATTATACTATAACATTTTAAACAAGGACAATCATGTAATAAACAAAAGTATCTCTCATAAAATGATAAATAAAGGTTACAACCATATTTGAATGATGTAAAAATCAGGCTTTATGCTACTTCTGCAGCTTGTAAAAATCGAAATACATGGTTAACATTATGATGACAACGCCGACACCAACACCGTTGCTATGACAATAGTCACAATAGCTGGCCTCAATTTCTCGATAAATCTTGAGCATAACAGGCTTAAGTTGCTTATTATATTAAGTCAAATTTTGTACCTGACCTTCATTTTACTAAAATAATGAGTTTATCTTAATTTTTATTAAAAGTCCTTAAACTCCTAAAACTGTAAATATAACACAAACTATACAAAAACAAAAAAGTAAGCTTAGCTCGATCCTGTTATAAGGGACGTTAGAACCTTCAAAAATCAGGGCTTGACTCATTGACTTTAAAAACTAGACAAACTTATAACATGAAACGTATAAACAAACAATTTATCCACAAAGTTGGTGTATTTTGAAGCAGATCATTCATAAAAAAGAAGTGCAAGTTAGACTTCAGCATTGTTTAAGCAGTTCAATGTGAAACACAATAGGTACAAGTAAAAGAAAATAAGATATTAAAAGATGAAAACTAAGAAAATAAAAGACTAGAAAGTATTAATAATGACAAAAATAATAAGAAGAAATAATAAAAGAAAACAAAGCACCGTGTAAATAGAAATAAAACAATTTTTCAGATTCATTTTCAGATCCTTAATTCACACTTCATTGATGTAAAAAATCATCATCATGAAACTGCAGCTTCATAAATAGGTTTTTTCAATATAAAATATATATGATAAATAATTACAGATACAATACGAAGAATTTATTTTCATACTTAAATAAAAGGATCCAAATATATTACCAAAAAAGATAATAGCTTTAGAGATCAAATTCAAAATAATTGTTTATATGCAGGCTCTTAGGAAGTTTCCCATAGAAAATAATAGCTTTTTCATGCAGCTTTAAAATAAAAATACCATTGTACCATACGGCAAGGTAATATAAACATGAACTTTTGTCAAGAAAATTAAGACTAAAAAGGCCAAGCAGTTTTTAACAGCTTATATCCTGGAAATAAGATCCTTTTACCTAGTGTTTACATGCAAAATGAGCCTATGAATTATAACAGTGGATTAAATTAAAGTGTTTGTTATTAATTGTTTATTTTTGTTTGTAAATCTTAAATAGCTGCTTGGCCAGTAACCAGCCATATCAAGCCCCTAGTAAGAATTGAACCTTCGACCTCACGCTCCGTAGTCATGCTCCGTAGTTGACGATCTAACCACTAGCCCACAGAGGCAGTTATATTGTTCATATACTCACTGTTCACATGCATCAAAATCTCTATTTTGTTCTACTCTATTTCATCAATCCTTAAAGTCTAATAACTACTTCCATTTGTTCAAATTGGGTACACATACATAGGTTCAGCCTCATATAAACAAGAGGTAAATATCTTTTATATGTTTTACATGACTGTTTGAACAACATATACATTAAAATGTCAATGGTATATAACAGTTGCGCAGCAACATGTTTTAATCTTATATACACCCTATTTCCGTTGCACCATATAATAATATTAATAGTTATATCAGCCATCCCTTGTAGTCTCTGGAATGAAGGGACATCACTCTTGTCAAAAGCTGTGAAACAGTTACCTTCCTTTCATCCGAAATACCATTATATCTTTTTCCAAAGCTTGAAACTGTTCTCTTTCAAAGGTTATAAGGTATTGTACCAAAGAAATAGTATCCAAACAATATGTTTTCTTCCAAGAAACTTTTTTCCAAAAGAGGTAACTCTTTCTTCCAGGAGGGGTAACTCTTTCTTTCTGGGAGGTTACTCTATATATTTTCATGGCAGTGACCAATATAATACAAAACATATATTCCAAAGGGGGTATCTCTGCCTGCAGTGATAAAAAAGCAGTTACATCCACTTGTGGTCACACTAGTAATCCATCAATGTATTTATTCCAAGGGAGATAAATGTGTATGAATTTAATCAATTTTCACTCCCAAGGGCCGTAACTCTGAGCGGAGACCTGTAGAGTAGCTAGACTCGGGAGTCTCGTTGTATATGTAGGGCATCCATCTGTTCGAGAATGAAGGAGATGGTGTTTTTCTGAATCTGACCTAGCTGTACCCGTAACAAGGAAATCTGTTCATCGTTTGACTTGACCAGCATTTTCAACACAGCATTTTCCTCCTTTAGCTTATTACGAGCCTAAAAATGAAAACGATACAAAATGGTTATAACATGTTCATATACAACTAAAATAGATACAGGACAGTGATGATTTTGCTAACGATTAAACAGTGTTAGGTTTTAAATTATGGAAAAGTACTATCAAAGATTTGTGAAGATCATAAAAATGCAGCCTGTAAATATGTATATAAAAAAATGCATAACTTTTATTTATTTTGTCTTCTTTATTCTAGTGTAAGTTAGATTAGAATTCTGTGATAAAACATCACGATAGCGGAATACCGAGATTGAAAACGCAACAATACAAAAATCAACAATGCACATATCAAAAAACAAATAAACGAATAAACAAATGAAAAAAATAATACAACTCTAAATCAAAATATTCTAACTTTAAAGCTACCATCATACAATAAAACATGGACACTTCAGTTAAAAAATCACTTGAAATGATACAACTAAAATGATCCAAAGCATTAACTGCTGAATTTCAGAAACATAACAAAACACAATACAACTTAAAACAAAAGCACTGCAGAGCGATAAACAACACTCATCCGTTGATTTTCAGTTAAAAAGGGGCTACACTCAACTATTATTAAACCAAGAGTCATAGGATTTGATGTACATATGTGAATTATCTCTGGCAACATGTGTACCAAGTTTCATCAGCATATCTTAAATGGGTTTTGAGACAACAAGATCAAGGCTTTCACTATCCATCAACATGTATACCAAGTTCCATAAGCATATCTTAAATGGGGTTTAAGACAACGAGATCAAGGCTTTCACTTTGCAACAACATGTGTACCAAGTTCCATCATTATATCTTGAATGGGTTTCGAGACAACAATATGAAGGCTATCACAATACATCAACTTTCTATCTTCGAAACACAGACGAGCTATTAAAAAATGATTTTTGCTTACACCAAGTCAAAACTAGCATATTATGTAAAACCAGCAATACTCAAATGTACAAACTACATAATATTATAAATTATTGAAACTAGAGTCCTGCAAATCTGATCAGTTGAGAACATTTAAGGTTACCTTAACATTTGACCTACTGACCCCAAAAACAATATGGGTCATCTCATGGCCATAACCTAGGTGCATACCAAGGTTAAGGAATCTTCAACAAGCTATCTGATCAGAAACCAAATTGCTAAAAGAGGTCAATGCTCCCCCCAAAAATATGTTGTTTTTTACCTGGGTATTGAAAAAATATATATACTTAAGCAGGAAGGAAATGGTGCCAAATTTCGGCCCCCAAAAAAGCAGAAAACCTCCCCCACTGGAAACATAAATGTTATGCTATACAAAAACAGAAGTCAATGTCCTGAATGACCAAAGTAAATATGAAAATATATCAAATTCAAACTCAAGGACTGAAGAAGAAGAATGTTACAGGAGTGATGCGGTGTGATCTTCAGCGCTTGTTTGTCAGTTAATCATAACTTGACAATAAATAGAACAAGAGTTATGGGCCTTGATATACTTGACTGTGCATATTGTTTAGTATTGTTTGAGCATTTCAAATGAATTTTGCATATGCCACTGTAAAAGATTTGCTCAACGGAACCCTATCACATATGCCGCCGACAAAAACACCTAGGCTATACCTAAAAAACTGACGATCTAATAAAACAAAATTGCAAAAAAGATATTTCTAATTGCATTAGCTTCAGTTTTAACTTGGTGTTCATTATCAAAAACTACAACAAACAAGGGGAATAACTGTGAGTGACTTACTGGACCTCCTCATTGGTTGTTTGGGACTAATCCAGGGGAGATAAATCATACATGTGAGCTGCCCTCAACACAAACACTGAACATCATTCATATTTTATTATATGCTTTCCAGTGCTTTGTAGATATTTATCAGTGAAATAAATTGATATTTCACTGTTTGATACAGCGAAAATATTGAATTGATATTTTTCACTATTTGAAATTTAAGTTCCAGATCAAACATCAGTATGCTGGAAAACAATTTCAATGATGTCATTTCCAAAATGTTGTTACATGCGCATCCGAATTGGCATGTTTTTCAAAAAAGTGATCAAATTATTTATAACTTCAATTTTAGGCATATAATAAAAAGAAAACATTGTTTGTTTCAGTGTAAGATAGCAATATATTTCACTTCGTGAACACCAAAAGTGAATATTTCACGAGTGGCAATGAGTGAAATATACCTTTTGGTGCTCACTCTGTGAAATATATAACGACCTTACACAGAAACAAACAATTATCCTCTATTTATTTATCTGGTTTGGAATTCTTCTGAGAGGGTTAATACAGTAGGACATCTTGAAACATAATATTGTCTGTATCATCTCTTTTCTTGCATATCATTTAATTTGAATTTTTTTATTCAATTTAACTAACTAAAACATACTGAAAGAAATTATCAATTTTGCTCTCCATGTTGACAAACAATCTTTTACAGTCTTTTATTGTTTAGCCTAATGCAGAACCAAAAAATGCCAGAATTAAAAAATAACTGACACTGTCACCAAACCAAATAACAAATTTAATATTGATAAAATCAGTTGAGTTTTAAACCCAATTTAATCGATGTAATCCGTTATAAGAACACTGTTAAATCATTCAGTTTCAAAAAAATCAGTATTTTGCCATAAGAAATTTCATCGAATTATGTGAAATATAAATTGTCAATATATTTAAGACAAAATTTGCCCATTCCAACAAAAAGTAAACCCCATGAAGTTGAAGGATTTTACAGTTGTATATAAAATGTTAGAATGCCCATAATATGATTAATCCAAACGTCCATAAAAACAAACCCAACACACCTCCTCAGCCTTCAGCAAACGTTCGTGTAATTCCCGGAAATCTCCACCTTCCTCTAGTTCCCGTGGAAACGGATCAACAAAGTAGCACTCTTCCGTCTGTGTACCACGATGCACACGCGTTCGTTTTTGTCGCTGTGACATTTTCCGTTTCGAGGAGTAAGACAAATCTTGACTGCCTGAACCTGCAGATAAAGTCCAAATTGAATTGGAAATATATTTCACATTTATATTAACACAAATCACTTTTCAGGTTGATATATTTTGCATTTAAAATGGCTTAACATGAGCTTATTAAGCTATCAACAACTTAAAGTTCAGAGAGTGAATGCTTACCCAAAAAGCCTTGTTTTCGTCTTTTGTTTCTCTGATATTTTGGTAGTTTCTTTTTTAAAATTAATCACTTATACATGACTTCCAACTAAAGTTAGAATAGCAAATCCTAGGGAGAATGGTGGCTTTGCCATTTCATATTCAACTTAGCAAAAATGTAAAATATGCAACTCTTTGCACCAAACAATTGCTCGTTTCTATCTGTTGTGAATTCAGGCACATGTGTTACCATTTGACGAGAGTGAGTCCAGTCGTCTGTTGCACGCCACGCTCGCCTTACTTCGACACTCCATCACAACCAGATCCTTACAGTGTTTGTGAGCATTGATTCCACAGTCTGAAAAATAATAGATCAAGTATGTGATCATTGATTCCACATTCTGGAAAATAATAGATCATATATAAGAGCATTGATTCCAGTCTGAAAAAGAATAGATCATGTATGCCAGCATTGATTCCAGTAGGAAAAAGAATAGATCATATTATGTGAGCATCAATTCCAGTCTGAAAAAGAATAGATCATGAATGCCAGCATTGTTTCCACAGTCTGAAAAAGGATAGATCATATATATAAGCATTGATTCCAGTCTGAAAAAGAATAGATCATGTATGTGAGCATTGATTCCAGTATGAAAGAGAAAGGATCATGTATGTGAGCATTGATTCAACAGTCTGAAAAATAAAACCTCATCATGCATGTGAGCATTGATTCCAGTCTGAAAATGAATAGATCATGTATGTTAGCATTGATTCCACAGTCTGAAACAGAATAGATCATGTATGCGAACATTGATTCCACAGTCTGAAACAGAAAAGATCATGTATGCGAACATTGATTCCACAGTCTGAAACAGAATAGATCATGTATGCGAACATTGATTCCACAGTCTGAAAATAGCATAGATCATGTATGCGAACATTGATTCCACAGTCTGAAAATAGCATAGATCATGTATGCGAACATTGATTCCACAGTCTGAAAATAGCATAGATCATGTATGCGAACATTGATTCCACAGTCTGAAAATAGCATAGATCATGTATGCGAACATTGATTCCACAGTCTAAAAATAGCATAGATCATGTATGCGAACATTGATTCCACAGTCTGAAAATAGCATAGATCATGTATGCGAACATTGATTCCACAGTCTGAAAATAGCATAGATCATGTATGCGAACATTGATTCCACAATCTGAAAATAGCATAGATCATGTATGCGAACATTGATTCCACAGTCTGAAAATAGCATAGATCATGTATGCGAACATTGATTCCACAGTCTGAAAATAGCATAGATCATGAGTGTAAGCAAATTTTTGGATCCACATACTTCAACAGGACACAAGTTGTTAGCATTGTTTGTAAGCATTGATTTCACGGACTTAAATTGCACAAAAATTGTTTGTAAGTATTGAATCGACAGATTTAAACTGGACACAAAATGTTTGTAAGCATTAAATCCACAGATGAAAATCAGACATAAATAGCTTGTAAGCAATGATCTCTGATATTTTTATAAAACTAAATATAACTGAATGAGGTCTTAACTAGCATAGCTTTTACAAGTGAAAGATTAATTACCTTTACATTTCCAGCCTTGTTTTATGAGACCCCATAACTGAAAAATAAACAAAACACAATCAACATCACTAGAAAACTTGGATGTCAAATGACTGTAAGAAGCTTACTTAAACAGCATCTGGTTATCTATGTTTAATCTAAAATAGGGATAGTTAAGACCCAATTTCTCATAAAATCTTAAGCGTTCAAAGCAAAATTATCTTATTTCTCATATTTTAACCAAATTTCCTACTTAAATTGGTTTTACAAAATAAAAAATATTTTATTGTGAAAATCATGAAGATAATTTTCGTATTAAACTCTCAAAACTTAAACAAAAAAGCGAGCTTAGCTTGATTCCATTAGAAGGGATTTAAAATGGTTGAGAAATAGGGGTCAGGTATAATAAATGAAACTTTTTTTTCAATCGCAATTTCAGCCAATATTTGTCTTCGCAACCATTATCATATCGAAAGAAATTAATTTACTGGTAAAACTAAAATGAAAACACAGTTCAATTGAATTTACAAATTTTCGGGGAGGGCCATTTTCTAATGTTGGCACAACTTGTGGCCCAACCCAATTGTACCGGTATAATAATATTGTTTGTCAAAACTTTGTATATCACGTGTGTATATTATTTACAATAAAACTGATTTACAAATGAACCATTTAGTTTAAATTGTGTTATTATTAATAAAATTGAACTGGCAGAGTCAAGTATAATTGTCTATCGATGATTTGTTATTTAGCTCTCTTCGCACTTACAAGGCCAGTACAGTGGATACAGAATGTGGGTTTAAAATATGTGATCTCATGGAAGTCGTGTTTGAAACTGTTCCGCAGCGCATGACAGTTGGCACGAATAAAATATGTCTTCATCTCCGCCTTACTGATCATCCCATCCCTGAAAAATATTTTCATAATGTATTATACATTTATGGACATGGTTTTTATTTATATTATTAAATAGGAGTTTATATGAAATATTTGGGCATGCTTTGAAGCTGAGTAATACTGCCTGATGTCAAGAGCTGAATGTTTATCTGGGCCAGAACAAGTGCATGTACATGTATCCGTACTTTAATTTATATTCAATAATGTTTTATTTAATTTTACGCTCAAACAGTAAAATGTTATTATAAATCGATAATTGCATCAATGTTATAGTTTGATGACATGAAGTAACAATTTAATGATTAAGAACGGGCAGAGTGAGTGTAGCAAACTAGCCCTTCTTAATCATTAAAATGTTACTTCATGTTGTCTAACAGTCTAAGAATAACTTCATGTCATCTAACAGTGTTAGAATACTGCATCATTTGCTCACACATTGTCAACCCAAACTCTGACGCAGGGAGTGTGTATGAAATTAGTGGCAGTACACGGACCTCCAAAAACATGTTGGAAATTTTAATGATTAAGCCTAGTGCTTAATGATTGCTTTTCTGCAATTTCATTGGCTGAAAATATGGGTTGTATTATAATAGTGGAATATTCCCAGAAAAAATGGTAAAATTGAAAAGTAAGTAATTTTAAATATATTGGTTTCTTTAAATGCTATGTCTTTTCTTGGTTATTTGTATGAACCAGATGTGTATAGAATACTGATGTGATGTCAATTTTAATGCATCATGAATATGACGGCTTTTCTATTTATAATGATGTGCAATAGATATGTCTGAGATCTGCAGCTCAGTAAATGAAGTACCCCAATGTTTAATAACACAACATAAAACTTGTAAAAATGAATTCCCATTCAATAATGGATATTTAATGCCACTTTTAGAGTTACAATGCCTGTATGCCATTGTTATGACTTTATGACCATGAAAATCATTACTATGCCTTTTTTTGTGATGATATTATTTTTAAATATAATTTTTGTTTTTTTTAGTGGCGATTTTCAAAGGGATTTTATACATACGCACAACATCTGTTTCAAAGAGGTAATAAAGTGCTTTTAAGCCTTTTAACGGGAGCAGACTGTAGTTTATTTTAGTAATGTCTCGTGTAACAGCTGTGTAGAAATGTAACAGTTCTCGTTAATCGCTTATATCCATGGAAATATACTGATATTTAACCTCAAGTATTACACTATATAAACTCAACGTAATTATATATTCATGTGAACACAAACTATTAGTACATACTGTTAAAACTTCTATAAATATTATACCAAATACTCAAAACAAAATAAATTCATTATTTTACTTTATTTTAATATTAATGGAACCATTAAATTGACATTCAAACATATTATTTACAAATTATGATAATAATCCCCCTCTACAAAGTACTGCATTAAATAAAGATGTAAGGAAAGACTAAACTTACAAACAGTACGCTACTTACTGGTCAGCATCGAGTACGCAGAATGAATCAATGAAAGGGAAGTTGCCGGCAATCGCCTCAAACTCGGCATGTGAGATAAAACCGTCTCTGTCGTTATCGTAGTTTTTGAACACAGCCTGTCAAAAAAAGTAGTCATTAATATAATTTTATATTAACTGTTTCTTAAATATAATATTACAATATAATAATGAATTTTTAGTTTGACTGTCATATTATTGAGGTTTTTTTTTTTTTGTGTTTGTTTTTGAGACCACTTAAACTTTGTGTGTTTGTAGATGTGTTAAAGTTTACGCATGACCATGTGTTTATTTGTATGCTGATTTATGCCAACATGTCATAATGTCAATGACTCATGAATTCCCAAGTTTCAAACCCTTTGAGCTCTTTATGAAAACAGTTTACGTGTTTTTCACACAGTATTTGAAAGAGACAGGAGATGGCAGAATGAAGCCAACCCCTATAACATCGTGTCTTCTGGGGTTTATTATAATCAAGCATGCCTACAGAGCTGTCATACCTCAACCATGTCATGGACATGTTTGTTGATTGTCTGCGGATCTGGCGGCCTCATACCAGCCACCCACTCCGCAAACACCACCGGCTTAGTCGGTGTTGATGGCTGAAAAGAAAAGAAATACGATTTAACATTACAATATATATTTTTAATTCGACTGATAATTGTAAAACTAACTGCAGACGATGAACAAAAAAGCTTGACGTTAATTATAATAAATATAACTAAAGCTACAGGGAACAAGTGCCAGCTGTTGTCTGACAATGTATAAAAGATGCATTACTTTACATAATTTTTAATATTGAAGCAACATTTTTGAGCCTCGATATACACTCTGGTAACATGTATACCAAGTTTTATTGAATAACTTGAATGGTTTAGGAGTTCATCAATGGCCAGTGTTAAAGTGATACTGACACTGAGAATATGGCAATATGTTGACTTTATTTCTTCGAAAATAAACAAATGGCTCATCAAGCAACCATTTAATGAATCAATTTGAAACAAGAGGTACTCACAGAGGAGAGTGAGTTCCGTGGTTCACGAGCGAGAGACAGCTCGTAAATCTCGTCTTCCGTGTAGTGCATGTCCAGCGACAACTGTGAACAAATAACACAACATTATAATAAAGTTACTGCATAGAAATATTTGTATTTATCAAAACAAACATCTAACAATACAAATTTATGATACAATATTATTATTACAGAATGTAACAACCAGTACTATCGTCAGTTTAAACATTATATTATTTACAACGATTGTGAAAAATGTTATGATAGCTTATACTATGTCACTCTCTTTGGCACGATGTTCCACGAGAGTGTGGTCATGCGTTGTGGAGGAAACCAGAATACCTGGAGGAAACCCATTTGTCCGGCTTGGTGACCACTTACCAAACTCATGTGTACCCAGGCCGGAAATCGAACCCAGGTTGCCATGGTGAGAAGCAACCGGACAACCAAACTATCATTGACATAGTTTTGACCAATGAATGTTTAACTTGTTCTATAATGCAGTTTGCTATTATTCTAAATTTTACGACTCAGTGAAACTAGAGATTTGACTGGAACACACAAAGAAGGTGTAACCAATTTTTATCGGGCAATAATTTGTCAATTGGTTGTATGACCAATTGCTGAGAGTCATACAAACAAAATATGGCCATCAAATGCTTATTCCAGCCTGTTGGTCAACTACTTCTGTGAATGTCATTCCCCAATGGATTACACAGAAGAAAAAAGATCTATCTACCAGCAACCCTTTATAGCTGCACTCCCACAAATTGAACGTATTGACAACTTTTTTATTTTTGTCTTGGAACAAGCCATTTTTGCGAAAATGCATGGAAACCAGTGATATAAGACTGCTGGCAAAACATTTGATCGCAGATTTTTATATTTGAGTTTAAAAATTGATGTTTTATGCATTTGTCTTAACCCGTAAGGAACAGTTTAAGCCATAAAACATTACTTTTCAAATGGAAATATGAAAATCTGCGATCTGATCTTTTGTCAGCAATCTTCTATCATTTGTGTGCAGATATTTACGCAAAAATTTGCTCTTTCCAAGACAAAAAATAAATATTTTTGTAAGAATAATAAAATCTGTGAAAGTGCAGCTTTAAATGTTTTGAAGTTTATAAAATGTGTGTACCCTGAGGGTGTTTATGAGATCCATATTGGCGTAGACCCCCGGAATGGAGTCATGTGTCTGTAGCTTTGTTAGCTCTCGAAGAATCAGTGACAGTTGAGCCATTTTCCGGAAATTGATCAAGTTCCCCTCCACACGGTCCGGCAGGGCAGTGTGTAGGAGAATGAGGTCCTTCAAGTGTACACCCCTGGAAAATAAATATTTTTTTTTTTATATCCTTTGAAAATATAGATATCATTTTTCACGCCATGGAAAAAATAGATATCTATTTTCATCCCATGGAATAGATAGGTAAGTATTTTTATCCCATGGAAAATATACAGATAACAATTGCATCAATGGAAAATATAAATAACTATTTTCACTCCTGGGAAATATAGATAACTATTTTCAACTCATGGCAAAATGTAGATTATAAGTATCTTCCATGGCCGAGAGTGTAAGATAGGTTCATTCCGACCCGAGCTTAGGGTGTTTTACAGAAACGAGGTTTACTGAGTTTCCGCAAAACACCCTGCGCGAGGGTCGGGATGAACCTATCTTACACGAGCGGCTATGGTAGATGCTTTTTCTCCCACCTCAGTTAAACAAAATTAAGTAAAAATGTATTTTTTGCTGGAAATCTTTTGTGCTTAGTGAAAATAATTGTGTACGGATATGCAATAATTCGTGGTTGTCATGGATATTCGCGCAGTGATTCAGAGTATGTAAATGGTCTGCTCAGTCTTTAATTAATTCTAAGAAATTCATTATTTCTTGAAAGGTGCGTGAATACTGTGTTCTGGTGACATTTGAAGCAAGAAATAATTAACTCGCGTTCTAAATATTGCCACAAGACAAAGTTTCCATGATGCGCTACAGACGACAGTCTTCAACAAGGGAGGTAATTACAATGTGGTAACCATTAAAAGAAGTTCCATACGGGTATTTTATCTTCGCCTGTGGGCAAATGTGTGAAATATAAAGTCCATTGAACTAACGTTATTTGAGGTCTGAGTCAAAACACCATGATGCCCTAAAACTTTAACCGAACCTTTTCAGTTGATCATGGACCATAATTTGTATTTTGGATAACATTGAGTAATGCGACCTAATTGTATGATGGCTGTCAACAATTGTGTGATAATGAAGTCCATTGAATGAAGGGTATAGGAAATATTAGTGAAAATCACAAGTTGCCATTTAACTTTAACCAAACTTTTTAAGCCTACCAAGGGCTATAATTTGTATTAAGGATAATACGGAGTAAAATGTGACCTAATTTTGTGATGGTCTTGAACAACTGTCTGAAATATGAATTCCATTGAGTTATAAGTGAAAATGCCAATTTGCCCTTGAACTCGAATCAGACGCCAACGTTTATGCAGACACCTGGGTGAGTAGTACAGTCCTCCTAATTCTTCAAATAATCATCCTAATAAGTGTTCACATTCATCATAAATTAAATTATCAACATCCAATAATAAAACTGCCGAAGAAATTCATAAAACCTCAATACAGGACACAATAACCTGACTAATGACAAACAATTGACCGAGTCTGCAGCGAAACATTTCCCTTACTACACACAAACTTTGTCATCAGACTGTCTACCACAAGAAATGAGCATGCGGTTCAAAGGTTTCTCATTAATTTTGTTGCAGTCTGAAATGGCTTCAATAAATATGCTTGATGAATGCCACATCAGGTCTTTGGCCTGTTGGCCTACTGACCCGATTCGTTTTAAGTAATCATGCCAATATGTGACAAACCACTCTTCCAACATTATCATCTCAGTCTGTCAATTAGTGTGTGTTTTATTGTTCCAAGTACTGTCGAAGGCTCATTGCTTAGCAGATGTTGTTGTATTGAAAAGCAATAATCAGAGGGAAATCAAAACACTACCCTGTAACATCAGTGCCTTCATCAATACGAGAAACCATCTAAGGCCAATATATCGGGTAACTTAATTGCTAGATTTTCATTCATCCATTTTTTTTTTTAAATTATCAATTTGGTATTTTTCACTGTTTTGAAATTTTAGTTCATTCTCACATCAAGATCAAACATCAGCCATTACAGGGCTTGGACACAATTTCAACAAGGTCATTTTCACAATGACATTCATTTGCATACAATTTGGCTTGCTTTTCTGAAAAACTCAAATAAAATGACATTTGATATCCTTTTTAGCGTATAATAAAAGAAAAATTGTTTGTTTTAGTGCAAGATCGCAAAATATTTCACCTCATGAACACTGAAAGTAAATATTTCACTCATGGTACGCCACTTGTCTAATAAAGCTTTTGGTGCTCATTCGGTGAAATATATTGCGATCTTACTCAGAAACAAACAATTATCCTTTGCCTAATGTTAAATAATTTTATAAAGAAGCATGCAGATACAACCTTTTTGCTTTCAAAATTTTCTTTGGCAACAGATATACCAAGTTTCATTCAAATATGTTGAAGGTTTTGAGTTTTGGCCAAAGCTCAAGTTTTTGGCATGACGTGGATGACGTCAACGACCCTAAGACTATTACAATATCTGGACAAGTTTCTATTCTTCGAAAACAGACAAGCTAAAATACAAGACACACAATTCCAACATTTGAAATTAAGATCAAAGATTAATGGAGTTTGCTTTGTAAATATTTGATTAAATTGGCCCTATTAAAAAATATTTGATGTTCTTATCTGACAGAAATGAGGCTTTTTCATGGTGGGTGGGTACAAAAAAATCACTTATTTTTCAGACAGGCTTACAATATGGGTATTTTAATACGGAAGTCTGGTGACAGGCTTACAATATGGGTATTTTAATACGGAAGTCTGGTGACAGGCTTACAATACGGGTATTTTAATACGGAAGTCTGGTGACAGGCTTACAATACGGGTATTTTAATACGGAAGTCTGGTGACAGGCTTACAATACGGGTATTTTAATACGGAAGTCTGGTGACAGGCTTACAATACGGGTATTTTAATACGGAAGTCTGGTGACAGGCTTACAATACGGGTATTTTAATACGGAAGTCTGGTGACAGGCTTACAATACGGGTATTTTAATACGGAAGTCTGGTGACAGGCTTACAATACGGGTATTTTAATACGGAAGACTGGTGACAGGCTTACAATACGGGTATTTTAATACGGAAGTCTGGTGACAGGCTTACAATACGGGTATTTTAATACGGAAGTCTGGTGACAGGCTTACAATACGGGTATTTTAATACGGAAGTCTGGTGACAGGCTTACAATACGGGTATTTTAATACGGAAGTCTGGTGACAGGCTTACAATACGGGTATTTTAATACGGAAGTCTGGTGACAGGCTTACAATACGGGTATTTTAATACGGAAGTCTGGTGAAAGACTTACAATACGGGTATTTTAAATCCAGAACACTGGTGAAAGACTTACAATATGGGTATTTTAAATCCAGAACACTGGTGAAAGACTTTTCTGTAGTTGCTGAAGTTGTTGTTGGATGACAGCAGTTCTGTGTATTCCATTAACATCTGGAACAACACATATACACATATACATTTGTACTTATAATATGTCATAATGGCTGAAATAACACAGAGTATGTTTCAAATCACACACAAAGCATCTCTGAAAATCTCACACAAAGTATCTCTGAAATCACACACAATGTATGTCTGAAATCACACACAATGTATGTCTGAAATCACACACAATGTATGTCTGAAATCACACACATATATGTCTGAAATCACACACAATGTATGTCTAAAATCACACACAATGTATGTCGTAAAGTATGCTTGATTATCACACACAAAGTCAATCTGAAATCACACACATTGTATGTCTGAAATCACACACAAAGTATGTCTGAAATCACACACAAAGTATGTCTGAACCTACACACAAAGTATGTCTGAAATCACAATGATAGTTTATAATCACACAGTGTTCGTTATAGATTTTAAACTATACAGTACTGTTTGAAATTTAATTAAATTTAAGTTTGCCTGAAATGAAACTCAAAATAGATAATGTACCTTGGAATGTTTTAAACAGTATAAAATCTTAAAAAACATTAACTGGCAACATTTGGATCACAAGAGTTTAAAGAGATGAAACCATATCTAAACAATACCTTCTGAGTTTCCGAGGGAATGCAGGCAGTGGTTTTGTACAATCGAGCCAGGGCGCTGTGTGTGAGACCCCCAATCACTGCCATCAATGAGTTGAAGTTCTGCAGTACTCGCAACTTCTGCAAACGTTAAAAATTACTTATACAACTAACAACAGCTTTAGAATATCACACCAATTTTGCTCTATGTTTTTGGCCAAGAGAAGCTAGCGAGAAACGAAAATGCAATGCAATATTGCATTTAGCTTAAAAACAAGAAAGGTCGAAGATAAAACAAATTTCTGTATGATTAATACTTAGAATGATAATCCATTTTTTAACCTTGCATGTGTATGCTAAAGGAAATACCACACAATTTTTTTTTATATAACTGTTTCAATCTTCTGGAACGTGTCATAACCATTACATAACATAACATTTTACATTAATTTAGCCTTATATTCATTTTTTTTTTTTAATTAGGAGTGGTTGCTTTAAAGAGTAGTTGATTTGCCTGAAAAATGGGTGCGGTAAATCTATACAATGAAACATCAACTTGGGTTTGATTGAATGGAAAAGAAAAACAAAGGCTACGACGATTCTATAGAGTTTTTTCTTTTTTCATTTTTATGTTTACGAAAATATGCATGCATTATTTTTTTTAAGGGATGGCAAAAAGTCCCTGAGTACAAAAATCAATCAATCATCCAAGTTACCGAGAACCAAATCACTATTTTTTTTTTCGAAATTCACATAATACACTATTTACAGACGTAAGTATCAGGTCTAGACAATTCCAATAAGACAATTCCAGTCCCTCGAATCCCCGCTGTTACCAAAATTGACCCTAATAAATTAATTGACAGTTGTTTTGAGAGTTGCAAACTGTCAACAAAGGGCCCTAATTTGCAAATAGCACTGGTGTCAATTAGCGATGTTTTGATAGCAGTACATCGCCAACACAATTGTATTGTTTATCAATTAGAAATTTTTCACTAAACAATTTACAGTGACGTGCGAATTAGTAATGACCGATACGAGCAATGGTTCCTGAATGGGCATATTTTTGGCAATGATTATCACAATTGATTGGTGGATATCTTTATTCAGGAAATGTGCATATTAATGAGGTAAACAACAATATTTCTGTATGAAAAACTGCATTTTAACTATTATTTTGTAGAGTAAACAACTAAACAATTTTATAAATAATTTTTGTTCATTGCAATTCTGAATGTTGTTTATTATTGAGTGTAGTCTCGATCATCTAGTCGCTCCAATATGATCAGAGTTTTACTTTTGATTCATATATTGTAGTACATAATTTATGTATGTATTGAATGAAATGAAAAATACGAATTAAAAGCATGAAATAACATTCATTTTCTTTTTATTGATTTTTCTGTTAAGGTACATATTGACGGTCTTATTTAAAAATGAAAATGGCCAACATATCGACCAACACACAAAGTACAGGAACGATACATGTATACACGAACTTGTCTTTTCTGAAAACCAATTCAAGTTATCCGAGTAATCTAGTACCCGAGTACTCAATCGGAAGATTGTTCCAGTACTCGAGTACCAATTTTACTACTCCTTGCCATCCCTATTTTTTTTCTAAAATGTTGATATTATTACTCGTCTTTTTTTATGCTTATGTGCCATCATAATTATTCCGACACTAGCTATCACATTCCATGGCTCCCAAGGATGCATATTAATATTTATGTGAATAGCATATTAAAACACACATAAACAAGTTTAATCAATATCTATCAATGCTATCAAAAGTTATTTGGCAAAAAAACATTTTTCTATTTCAAGTAACAGTGACATTGACCGTAGCCCCTCCCCACTCAAAAGCAATCCCACGCTAGCTCTTCACATGCTACCTACACACCAAGTTTCATCAATATCTGTCAATCCTAACGTAAGTTATTGGGCGGAAACTATTTTTCTATTTTTAATAACAGGCGACCTTGACCTTAGCCCCACCCCCCTCAAAAGCAATCCCAAGCTAGCTCTTCCCATAAGCTACCTACACACCAAGTTTCATCAATATCTATCAGTGCTAACTATAGTTATTGAACAGAAACCAATGTTTGACGCCCGCCCACCCGCCCGCCCGCCTGCCCAATGACAACCTCATTCTAATAACCCGGTTTTCGTTGAAAACCTGGTTAAAAAGAAGCAGACCTTTACTCATGTTAGTGCAGCTCAGGGAATATACAGAGTTTCTGGATCACTTACCTTATTTGATAAAGGCATCTTGAATGCAATATAAGGCCAAAATTTATGAATCGTTTATGACACAAATTTGTTTTCAGCCTCTCTGGGGGCTATGTATTTTTGGTTTATACTGGCCCAGTTATACATGAACCATCTGTATCTGTACAAACCTTAGCCACATTGCAGAACTTGACTATGACATCAGCGCGCTGCTGGGGTGTGGTTTTACTCAGAACCATACACTGTATCCATTGTGAAAGGCCGTTAAACAGTGCAATCGACCGCTCCAATTTTGGGTTGTCCTTTAATGATGCTGTCATTGCATAGTTCTTGAAATCTGTGAACTGAAAAGAGAAGATTACAGGAATTAACACAATCGTTCTGCTTTATGTGATCTTGAGATGTCTCTTAATTTATACCTTTCTAATGCAGTCATCAAAAAAAATGTTCTTGGTGAGAGAGGTTTAGTGGTATAGCTAGGTGTTGGCCTCCCACCCAAGAGTTAAAAGGTTCGATCCCCACTAGGGTTACTTTTCCATGGACTCTTAAAGGACACAGTACTGTTTCTACCCAGAAACAAACTTGAGAGTGATTCTATAAGCTATCAGCTTTCGTCAAAATCAAGCTAAAATCCTTAAGTAAAATCTAACAATGGAACCTGTATAGACCAGGGGGACATTCCATTAATAATCTTCAATCCTTTTTCTTGTATACTTGTAATATGCTGGTGTATTATCGTATTATGAATAAATATTTTTTAAACCAATAATCATAGGCACAATTTTGTACCAAGGAGAGGTTTTCAATAGTATTACTGCACTGTTAAAATTTCAGGTAGAAAATCACTCATTTGTATACTTCTTGAAAAGGCATTTAAACCGGGATGTGATTGACCCAGCTGGCAGCTGAAGGGCTGAAATCCTTATTAGGCAATGGTTTTTTGAGGGGCTCTGAACAAAAACTTGCTGTAGAGGAAAACTGGCTTTTTAAAAGCAATTTTGTGAGCTTTCCTGACTTCAATTTAAAGCCAACTGGAGGGTCCCAATATTACTAACAACAAAGTAAGTATACATGTATTTTTTGTCCCTATCATATTCAGATATTCGCGAAACCGCAGACAAATTCTGCTGATAAACAATTGATAATTGACCTGATCATAGTATAATTTAAAATACACATTTAAGCTATGACATTACAATCAGCATCTCAGTGCATGTGCACCAATAGATCCCGATCCAGGACAAGAGAAAAAGAATTAGATCAATACTGGTGGCGGAACCTGATCTCTGAACTTAAAATCCACAGGAATATTTCAAGATACTGGTGTTTTTCTTGACAGCGTGGAAATCATGAGAAATGTCAAAAGTGGAAATCATGAGAAATGTTAAAAGACGTAGTATTCCTACATTTTATGGCTTTTCAGTACAATTTGTCCAGACAGAGTGACATTTTGGGATGATCTGCCAAAAATATCCTATTTAAGTTTTAATGACAACAATGACAAACCACACTTGAATTTATTGTCTTTTCTTCTATATCTAATAACAACAGTGCAAAAAAGGATTTAGACGAGGGCGATACCAGCATGCGTCCCCTCTTAAACTGTTCAAATTTACTCTTTTTTTATGTCAGCATCCAAGAAATAATATGAAAAGAATGCACTTACATGCACTATTTCAGATTAAAATGGCTAGTTCTTTCCTTAGAATCAACCGCCGACCCCAATTAACTCGTTAAAACCATGTATTGTTCTGCAATTTTTTTGGAAGGGGCCGTTTCTTTCTTAGTTGCGATACCAAACAATGCCCACCCCCTCTAACTCTTGAATCCCCCCCCCCATCAGTCTGTACACAGTTTTCACTGCTAGACCCACCATTTAGGGCCATGATCAAAATTTGATGCAAACTCCATGAAGCTCTTATAAAACTTCTTTAGTCACGTTAACTTATCAAACTGAAATCAAAATATTGATCACATTTGTCCATTGACAAATAAGACTTAACAAAAAAATGTTTGTTTTGGATAACCTGACCCTACCTTATAAAATCCGCAGACCGTAGTAGTTTAAAAAAAATATATATATTTAATTAAATAAAATTAAAAAATGTCCTCACGCCATAAACACAATTTTGTTTAAATAAAGCTCCATAACAACAGCAATATAATTATGAGTGACATTTGCAAGAGACAGTGCAATTTGCAAGAAAATGATCTTGACAAAGTATATTTGGAAACTACAAAAAAAAATCCCTACCTACCCTACCTCATAATTTTGGGGATGTTTACACTAAACAGCTGAAACAAACAAAATTAGGCCCAAGAGGAATCTGGACAAAACAATCTGACAGACAAAACAGAAAGTTAATGGAAAACTGCAGCCAGCCCATGAGAATGTTCTAGTTTCTTGTATTATGTAACAACATTGCTGTTCGTCTTAAATGTAAGATTCACACTGAATGACCATACCCACTAAGTAAATGGTTTGTCTATAATCCAAATATATTAATTCACAAATAAAGCAGGTTGAATATCCAAAACTTAGGCAAAAAAACAAAACAAAAAGTCTATAAAAAGGGTAAGGTCGGCGCCTATATTGTAGGTAAGGTCAGGCAATCGGAACAAACAGTATATCTTTTTAGGTCTGAGAGAAATAGTAACATTTCAAAAAATGTCTATGTTATGATCATTAGGTCGCAAATTTTAAATGTTTTGAAAATTGCTGAAACAAAAAAATTGTGAAAAAAGGACATAATGAAATTGAAAAAATAAAGTTAACAATTAATAATCATCCTACATTGATACGCCTGAACGCCCGATACTCTAGGTAGGTCAGGTGATCTGCAAGCTCCTCTGGTTCCAGATGATTGAACACCAGCGACACCTTGCGATTGTGGCGCATTGACGGGTTGCGAACTGATATACTCCGCATCCAGTCATACGATGGTCTGAAACATTAATAGATGCACTTGAATTAACATGTTGCAAACAGAAGCCTTTCTCTGCCTTACACTCTTTTCACTAAGTTACTAATTGGATCATACAACCATGATGTGATATTATTCATCAACAGAATCCAACAATCCCTTTACTGGTTAAATTGAACAGTTAAATGACAACCAGGGTTGAGTATACTACAATACTGTGATTTAAGGTCATTACCGCTTTCCCATGTGAATAAAGGTCAATACAACTTTCTTATGTGTTTAAAGGCTGTTACCACTTTCTCATGTGATTAAAGGTCATTACCTATTTCCCATGTGATTAAAGGCTAGTATGACTTTTCCATGTGATTAAATTCCCATGTGACTTTTTTATGTTATTAAATTCCCATGTGACTTTTCAATGTGATTACTTAAAGGTCAATACAACTTTATCATGTGATTAAAGGCTGTTACCACTTTCACATGTGATTAAAAGCTGTTTCAACTTTCGGATGTGACTGAAGGCGCTTACCAATTTCCCATGTGGTTAAAGGTCAATACAACTTTATCATGTGATTAAAGGCTGTTACCACTTTCACATGTGATTAAAAGCTCTTTCCATTTTCTCATGTGATTGAAGGCCCTTACCAATTTCCCATGTGGTTAAAGGCCTATTGAGAGTTAAGGCTGTTTCCACTTACAGATGTGATTAAAGGCCCTTTCCAGTTTCCCATGTGCTTAAAGGTCATTACCATTTTCTGGTGTGGTTAAAGGCTGTTTTCATTTCCCATCTGATTAAAGGCCTTTACCAAATATATGTGATTAAACTCCCATTAAAGGTCATTACCTTTTTCCAATGTCATTAAAGGGCACAAACAAACACTTTCTTGAATCAAACAAGCTTTAATTGTAACTTGAAATAACTTACACTTTGGAAAGGTCCACAAGCTCCTTAAAAGTGCTGTTGCCTTTTCGCTGGATTAAAGAACCAAATTTTTTGATCTCAGATTGCAGCTTGGTATCCAGGTCAAACTGAACAGGGAAGTTTCGAATCCAGTACCTGTAATTATAAAATTGTAAGAATTTAACCAGGAAGCTCCATATCCAGTATTTTGCGGACATTTTATGGTAACCCGGGAAAACTGAAATAATGTAATTGCAAAATGGTGAACCAGATAGCTTCCAATACATTATATTGCCAAAGTTTTTGATGAACCAGGAATAATCTGAAATAATTGAACCATAAATGGTGATCTAGGCAGCTCCCAAACCAATATGCTGGGTAACTTTATGGATAACCGGGAATAATTTAAAATAATGGAATTACAAAATTATGGTGAACCGGGAAACTCCCAAACCTGTATGTTGCAAAATTTTATGGTGAACAGGGAATAATCTGAAATTAAAAATTTGCAAATGGTGAACTGGGAAACTCCGAAACCAGTATTTAAAAATATAGGATTGCACTAAGGTGAACAGGAAAGTTGGAAAATGGTGAGATTTGCTGAATGATAGCTGAAAGTAGAGGCTATGGATGTTCTGTTGCCACCAGTATCTGTAAATTTCAGTGTATGTATTTATAAAAGGTTAAAATTATTGTGAACAGGGAACTAATAGATGAACAAAGGCCAGACATTTTTCAATCACTGATTGCAGGCCCTTATAATATTCCCTGACATATTGTGTCTGTGTTGATTTGAACCTATTTTACAACATTTGGGAAACAAGTTTTTTCAACATTATATCAATCACTGTGGTCTTGTGCTGTGGGGAAAACTGCAGTATCTGGAAGAAAACACACTCGTCCGGCTTGGTGACCACAAACCAAACCCATAAAATTGCACCCAGGACGGGGATCAAACCCGGGTCGCCTTGGTGAGAAGCGAAAAAATTAATTAATGCATTAAAATTAAAAAATATAAAAACATTATTGCATCAACCTGTAATGTGTGTGCCTTTAAACAGACAAGGTTATTACCATAATGCATCTGTTAGAGTTTTTGACACTTTTTAATAGGACTCTTCAATGTGTAAAAACTAAAGATGCACTCTTACTCCCAAATAAGATTTACCACAATTAATAATATTGTTTTAATATTCCAAAAAGGATGAATAAATGTCGAAAACAATGGTTCTTATGAAGGAAACCGAGTTTCATTTGAGAGAAAGGGGCAGAAAATACAGTATTTCTACCTCCTGAGAATATAGTGGATAACAGTTCATCTTTTAGCATTAACAAATCATTTAATATTTTTCCCTTTCTGCTATTTAAATACATGGTTACAATCTTGTTATAAGTAATTAATAATTTCCATAAGTGTATTATTTAGTAAGTTAAGTTTAAGGTTTATCAGTCAAAACTGATGAACTTTTTATACCGGTACATGTGTATGGATTGATTTTGAATAAGAGTGTCATTTTAGGAAAATTAAGGTTGTTAAATTATTTAGACTGGTTTTGTAACAAACCATTACATAAACTTCTTTAACATTTTTATTAAGCATGAGCAGACTTAAGTGATGAATGTTCTAAATGAATGAACCTGATGAAATCTGTTCCGAACCATTAACAACATAAAATGGATAGAGTAAATACTGCATATCAAAACAGGTTAATTATAACACTAAAGTTGCGGCTTCCGAGAAATTTCAAACACCTGTTGTCAACTTCAATATTGACAAATCCCGCGCAATGCAAACAAGGAGATATTCTCAATACCACACGATAGTTGCAAAACATGACATGATGAGAAACATGATAGGCTTGTTCTCCAGTAAAACCGGCCAATAGTCAAATCAGAGATTAGATAACATATTGGAGTCTTAAAGGGGGAAAAACTAAACCAGAGAAATATTGGAAGGCAAGTTCGCCTTGTAAATTGTGTCACAGACACGATCGATGCCTGACACACATTTCCCTGCCGACTGAAAAAACCATCAAGCCCCAATACACAGGACTTTGAATCAATGACAGTTACAAATTGAATCTAGACTCAGTCTTCTCTTTCATTCTAAGGGTAAGATTTGAAGAGGCAAGACATTTTGAACAGCTTGTCCTGTTTCTATTTGCAAATGTTGTGTCTTTATTGGCTTTCCTGGTATTTGTTGCATGGGTGGCAGGGGGAATAGTTTAAAGAAATGTAACAACTGAATCATTTCTCAATTATTACTTTCATTTTGAATTATCCATAACAGTAACTTATTTTGTTAAGGCTGATCACAGGAATTAAGTTATTCTTACTTTACTTGCATTCCAAGGAAACATTATATACAATGCTGTTTTCAAATGAACTTAGCATTTAAAGGTTTTTGAGAATTGAAGGCTGTTTTCAAGTGAACTTTGCATTTTAAGGTTTTGGGGCATTGAAGGCTGTTTTCAAATGAACTTAGCATTTTAAGGTTTGGAGCACTAAATGCTGTTTTTAAATGAACTTAGCATTTTAAGGTTTTTGAGCACTGAATGCTGTTTTCAAATAAACTTGGCATTTTAAGGTTTTTGAGAATTGAAGGCTGTTTTCAAATGAACTTAGCATTTTAAGGTTTTGGGGCATTGAAGGCTGTTTTCAAATGAACTTAGCATTTTAAGGTTTTGGGGCATTGAAGGCTGTTTTCAAATGAACTTAGCATTTTAAGGGTTTTGAGCACCGAATGCTGTTTTCAAATGAACTTAGCATTTTAAGGTTTTTGCATGAGCACTGAATGCTGTTTGCGAATTAACTTCGCATTTTAAGCTTTTTGAGCACTGAATGCTGTTTTCAAATGAACTTAGCATTTTAAGGTTTTAAAGCACTAAATGCTGTTTTTTTTAAATGAACTTAGCATTTTAAGGTTTTTGAGCACTGAATGCTGTTTTCAAATGAACTTAGCATTTTAAGGTTTTTGAGCACTGAATGCTGTTTTTTAAATGAACTTAGCATTTTAAGGTTTTTGAGCACTGAATGCTGTTTTTTTAAATGAACTTAGCATTTTAAGGTTTTTGAGCACTAAATGCTGTTTTTTTTAAATGAACTTAGCATTTTAAGGTTTTTGAGCACTGAATGCTGTTTTAAATGAACTTAGCATTTTAAGGTTTTTGAGCATTTAAAGATTGTGGCTTTTGCTCCATCCAATCACACAGCACAATTTCAAATTAAGTTCAACATTTAGTCTGTTAATTCATTTCACACATCAAAAAAAGCCAACAGCCAGCCGTCAGCGTTAGAGCATATTTACGTATCAACTTTGAACTTACTACTAATGGGCCGACCCAAACACCTGTAAAGGATGCACACATGTACAGTTTGTACTGGTTTCGCATCAACCGGCCAAATAATTCATGGCTGTAATTTATACACTTTGAAGTGTTAAAACCTCAAATTGCATAAGGTGCAGTACAATTTGTTTCTCTCTTTGTTGCAAAAAGGCATTATAATCATCCCTTTATTACCTGATGGATGAGTACGCTTTGATATGTTTATTTGTAAATTTAATACTTTATTGGTTTCTTACTTGGTATGTAAAAACTAAGTTGTTTTCATAAAATTAGACCGATTTGTTATATTTCCCATTCATTTTTATGCTGACAACAAAATGCTGAATATTTGGCTAGTATGATTAATCCTCACAAACAGTAGTGTGTTTTTTATACTGTGCAGGAATTATGGTTAAAAGTTTAGGCTCCAATTTCTCAAACCTGTCCTTGAAGAGATATAATAATTATCTTTGTGATAATAACGATTACCTTTTATTAATTTGTAAAATGAGTTCTCGATCCTGAACGATTTTAAAAGGAGAACTTGTTATGCTTTGGTTTTTAGTTCTTGTAACCCAACCCTACCTACTAAATAGGCACCAACCCTACCACTTATAGTCAGTTGGTTAAAAAACTGATTAAAAGAAAATGTTTTGTTTTTTTAAGAGTGTGTTTTAATCTATATTTTAAAATCTTTAAAGCTTTAAACAGAATATTTACATTAAAATATAACAAAGTTCTTATATAAAGCCTGATAGAAAAAATAAAATAAGCAGTCTACCCACCCTTCCTGTTTTTGAAAAGGATGTAACCCTAACCAAACCATTTTTTTGGCCCCAAATTGATGATTTTTTTAATAATTTGCGGCCCTGATAAACACATTTTCCAAAAGAAACACTAATGTCACCTACCTGACAGCGTAGCACATCTTGGCCTTGTATATTTGTATGGGACAGTCTTTCTGTGTTGGCTGGTGCGCACACTGTGCAACGGAACATATAATGTCTTCATCACATTTCTGGTAACTGAAATCGCTCGTTAAGGGAAAATAAATGAGAAAAAATCCTTATGATCACATTTAAAATAATTATTTGTTCTGATTAAAAATAAATCAAAATTTCCTCATCTTATTATTTATTGCTTCAGAAAGGTTACTGATAACATAAAAATTATGTTTGTATAAAGTATTAACCAATAATTATATTGCTGTATTTCATTGGTTAAATGATGTTGTGCTTATCCAATAACAACGAAATATTGAAATAAACAATGACATCATAACCCATTGCGTGTATTACGTTTTTATCTATATAAACGTCAAGGCATAATTATGTAAATATCCCCTGTGAGTAAAAGTTCATGAAAAGTTCATGAATTCATGAATGGTTCATCAACTTCACAAACAGTTCATGAACAGTTTTTGATCGATTCATTAAATATAATTAGCTAGATTCATGAACAAATGTTCCTGAATGGTTCATGAACTCGTCTTTTCACAATTTTTTGTGAATGTGGCCATTTAACGTTCATGAATAGTTCAAGAATAGTCCATGCACTTGGTTCTAGAACAGTTCAAGAAAAGACCATGAATCATTCATGAACGATTCATAAAATTTTACAGAGGAATTATCACACTGAATCATGTACCAGGAAGGATACAGTTGGACGAACGACTGCGCGAGCTCGTCTGAGGTAGTATACCACTTGTGCATGAGGAACATCACGTTGGGAAACTCACTGTCTTCCAAAATACTCCCATCATCCCCTGTAATAGACAACACAGACAACAGCTATAAAACGGTCCAACTTTCACATATTCTAGGTGACATTTTGGGGTGGAGCTTTACAAAACAGTAGCAGTTTTTACAACCTGGCTTTGTATAAAACCAATAACTAATCCCATTTACAAAGAATCTAGGGTGACATGTTGGGGTGGAGGTTATATACTACCTTTTACATACTGGCTTATAATACTTGGATATAAACCAATCCCATTTACACTAAATCTAGGGTGACATGTTGGGGTGGAGGTTATATACTACCTTATACATACTGGCTTATAATACTTGGATATAAACCAATCCCATTTACACTAAATCTAGGGTGACATGTTGGGACCTTATACATACTGACTTTTTATATATAAGCTGTAAACCAATCACTAACACAGAATCTATAGTGACAATATTGTGCGGGTGGAACTATTGTATACTAACTGTAGCATACTGGCTTCTTGAATAATAGCTATAACAGATTTTGTTTTCAGACACCTCCAAAACTCTGTAAAAATCAATGACGCATTCAATCTGAGAAGGGAACCTAGTCATAAAGCATTTTTTTCTTAAGTTGAATGAAAACTAAAAATGTTTATACACCAAAATTAGAAAGAAGGCATGCAAAGAAAAAATGGAGGGTGTTTAAAATTTTATATTTTCACTAAGAAGCTTTATGAAAACAGCCCCAGACATCTAAATTAGTTTAAAGATGTTACTTACCAAAACTTACTACACACAAGTGTATCAGCCTGTCTGGGGTGGCGGCACGGATGTTGACGCCGTGTAGGACTGGTTTTTCTTCCTCCATTAGGTTACATACAGACTGGTTGCCATGGTTACCATCGCCCCCGGCAACCACGTCCTGGGCAGGCATGGGAAACTTGAACCCTCGTATACAATCCACCTCGCAACATTCTGGAAATAAAATAAGAGATTGCTATTAAACAGGCTCGACACCAGATGGTTACCAAATTTGTAAAATACAGTATTTCCTCAAAAACAAGCCTTATCATGACTGTCAATTTGAGCTAATAGGAGGCGGATACATCTTTTTACATGATAAAAATAATAAACGCAACAGCTAGCAACAATAATGTTTCTGTCTCAACTTTGTTTCACCGTTTAAAATAGCGCAAAATGGTTTCCCAGTTTAAATCATATCTGTTTATGAGTACCGATAAATATATCAACGCTATCATAAAACTTACTGAGATTTACGTGGTTGACAACCTCAGTATATTTCAAATGGAAAAATGAGATACATCAGTAAAGTAAGATTCAATGCATTGTACACAACAATTTCAATTTTATGTAAGTTTTTGACAATTTTCTTTTTCTTCCAATTGTATCATCTGGTGTCTAAGCTCCTTTAATATAAAACCATATTTATCTGTCTACCATTTAGCTAATATCAGTCATTTAACAAATTTATTAAACAACTATAAGGCTTGAGGAAAGGTCACCGACAGATTTGATTAAAGATTAAATTTTATTAAACATTATGATTTAAACATCAAAATGAAATGTAAATCTGCAAAGGTGTTTAAATTCAAATAGTAACCTGATCTCCCAATGTAAATTAATGTTTTTTCTTCACTTTTCGACAAATATGAAATTTACTCTGAAAAAACTCATCAAAAGCAACCTGTCTAAACTTAAAAGTTATAATCCAATAATAAAATATTTATTTGAAAATACAGATTAAATGCTGCAAATTGTCACCCAGTAAATGATTCCTCGTTGATTAAACATTTATGAATATATGAAATTTACCAGTAAATCTGCTGTAAATGCGATAACCGAGACCAACACCTGCCCTCAAGACAACTGTGCACAATTTTAATAATTCATCAAGTTTTTGTATCAAATGTTATTAGCTCGTAATAAACCAAAATATAATCAATGTCGATAGAGTAAGGAGTTGCTATTCAATACTACTGATATTGCTGCATGATCTGTAAACAACGCATGCTAAGTATTAAGACTAGGACTTCCGAACGTGCTCATGATGCCAAAAAAAGAGAAAAAAATCGTGAACCAATCATGGTTTATAAGCCAATCAAACTCCTGATTGACACGTTGCAAAAAAAATATAAAAAAGTTCCAGGAAAACCTATTACTAAGTGCATCATATGACAACCCCAGTCAATTGTCAGGAAAAGTAAATATTTGCTTAAACTGGAAGTCGTCATGCAGTCATTCACTCCTTACAAATCATGACGATATTAACGACAGAAAGCATGGCTTCCATTAAAGGAAGTATGGAAGTTATAATATCATATCCAGGGGGAGGGGCATCAGGGTGAGGGACATCAGAGGAGAGGCATCAGGAGAGGGGCATCATCAAGGGAGAGGAATCAGGGTGACGAGCATCAGGGTGAGGGGCATCAGGGGAGGGGCATCAGGGGAGGGGCATCATCAAGGGAGAGGCATCATCAAGGGAGAGGCATCAGGGTGACAAGCATCAGGGTGAGGGACATCAGGAGAGGGGCGTCAGGGGATGGGCATCATCAAGGGAGAGGCATCAGGGTGATGAGCATCATGGGGAGGGGCATCAGGAGAGGGGCATCAGGAAGAGAGAGGCATCAGGGTGACGAACATCAGGAGAGAGGCATCAGGAGAGGGGCATCAGGGGAGGGGCATCATCAAGGGAGAGGCATCAGGGTGACGAGCATCATGGGGAGGGGCATTAGGGGAGTAGCATCAGGCCGATGGGCATCAGATGAGGAAAATCAGAGGTAAGGAAATTCCATAATATAAACTTATTCCATCTTACCACAAATCTTGGAACCAGCCATAATTTTTTTTATAGCTTAACATACTTCTAAATTAGTCCTAAATACTTTTAATTAACTTGAATATTCTCGCAGACTACAAGAATCAGTTTTGCAGGTTTTAATATTTTCTAAGCATCTCAATTTCCCAGAAAAACAAATGAAACCCTGAAACTGGGTTAATAGTAAACTTACAAACATTAATATCCCCGGGTTTCATCAATAATAAATTGCTGAAAGTAATTAGCAACCTCCCTGTAGCCCATTTTATTGGAGAGAACTACAATCATGCTGACTAAACATAGACATTATGCTTCTATTTATGGTTCATTGTTGAAGCTCAGGACATCGCTACGAGTCTATTTTAGGCCAAAAAGTTTATTTCAAACTAGTCAGACCTAAACCAGACCGGAAGATTTTCCAAATATAAACAATCCAAACAGCATGTGTTTTAGCCAATTCAAACATTGGATGAAAATGTGTTGATAATAATCATAAGTCAGACCAATACTACAGCTTCTTTTTATAAGTGGTCGACATTATATTTCATCTACTAGAGTCAAGATTTTTCAAATCAACCACACATTTAATTTAGTAAATAAGACGTCAGCCACTATTGATTTAAACAGAGACTCAGCCAGTAGACCAAATATGATCTGACAACTAGTCTCAGTCAAGGGGTTATCAGAATGTGTGGCATTAAATGTTCATTTTTGTAAATATATACTAATAACCTCAAGCCATAATATAATAGCCTTTTGAGGCATTGATTTTCAGCAGACTATACAGAGTAATGGTTTACTGGCCTTTAAATTTAACATCATAGTAAATATAACCCTTCAAAACAAGAGATAACAATGAAAGAGTTTAATTGTTGAACCGTTTCATAGTACTTCATAGAAATGTAATAAGTGCTTATTTGGTGTGTGTTTTTATCAAAATATTTTTGCACTAATTGGCAAATTAATTGATGAAGTTACCTCCCCTTGATACAAATTTGCCATGATTATCTTAAATGTATAATACTATCAGAGGAAAACATCTCACTAGTATATTCTGTTTGTTTGCTTGAGGAACATCTAATTGTCTATCATAATCAGGTAGAGCATGTTATAAAGTTAAGAAGTACTTATTCATTCAGTTGTTAACAAAATAATCAAGCCCAAATTATGTTGTTGCCAAAAAGTGGAGTAGTAATTCGGACATTTATTTGCTCCAGATTTCTTTTGTAATAGGTGTTTTTTAGATCAGTATACTTTTTGGTTACAGAGTCAGCATGGAGTTTTGATCATGTATATACCCTGGTATGATTTAGCTAGCATTTTTTTTTTCTTTTACACAGAACCTTGACATAAACAGTTTTAAAGCTTATTTCTGTAAAATATTGATTTTTTTTTTCAAAATAGGTAGCCAGATATAATCAAGTACGATCAAATCCTACAATCAGCCTTAATTGTTCTTGACTAAATTTTCACAAAGACTTTGAGGTCTGAACAAGGATCCAAGTCACTTACAGTTGACTGAATGTAAGCAGCAGTAATTTTGACATATACATATGAATTTAGACAAATTTAAAAAAATAATGAGCCTAAAATGCTCCACAATATTTTGTGTCACTGGTATTATGTGTGCAGATTCTTGTAAATATCTTAGAACATTTAAATTGATTGCCACCAACAAAGATGCCATTTATAATGCATGACCATTTTCCAGTTTCATGACAATCTATCATGATTTTTTTCTTTGAAATAAAAGATGAGCTTAAAACAAGAGTGCTGAAGAGTCGCAGATCACCAAAGCTTTTCTGTTATTGATTTTTTCAGTCAAAAAACAAGAATAACCCAACAATTATTCAAGTCCAAATTCAAGTGCCATACATACAGGGTTGATATACATTTGTACCTTTAGCCAGGTTTTAAAAAGGACAACTTGGTGCTGCAGAAAAGGGACAGGATCCTAAGGGAGACATTGAGGCAGATTGTGAAGAGTTAACACTATAAATTTGACAGAATATGTTAGTAACTGTGTTTATTTGAAGTACGTAATATTAGGTTTCAATTGCTAAATATGTAAAGTGTGTATGTTATGATTATCTTATTACAAGTTTTAATCAAAACCAAAAAGATATTAAATAATGACAGTCTTAAGCATTTATTTTTTATGATGGCAGAAGGGTGCCCATGCTGGTCTCCATGAGGGTAGCAGGGTGCAACCAAAAAAGGACCGGGTACAGCACCCTTCCATAAAATTTTAACTATAAAACCCTAAACATGTGACATGTTTAATTGAGATACATCTGTTTTTGAGTTTTGGAAAATGTTCAATTTTTTGCACTGCTGTATCAAGGATATGACAATATACCTTGATTTTTTTTTCAATATAGTTCATAGCAATATAATAGGTTGTATGAATCTAGTAAATAAATACCAATTTCCTGAAAAAATAAAAGATAAAATTTCTTAAGCCTTTCATGAGTGTCTCAATTTTGAAAATTGTCTCTCATGTGTCACGTCACTATTACAATTTCCCATGAAAACTCCTTATGGGCAATAATTAACAAGCCAAAAATAGCCGCTTCTTTCTATTATTGTAGACAAAAAAGCTGATTTGATTACTTTTAACAAAATGTGACGCAGATTCACTGCAAGAGCTTTATCAATTTTCATAGAAATACCGTGAGGTTAAAAGATTGCGTTATTAAAAGTTCCGGATAAGATAAATGTAACAGTGCTCAGGACTGAGCAGTTTGATTAAAGTTTACTTTTGAAATAATTATGTCAATATAAGACAAAAGCACTGTAGAAATCGCAGATACCAACAGTTGTCTGAATTGTATCATTAAAAAGGACCATTATAACTAACTCATCTATTTTTTTTTTATATCATAAAAACACCATGCAGATTGTCAATACATCAGTAGAAACAAAATTCAAAAACGTTCTTTACCTGCAGTAAATTCATCATCAGAAAATGCACTAAGTGGCAGAAACACATTTTCATTTGATCCAGTGATGTCATCCATTAAGTGATTAATTTGTTCACCTTGATATCATGTTAGTTTCATTAGACACAATACAAATTTCTGTATTAATCAACTGTCATGTATCATCATATGAAAATGACAAACAACTTAGTGACCATAGTCAGCTCCAATAACCTACTGTCAGTATTATGATATTGGTCAGGTTACCTGCATTATTTTTTAATAAATCAATTACAGTGAAAACACAATCACGATATCGCAAACATTGAAACAATGACCCTGGCTAATATAAATGGCAATCTTACAAATATGGCAACACTTTGGACGAAGCAATAATGAAAGGCATTGTAGAGGCTACAGAAAACAAGTGTGAACTTGTACAAATGTAGATGTTGACAATGATCTAGCCATGTTTAACACTTAGCCTTGGGTCTCCTGAGTCACACTATGCCGAGAAAAGCTCGCTCAAATAACGATATTTGTTAGCTAAGTCCTGGATTCCTCTTGAAGACTCACGGTCCTTCAATATGTCACTTTTTTTTCATACCTTAAAAGTCATGCATTTACTTTAGCTCCATCATGAAAGGTAAGCTGTCAGGGATATATTTCCTGGGTAAAACCATCAGGAATACCCAGTTCTGTGGAGATCTTGTTAAAGTGCCACCCCTTGGGCAAGAGGGCAGACTTCAACACCTTTACCACCGAGACCTCACAGTGACCATCCCATCTATAAACTGGAAGGCGAAAAATAAGGATTTTTGGAAAAGGAATAATACTACAGTAAGTTATTGTAGATCATGTTTACTGTCAGTATCTCCAACACCTTTTTGTTAATGCAGCCAAGGGCCTTAGAGTTGTGAAAATGGCAATAAAATGCCTAAAATTGGGAATATACAAAGTCATATAGTATATTTCAAATGAAGAAAAAAGCAAAGCCACCTTTAAAGTCCTGGGTTTAATGAATTTTAAGAGCCTAAGATTAAACGAAAACTTATCTATACTACTATAATTTATATACTGGGTTTAATTAAGGAATGAATGTCATTATCAGGGTATGAACACAGTTGGGCTGGTTAAAGTGTGTAGAATCTGAAGGACAACAATACATTTTACATATCATAAAATTAACATTTTCTAAAATGTTGAATTATTTTTTACAGGACCTGCTGATCACTCAATAACAATTAAAAAAATAAACAATTTCCATGAATATTGTTTTGCAATGATTCGCGATCCGAACATATCCAAAGATGTCATCGGATGATAAAGATCATTTAAGGAATGAAAGTTGAGGTGTTAATTAATTATCTCTTTTTTTATATCTTTATATCCTTAAACAGGATGATAAGTATTCAGAACCTTAATTCTTGGTATATCCTAATAACTGAAAACAGGACGAAAAATAGTCATGCAGTACTTCAATTCTTAGTATATCCTTATCAAACAGAAAAGGATGAAACACAAATATTAATGTAGCAACATAACAGCCTGAATCTACCATTATTTTATTTACAAACAACTGGCAGTAGCAGATGCTGCAGTCACTATCAGTTTCTGATTGGACTGACCAGAGAGCCATGTTTTTGTTTCCAAGAGCTATTTAGTTTTTAGTAACATGATTCCAAACAGATAATGCATGGTATCAGATAAGCTGCTGGGTGTAAATCATTATAGCATCAATGGGGTTGGGCACTTGAACTACTTTTTTACTATACACCAGCAGTGTGTATTTTTCTTATCAATGTGATTCCAACAAATGCTAAAGCATATACAATTAATATATATACTTTGCCTAAATGTCTAAAGAAACTTTGTTTTTCAGGCTTAAAAAAATGATTGTTTCCAGTTGGACATGTCCAATATCAGACAGGTAACAAGAAGAATGGGCTTTAACATTCTATAACTACTGTGAAGATAAATCACGACACTAATCACTTAAATCACACCCTGTTTATTGAATGTTGGCCTTGACACCATGGAACAAGAGCCTTGTGATTGAAATTATGTACACTCATGCTAAAGCTGTGGAGTATAATCTCCATGACTTGGGTTATGGATGCCATAACTTAGGTTTATAGCTGAGGTTTCAAAAAGGAGGTTTCATAAAGGACAGAAGGCTTCAGAACAGGGACTGGGAGGGTGCTTAGGAAGAAAAGGGGCACATTGCCTGTCATATGCTTATTCTGGCTGTGTAAAAATGTTATGAATTTGACAGAAATGTTGGTATGTGTTTATAATCATATTATAAGTTTGACTCAAAACAAAAGAAATATTTTATAGTCTTTAGCATGTAATATCATGATGAGGCAGAAGGGTACCCGTGCTGGTGACCCCATGACAGCAGAAGGATGCTATGAAAAAGAAAAGGTGCAGCACCCTTCTACTCCTTAGCTAAAACCCTATAAATATTACGTATTAAGTTTAAACAAAAAAATATCCTCCCTGCTAATGTGAGCAATTGTTGTTGCTGTAAGCCATTGGCTTGACAGTTAAAATGATGACATAGAATTTACACAGCTGTTTCAAGCCAAATACCTGTAGGGTGACTGCCAACCTAAATTCCTGACAGATTGTTTTCAAAATGTTTATTTTAAATTATTAGTAAAAATATTATGAGGTATAGTTGACTACCAGTATTACGTGAATATTTTTTTTGTGTTTTCCAAAAATGTTTATGCATTATTTCTTTGATCAATATAGGAAATACAGTTTGCAAAGACCAGTCACCATATAGGCATTAATTGTTTTACTAAAAACATGAATCAAGAAGCTTCTTGTGTCCAGAAAAAAATCCTGCTAGCATCCCTTGCTTCCTGCAAACAATTAAAAAACCTGCTAGCAATCCACTATGCTCCCTGTACAAAAACAGAAATCCTGCTAGCATCCACTATGCTCCCTGTACAAAAACAGAAATCCTGCTAGCATCCACTATACTCCCTGTACAAAAACAGAAATCCTGCTAGCATCCACTATACTCCCTGTACAAAAACAGAAATCCTGCTAGCATCCACTTAATACTCCCTACACGAAAACAGAAATCCTGCTAGTATCCACTATACTCCCTGTACAAAAACAGAAATCCTGCTAGTATCCACTATACTCCCTGTACAAAAACAGAAATCCTGCTAGCATCCACAAACTCCCTATACAAAAACAGAAATCCTGCTAGCATCCACAAACTCCTTATACAAAAACAGAAATCCTGCTAGCTTCCCCTATACTCCCTACACGAAAACAGAAATCCTGCTAGTATCCACTATACTCCCTACACCAAAACAGAAATCCTGCTAGTATCCACTATACTCCCTGTACAAAAACAGAAATCCTGCTAGCATCCTCATTTTGAAACTTACAACAAAGGATTTTAAGATTTGTTTTCATGAAACCACACGCACGTAAGCACATCGTTTTGTTTTAATATTTTTGTTTCTCATTTTCGCAAAACGTTGCTGCAACTACTATTTTCAACATAGTCAATATCAAATCCAAAATATCACTTACCAAAATGAGAGAAAATTCCAAAGCAAGTTATTCCAAACAAATAACATATTGTTCCTATATTTAGTCGAGCTTCTAGAAATAATTCCCACAATTATTAGCAGTAATAATCATATGACAAGTCACATCAGAAATCAGCACAATATTGACATTTAACTCACACACTAAGTACACAATTATCGTGTTCTTGACAGTTTCAATAAATACATTACTTTTTAAACATTGTCAATTTCTATAATTTCCAATATAGCAACAATCAGCTCTATAATCATTTTGATTTTACTGGCAAAGGTACAAAAGCTCACTTAATCTTATGCAAACAAAGTATTTACACTTCTTGTCACATTTCACTTCCGAACAAACAACTGTCATATGTCAAAGGTGTTCACATTTATCAAAGCCAAGGTGAGCAATATGTCGAGGTCGCCAAGCCACAGAGTCACCCAGATATCCTAGCAACAGATGGTTAAAACTGATCATATCACATTTTGGCTAAAAACTAGAAAAAGGATGCTAATTTGATGATATCTAGTAAGATATGTTACCTTGATGTTCGAAACTAAATACTCAACATGAAGGTATAATTTATAATTATGGCATGCTATGTAAAACCACATCTATTTTTAATACCTGTTTTGATTTTTTGCAATATCATGCAAAATGCAATATTAAGTTTGAAATATTCGCAAGATGATTTGACATCTTTAGAAACTCTAATTAAAAATGGTATGAGTCTTGAAATAAATAAATATTAATTCAAAAACTTACAAATTTACTCAAGGTTGCTGTAACATATATACAAAAAGAGAACATGCAACTTAACATATATATATTTTTTTTTTAAATTTTGTTTCGCATCATAAAATAATGATTTTGAGAATTTGGTAATATACACGACAGTTCCAAACAGTTAAAAAATATTTTGCCTTAAGGAGACAAAAATGTTCCTTTAGAATATATGATATTTAATCATGAAAAAGGAAAAACAGTTTATTTTCAAGATGTACTTTTTCAAAATTACTGAACTATGTCTTATCAATTTAAAATCTGAAACTTAAATCATTCATCATTCATAATTACTTGACAGCGATCATCACTATGCCCTGAAGTGTTTATGATTGAAAATATCAAAGGCAATCATTAAAATACACTTAAAAGATAATAGCCTATGGTGAGTTTATTTAGTGGTAAAGGTGTCTGGCCCACACCAACGAGGTTGTTGACTCAAACTCAGTGAAGACATCTTCTCTTTGCCTCTAAGTCATTTAAGGGACAATTACTCAGGCAATTCAGCCTCGGAAACAGACATGAATGTTACTCATATCAGGTTTTAAGAGTTCTCAGCTACTAAAATTTATATTAAAAATATAGCAAATAAACTAGGCAATAAAAAACTTAAATCTCAGACAACCACAATCAATAATTTGCTGTTTGGCACTCTACTGAATTGGGCACATTCTTTTTTACATGGAAAACCCTGTTTTATCCACCTTGTAAAAATTGTGGGGGGTTAAATTTGTTAATCTATACAAAGATGAGCAGGTGTTTTGTCCAGGGATTGTTTTGTCCAGGGGTTGTTTTGTCCAGGGGTTGTTTTGCCAAGAGGTTGTTTTGCCAAGGGGTTGTGGCCTGGGGTTGTGGCCGGGGGGGGGGGGGGGGTGCTCAGGGGGTGTTTTGTCAAGGGGTTGTGTCCATTGGATGTTTTGTCCAGGGGATGTTTTGTCCAGGGAATGTTTTGTCTCGGGGTTGTTTTGTCCTGGCAATGTTTTGTCAAGGGGGTGTGTCCAGGGGATGTTTTGTCAAGAGGATGCATCCAGGGGGTGTTTTGTCAAGGGGTTGTGTTTGTCCATGGATTGTGTACAGGGAGACACGTTTTGTTCAGGAGGTGTTTTGGCCATGAGGTGTTTTGTCAAGGGGAACACTTTTTTTCCAGGGGATGTTTTTACCAACAAAAAATACCAGAAACTTTCATTTGTTTGGTACCTCTCCAGTGGTCAAAATAAAAAATAAATCACATTTTATAAAAAAAAAAATTGTATGTTTTAGCATTTAATATCTGAGACTTCCACACAGTTTAAGGATATTTTGCCGTAAAACATCAAACATGTTCCTTTTGGGAATAATATGATAAATCGTGACAAGGAGTTACTTTGATTGAGTATATTCAAGATGTACTTTTTTATAAAGTGACTCAATGTTATAACTAGCCTCATCAATTTAAAATCTGAAACTGGAAACTCTCATAATTCACCATTGCTATTGACAGCTATTTTTAACACATTTTTCTTACTTCAAAATTTAGGGGTGACCAATTTAGTTAAAAAAATACCCATTTATTACCTACATACACTTAAAAACATGAGTAAAGATACACCAATTTACTGTGGGCCTAACCACTGAAGTATAAATTTGGAACATGTTCTGAAAATTTTCATCAAACTTCACAAGGTAAACATTTTGGTAAAATTGTATTCATTCATGCCATATCTTATATCAGCCAAGGCGAGTATTTATTCCAACTATTAATGTTTACAGTACATATACCTCACATGTAATGAAGAAGCAGGAAACTAATTAAAACAGCCTGAGGCATTATCTAACATCATGTTTAATGTCACTTAGTACAACTTCCTCATTTCTGTGCAAAAAAAAAAAAAATGAAAATAGTCTGTGTGTTTTGTCAGAATAAATTTAGTAAGAATTCAACCAAATACGATGTTTTAAGTCTACATATATGCGCATAACCATACTTCTTTTATCTTTTAAATAATTCCAAGCCCTTTCTATTTTTCATATAAATTGCAATTATACAATACAAGACACTGACGTTGTGGTCAACAGTTACATTACGTCAACAGTTACATAACATCACTGATGCTGTGGTCAACAGTAACATAACATCACCGATGATGTGGTCAACTGTGGTCAACAGTAACATAACGTCAATGATGCTGTGGTCAACAGTAACATAATGTCACCGATGCTGTGGTCAACAGTAACATAGCGTCACTGAAGCTGTGGTCAACAGTAACATAGCGTCACTGATGCTGTGGTCAACAGTAACATAGCGTCACTGATGCTGTGGTCAACAGTAACATAGCGTCACTGATGCTGTGGTCAACAGTTACATAGCGTCACTGATGCTGTGGTCAACAGTTACATAGCGTCACTGATGCTGTGGTCAACAGTTACATAGCGTCACTGATGCTGTGGTCAACAGTTACATAGCGTCACTGATGCTGTGGTCAACAGTTACATAGCGTCACTGATGCTGTGGTCAACAGTTACATAGCGTCACTGATGCTGTGGTCAACAGTTACATAGCGTCACTGATGCTGTGGTCAACAGTTACATAGCGTCACTGATGCTGTGGTCAACAGTAACAAAATGTCACCGATGCTGTGGTCAACAGCAACATAACGTCACCGATGCTGTGGTCAACAGCAACATAACGTCACCGATGCTGTGGTCAACAGCAACATAACGTCACCGATGCTGTGGTCAACAGCAACATAACGTCACCGATGCTGTGGTCAACAGCAACATAACGTCACCGATGCTGTGGTCAACAGCAACATAACGTCACCGATGCTGTGGTCAACAGCTACATAACGTCACCGATGCTGTGGTCAACAGCTACATAACGTCACCGATGCTGTGGTCAACAGCAACAAAATGTCACCGATGCTGTGGTCAACAGCAACATAACGTCACCGATGCTGTGGTCAACAGCAACATAACGTCACCGATGCTGTGGTCAACAGCAACATAACGTCACCGATGCTGTGGTCAACAGCAACATAACGTCACCAATGCTGTGGTCAACAGCAACATAACGTGTCCGATGCTGTGGTCAACAGTAACATAACGTCACCGATGCTGTGGCCAAAAGTAACATAACGTCACAGATGCTGTGGTCAACAGTAACATAATGTGTCCGATGCTGTGGTCAACAGTAACATAATGTCACCGATGCTGTGGTCAACAGTAACATAACGTCACCGATGATGTGGTCAACTGTGGTCAACAGTAACATAACGTCAATGATGCTGTGGTCAACAGTAACATAACGTCACCGATGCTGTGGTCAACAGTAACATAACGTCACCGATGCTGTGGTCAACAGTAACATAACGTCACCGATGCTGAGGTCAACAGTTACATAGCGTCACTGACACTGTGGTCAACAGATACATAGCGTTGCATTGATTTTTACCAAAACCTTTTTTGAAGAAAAACAAATGTGACATTATGTTCAGTTCAATAGTGAGCTGGGAACTTGAGACCATCATTTTCTAAGTGCATTCATTTATTAAGTTGCCTCCATACTTTGACATTTACCAAGAAAGATTTAGTTCCTGAAGTCTATTTTTAACTTAAAAAAGAAAAGAGCAGAAGATTAACATTTGCAAAGGCAAGACAAAAAAGACATTGTTTCAAGAAAATTGAGTCTGTGTTTGTGGGGGAGGGAATTCTTTTCCTAAATTATTAAACAAGACATTGACAACATGTCTCAGACAACAACCAAGAATACCTGAAAAAAAACATTAATTCTTAAACCTGAGAGAATTTTAAGATTACGTGTCAGTCATTGAGTCTTCTTAATTTTACTAATACAATTAAAAAAAAAACATCTCGACAATGAATAAAATTAAACAATATTTGATTTTACAATACAAGTTAAATTTTGCAAACAAAGTTCAGAAACTTATTAATGGAGGGCGAGACATTTAGGCTATAAGGTTAAAAGATATTTATTGCGAGAATTTCTTACAGATTTTTTAAATAGAGGTTGTTGTTTTTCTTTTCTTTTCCGTAACATGACTGTTTTACCGTTGAATATGTGTGTTCATGCTCTTTCTTAATGCATAAGGGACCATATACATGACTGTGTTTCCAGACAAACCACGAACTCAATCTAACAACTCATCTTTTTTTTATATGTGAATGTATACATCGACACCGTATGAATAAACGCCATTCTCGGACAGTACCAGCCTGATAAGCAAATAGTCAGACCCAGTATTTCAACAATTTTATTTGAGTCAAGAAAATTAAAGGTGCAGCAGAAAAAAGAGGGGGCGGGCAGGGATGAAAATCTAGAAACTAATTTATAGTCGCCTTTAAAAGCAAGGTTTTTAAGAAGCCCACAGGGTGCTGATAGTGAAAAGGTCACAATGTATCAGCTGTTAAATATTATAAACTTGACAAAAAGTGTTACAATGTTTTAAATTGAAGTCACTTAAGGTTTCATCTGCCAGATAATTTCCTGGTATTAAATAAGTATGTTTTTGTAAACATATAATAACCCTTTAAACAAAACAATGGTAATACTTGATTATCAGAAGCAAAAGTTGATTCTAAGAAGGGGGAAGGGTGCACTTGCTTGTCTCTATAAGGACTGAGGGCTGCTACTAAAATAGGGGCAGGGTTACTTCCTGTATCATTTAATTTAGCTAAAACTCTAGACATTTGTAACTTTTGACAAACCATGTTAAAAAAAGTTGAAAAGACATATACATTTTGAAACCAGGCAATGGGCACACATTGATAACTTTCAACAAAGAAACATAAATGTTGACTAACAGGGTTTAGAAACTAGGCAAGGGTCAGACATTGATAACTTTCAACAAAGAAACATAAATGTTGACTAACAGGGTTTAGAAACTTAAGGCAAGGGTCAGACATTGATAACTTTCAACAGAGAAACATAAATGTTGACTAACAGGGTTTAGAAACTAGGCAAGGGTCAGACATTGATAACATTCAACAAAGAAACATAAATGTTTACTAACAGGGTTTAGAAACTAGGCAAGGGTCAGACATTGATAACTTTCAACAGAGAAACATAAATGTTGACTAACAGGGTTTAGAAACTAGGCAAGGGTCAGACATTGATAACTTTTTAACAGAGAAACATAAATGTTGACTTACAGGGTTTAGAAACTAGGCAAAGGTCAGACATTGATAACTTTAAACAGAGAAACATGAATGTTGACTGACAAGGTTTAGAAACTAGGTAATGGTCAGACATTAATAAATATGAATGTTGACTGACAGGGTTTAGGAACTAGGCAAGGGTCAGTCATTGATAACTTTAAACACAGAAACATGAATGTTGACTGACAGGGTTTAGGAACTAGGCAAGGGTCAGACATTGATAACTTTAAACACAGAAACATGAATGTTGACTAACAAGGTTTATAAACTAGGCAAGGGTCAGTCATTGATAACTTTTAACAGAGAAACATAAATGCTGACTAACAGGGCTTAGAAACAAGGCAAGGGTCAGACATTGATAACTTTTAACACAGAAACATAAATGTTGACTAACAAGGTTTAGAAACTAGGCAAGGGTCAGACATTGATAACTTTTAACAGAGAAACATAAATGTTGACTTACAGGGTTTAGGAACTAGGCAAAGGTCAGACATTGATAACTTTTAACAGAGAAACATAAATGTTGACTAACAGGGTTTAGAAACTAGGCAAGGGTCAGACATTGATAACTTTTAACAGAGAAACATGAATGTTGACTGACAGGGTTTAGAAACTAGGCAAGGGTCACTCATTGATAACTTTAAACACAGAAACATAAATGTTGATTTACAGGGTTTATAAACTAGGCAAGGGTCAGTCATTGATAACTTTTAACACAGAAACATGAATGTTGACTGACAGGGTTTAGAAACTAGGCAAGGGTCACTCATTGATAACTTTTAACAGAGAAACATAAATGCTGACTAACAGGGTTTAGAAACAAGGCAAGGGTCAGACATTGATAACTTTTAACAGAGAAACATGAATGTTGACTGACAGGGTTTAGAAACAAGGCAAGGGTCAGACATTGATAACTTTTAACAGAGAAACCTAAATGTTTACTAACAAGTTTTAGAAACAAGGCAAGGGTCACTCATTGATAACTTTTAACAGAGAAACATGAATGTTGACTGACAGGGTTTAGAAACTAGGCAAGGGTCAGACATTGATAACTTTAAACAGAGAAACATGAATGTTGACTGACAGGGTTTAGAAACTAGGCAAGGGTCAGACATTGATAACTTTTAACAGAGAAACATGAATGTTGACTAACAAGATTTAGAAACAAGGCAAGGGTCACTCATTGATAACTTTTAACACAGAAACATGAATGTTGACTGACAGGGTTTAGAAACTAGGCAAGGGTCAGACATTGATAACTTTAAACACAGAAACATGAATGTTGACTGACAGGGTTTAGAAAGAAGGCAAGGGTCTGACATTGATAACTTTAAACACAGAAACATGAATGTTGACTGACAGGGTTTAGAAACAAGGCAAGGGTCAGACATTGATAACTTTTAACAGAGAAACATAAATGTTGACTAACAGGGTTTAGAAACTAGGCAATGGTCAGACATTGATAACTTTTAACAGAGAAACATAAATGTTGACAAACAAGATTTAGAAACAAGGCGAGGGTCAGACATTGATAACTTTTAACAGAGAAACATAAATGTTGACTGACAGGGTTTAAAAACTAGGCAAGGGTCACTCATTGATAACTTTTAACAGAGAAACATAAATGTTGACTAACAAGATTTAGAAACAAGGCAAGGGTCAGACATTGATAACTTTTAACAGAGAAACATAAATGTTGACTAACAGTGTTTAGAAACTAGGCAAGGGTCAGACATTGATAACTTTAAACAGAGAAACATAAATGTTGACTAACAGGGTTTAAAAACTAGGCAAGGGTCAGACGTTGATAACTTTTAACTGAGAAAAATGAATGTTGACTAACAGGGTTTAGAAACTAGGCAAGGGTCAGACATTGATAACTTTTAACAGAGAAACATGAATGTTGACTGACAGGGTTTAGGAACTAGGCAAGGGTCAGACATTGATAACTTTTAACAGAGAAACATAAATGTTGACTAACAGGGTTTAGAAACTAGGCAAGGGTCACTCATTGATAACTTTTAACAGAGAAACATAAATGTTGACTTACATGGTTTAGAAACTAGGCAAGGGTCAGACATTGATAACTTTTAACTGAGAAACATAAATGTTGACTAACAGGGTTTAGAAACTAGGCAAGGGTCAGACATTGATAACTTTTAACAGAGAAACATAAATGTTGACTAACAGGGTTTAGAAACTAGGCAAGGGTCAGACATTGATAACTTTTAACAGAGAAACATAAATGTTGACTAACAGGGTTTAGAAACTAGGCAAGGGTCAGACATTGATAACTTTTAACAGAGAAACATAAATGTTGACTTACAGGGTTTAGAAACTAGGCAAGGGTCAGACATTGATAACTTTTAACAGAGAAACATAAATGCTGACTAACAGGGTTTAGAAACTAGGCAAGGGTCAGACATTGATAACTTTTAACAGAGAAACATAAATGTTGACTAACATGGTTTAGAAACTAGGCAAGGGTCAGTCATTGATAACTTTTAACAGAGAAACATAAATGTTGATTTACAGGGTTTATAAACTAGGCAACTTCATGGGTCAGACATTGATTTCTTGTAACAGTGAAATAAACTTAACTAACAAGGCTTAGAAACTGGCAATGGTCAGACATTGACAAATTTTATCAGAGAAACATAAATTTTAATACTAACAGGATTTTAAGACATTTGGGCTTATTTCGAGGGGTGAATGCAAAAAGGTTCAAAGTGACATTAAATAAAGAAGAGGATGGAACCTTTTCGCTTTCATCCCTTGATTTGCTTTGCACACTCAAACATTCTTAAATCTTTATCATTTTTCACAGTATGTTCTAACTATTATTTAGACTTCACATGCAGTGAATCGCTGCATTTAAATTAATAAAATCATTTATCTCCATAATTTCATGCACAATTAATGGCATTTAAAATTATGTCAAACTTTTCAATGTCTCCAGAAGATATTTATTATATATATTACGTTAACCAGAAAACTTGAAGATTTTCCTCAGGAAAAGCAGTATATATGCATTCAGCCTCATTAAACGCTAAATAGTTGCCAACATACTCTACACCTGAGCACAATTTCTAAATAAAACCATCATAATTTTATAATGACTGCAGTTATATTGAATTCTTGGCTCTGATTTTTCCACACAAGTAAGTTAATTGGAAATATGGGCAACTAACTAGAAACATTGAGCAAAATCTAGTTATTGTAATAGTTAAGACCAGGTTTTATATTAAGGACTGAGGGTTGCAAAAAAGGGACTGAGTATGATGGCTTAAGGGAGAAAATTAAGGGCTCATTGTATAGCATTGTGAAATTTGAAACGTTATGAATTTGTCTGAAAGAGTTAGGAATTGTGTTTTATTTAAGTAAAAGTGATTTTGATTATATGCTTTCTGATGGTCTGTAGAGATTTATCAATGAAATAAAATTAATATTTCACTGTTTCAAACAGAGAAAATATCAATTTTGCTATTGTTTCACTGTTTTGAAATTTAAGCTGACTCTCGGTTCCAAATCACACATCAGTGGGCACAGGGCTGGGACACAACCTCAATGACGTCATTTTGGAAACGACGTTACTTACGTATACTACTTGGCCCGTTTTCGAAAAAAATTGTAATAAAATGACTTTTAATTCCAATTGAAGACATATGTTATAAAAGTAAAAACCAATTGTTTCAGTGAAATATAGTAATATATTTCACCTTGTGAACATCAAAAATGAATAATTCACTCGTGGCAGCGAGTGCGCCACTCTCGAAATATAAACTTTCGTGCTCACTCAATGAAATATATTACAATCTTACACGGAGTCAAACAATTAAACTTTATTCAACTGCTTAATATGTAAAGCCTGTATGTATTTTAAATCATATTAATATAAGTCATTATCAAAACAAAATAAATATATGATTATCTTAAACATTATTAGTGCAGAAAGGTACACATACTGATCTCCATCATGGTCAAAGGATGCTACCAAATAAACACAGAGCAGCACCTAAATATTCCTGACAGCTCTTTTGCTAAGATCCTATCTGGATTGATATATAAGTGGAAATAATTTGCTATTTTTCTTAAAATTCCTTGTTTATTCACAATACACTTTAAACTTATGAAACAATATCAAATGTCAGCTTGAATACCATCATCCCAGCTATGAAAATCTAAAACGCCAAGAAGCTTAAAAATGTGATGAAATAAACTTCTTGCTGTTTTTTAAAAAAACATCCAGCATGCAATGACAGATGATCTCTGCTTGTTATTTTGAAATTTAGTAAGAGACATTTTGATTTATTAGACAATATTTTTGAGAAAAAAGGACAGTATTAAATATTACTTTTTTGAAATCTACATGTATAACTGAGTTATGAAATATGGTATGTCAAATTTTAAACAAATATATATATTACCAGAAAAAATAAACTATTTAATATGATAAATATGTTAAAAGAATATAAAGTTGTTTACAGGCGCATAGCTAGGGCCAATTTGGGATTAGGCAGATTGATGCCTAATGTTAACCCCTTCACCACCTACCCCCCTTTGGTTTTTATTTCAAATTCGGGGTTTTGTATGACAAAGGTTTGACCTGTCCAAATTTCATTACGCAACAGCGTTTTTGCACTCCATCAGCTACGTGGTTTAAAGATATGATGGCAAAGAACACATTGGCGTACTTTCTCAAAGAAAATGACAATTTTCATAATTAAGCTATCTTTAAAAGTTGCTATATGATGATGCACAGTTTCTTTATACATTTTTATTAGTTTTCACTCAATATATATATTTACCTATTAATTGTGTGGTAAAAACATGAGAAATTAACAAAATTGATTACTTGAAAACAACTTATATTGGCAAGTTTGATTGATATGAACGATTAGGTGAGACATTATCAACATCTTACCGTATTATACCTTATAGACGTGCATGACCTATTAGATATGGAGGCGGTCTTTTGGCGAGTATTTTGTATGATTCTTGAACATCATTTTTTTTACCTTTGGTGTCTTTGCACAGGATTCTTGGTTAATTTTAGGCTCCCTGTATTTACAATAATTTCATTGGAACAATGCTTAACCTGACATATCATGTAAAATTGCAGCTCATTCTGCTGGAAACAATGAATTAACCTAAAATTTGTTTCTCACAACCCCGCCTATTATTTTAGATAACTCACTACATACTTAACCAGACTAAAAACATGTAAATTTGCAGCTTATTACGAACATTGAGTTCAGTTGGCCTTTATTTTGAATCCGGACAGAACATCCCATGAACAAAAGATCCCATAACTTTTGACTAGGTGGGCAAAAGATCCCATATCATTTTTGCAGGGTGTAAAAATCATCACTTATAATTTTGACACTGTGGTAAAAACTTCCCTAATCATTTTGGGAGGGTGGACAAAACATCCCTAATCATTTTGACAGCAGGTGGAAAAAACATCTTATACTGGTCTGTCACGCCTGGACATAAAATCCCATAAATGTAAAATGGCATGGGATGTTTTGTCCATGGCGTGTTTTGTCTTATATTCTAATCTTATTTCAATCACAGTCCAGCCGCTGTTAAGAAAACTTTGTATTCTACTCACTCAACTGTACAACAGGTTACACAAAACTACATACTATTAGAGCTCCAGATTTTAAATATCCGGTACACAATGCAAAAGAAAATCAACACAATGATAAAAACAGCTAAAATTTGATCACCAATCCATTGCTGCATCTTTCTGTGAAAGAGTGATTCCAAGCATACACTTCATACCCTTATATAAATAATTAAATACTAAAGGACAGCATAACAATAATGTCAATATATATCAGAATGGAATGAGGTGTTAATAATGAGCTAATATACCCTTATCTTAGGGTTAAACATCCCATTGAGCGAGCACGACAGAGTAGGACAGTGTGACTGTTAATAAGAACAATTATACATGCATGTACATGTACCCACGATGATACAGCATGCAAAAAAACAATAAAATCAATAAAATGTGACATTGACTTCGAATGTTCACCTGTGTCACTGCACATTTTTCTGAGACGAGGTGAGATGGGAGGCTGTTGGGCGGTGGCACCTACGCACGAGACGCTCCGTCCCCGGGGCCTGTGTGGGGGAAGCACGCACGGAGCCGTCCTTGGGGAGCTTGGCACCACCGCCGTTGCCGGAGGTATCGTTTCACTCGCAATAATGCTGCCGCCTTCCTCGTGGTAATGAAACACGGGCGGAAAGCTGCAAAAACACAAACTGTGTCAAGCTTGGGGCATGTAGCCTGGGCTTATTCATTGTATGATTTTAGTGGGCGTGTTTCTTTATCCACAACACCTATAATTATGAGGAATTGGACGTCGTTTCACAATACGTTCACTTCATGAAATTATATTCATAAACTTAGTATATTTCATAAATCACTCCTTTTGAAAAGCTTCCGTAGCATAATGCACACTGAAAACATCACCAATCATTGCTTCACATATACAATAACCGAAGGAAAAACCTTCGCACATCATCACAACAGATCCAAGCCTGAAGATTGGTTACTGTCTAAGACAGCCTTAAACAGCAAACACGACCTTCAGATGAAAATAATCCAGAGCAACAGATTTTCAAATTGGAAATTCCAAGAAAACAATCATAAAAACACTGATTTTCATTCAAACACTCAACAAACGATGCATCATAAAATATTTAAACACAATCTATATATCCAGCTTTTATCACAAAAGAATATTTTTTTCAGGAATGAGACAAATATCAATAGCTGAAGACAGAGGGACCTATTAATGCAGCCACCAGCCTCAATGGTAGTCAATGTTATAATATTGATTTTTGCGGGCAACTCTGTGTTGACGCTGACTAGAATCTTGAAGAGCATGCTTCAAGAGGCTTGTTATAACTGGGGAACCAGGAGGGAGCCAATATCCCTGATGTCTGCGAGGAAACATGGTCCGAGGCCATTCAAGGGAATCTGACCAAAGATGACACTCTCAATGCCTTGTGCGATTGTTCAACTATGGTTTATAAAAGAAGGCCTTTTATGATAATCAGAAGTTTTAAAATGACGCTTGAGATAAATAAAAAAAAACTGCCAAGTCATTTTGCCTTATATCAAATTTGCCATACTCGGATGTAATGTGATAAAAAAGTTCACAAGATCACTAGCTTTATAGTTTTTAATCATTTTAAAATAAACCGGATTTGATGATGCTTTTTAAAGGGGCCCGCATTACTTTAAATAAAATATTTTTAAAAACTTTCAAGTTGTAAGTTTTGAATATATATGCATTGATTAGACTTTACTTATAGCTTATGAATATCTAAAAACAATATATATATATATCTTTAACAGCGTACATTTTGATATTGAAATCATTTATATTTTTTCAGCACAAAAGTTCTTGAATCATGAATTGTTTTCATAACAAAGATTCCAATTATTCTCTGTCTATTAATGTGAGGTAAAAATAGATTTGTGTCCCATTTTCATGACTCTCACCCTAACCCTCCACGACATCTCTTAAAACTTCTTGTATCTGTTACTTGATATTTTTCATATCTAGAGAATCCGGATTCCTTCTATACACTTAATTGAAGAAAAATGTTCTGAGGTAAACATAGATTCGTGTCCCATTTTTGCACCTTTCACCCTTAAATCCTCCACGACAACTCTTAAAGCTACAATCTGTTACTTGATTACTTGATATCTATTCATATTAAGATAATCCTTACACCTTGTTTACAGTTGTAGATCATATTTGTTAAGTAAAAATAGATTCCTTATCCCATTTTCTGCGCCTTAAAACTTAAAGTGACACTCTTAATCAAAATCAATGCATACACATGTATATTGACCATCACTTTTGACTGATAAACCTTTGCATTTATGGAAAAAAATAATTACTGATAACAAGATTGTGACCATGTATTTAATAGCAGAAAGCTCAAAAATATTAAATGATTGGTGAATGCTATAAGATTTACTGCGATCTACTTTAGTCTCATAAGGTAGAAATACCATGTTTTATTTCATTTTGGTATCATTCATATGAACCATTGTTTTCTACAAAAAAAATCATCCCTTTTGGAATATTAAAGCAATATTATCAACGATGGTAAATCTAATTTGGGAGTAAGAGAGCATCTTTAAAGGGGCTGTCTCACGTATGATAAAATAGGGAAGAAAAGAGAAAATTGTCGAAAACTGACAAACTTGGCATCGATGTGTACAGTGCATTGAAACTTACTGACTGAAGTACCAAATAGTTTACAATTTATTTAAGTTTAGCAGTTATTTCGTATTTTTCCATTCAAAAAGATTACTGGGTATGTCTACCAGGTAGAATTCATTCCTTATGCGTGATTGGCTAGTCGATGTTATCACGTGATATTACCGAGGTAGGTGTATAGCTTAATTATGTCATCCGATTTGAGTAAGACTTCGTGGCTCAGTAAGTACGTCGTTTTGCCGACATGGGTTCGAACCTGGTCTCCGACACAATTTTTTTTTTACATTTTGGTACTTTTGTTACAATTATGATATCAAAGCGTAACACATTCTATAAGATAATTGTCCTGAGATTTGTTACAGAATAAAACTTATTTTGGTGCCAATACATGAGACAGCCCCTTTAAACCCTCGATGACAAATTCTACAACCCTGTTATAAATTTGGTACTTTTTCGTATTTAGACAGTCCTGACACCTTCATTACAGTTGTAGAAAATATTCATGGAAATTTGATAAAAAATGTAAAAATCTGTTAAACTATTTACACTGTTACCTTTTTTTTTTTACTTCCTTTAAGTTTATATTAAATCAGTTCATGGATCCATATGAATACTTATGTAATAACTATCATAATGGTTGCTACTTGCAGTGAAATAATCCGCATCACTTGGGTAGGGGGGATTCAGGGGAGGGGGTTTAAAACTGTGTGGCAAACTGCCGGGCCACAATACATATCGGTACATTTAATTTCCCCACAATTTGTCAAAGTAATTTTTTAACACAATCACGCTGAGCATTTTGGGGGTACCTAGCTACTCAGTAACTACCGTTTGCAAAATAAATAAAATTAACCAAAGCATACTCATCCATCAGCTAATAAAAAAACTATAATAGTGCCTTTTTGCATCAAAGAGATATAATAACAAAAAAATAATTTAATAGTTCATTTTTGGCACTTCAAAGATAACAATAAGGCCGGTATTACGTTAAAGAATGTGCTGAGTGACAATTGCGGAAAGTGGTTGTTGGATTTTTTTTCAGTGTGAAGTCTAGTGACAGACTTAATATATATAGAAGTTGCACTTCAATTATTTGAATGCTTCGTTTATTTGATTGACAAGTATGTTAAGCTAAGTTTGTTCACAAACAGAAGTACATCTTCATCATCCTATCAAAATGAAGCCCTTAAAAGGGACCAGATTTATATAAGATGCATGTGTCCACAGTTTTAAAGATATTTTTTCCCCTTAAAATGGAGTAGAGAAGGAAAATTACAAGGCAATCATCTGAATGTGACTCAAATTAAATGGGGAGCCATTTATATAAAACAACCCTCTCACAAGTCAAACATTCTTTCAAATATCTGGCCATGGACATATGGAGCCAATACAAAATGAAACACTGGACCTTGTATTGTGACCTTAACCTTTGTACGAACTGCAAGTGGCCTTGATGAATAGTTACTGTGACCTTTGATCATGTGACCCAAGTTTGATAAAAGAAATTAGCACCATATAAGGAAAAGACATGAAATACAAGGACATATAGTATTGTCAGACTCCAATGCTTTTTTTCAGCTGTTTTGTGGCCAACGTCCAGCTTCGTTCCCAATGCCAAAAATGGACATAGTTTTCCCAATTTGAATGTTATAATGCCAAATGAATCCAACATTTAACAAAGTGTGAGGTTGTTGTTTTTTCCGACAGGCATTAACTAATTTATTTTGATTCTAAATATATTTTCCACTTATAATTATACCTCATGTAAGTCTTGTATATTATTTTCTCCGATTTCAAACATCAAAACAAAGAATTCCCAATCCAACGGGAACAAAAAAGCCCTGGGCCGGGCTGCATGGTTCACAATAAAAGATAATACCCAATACATATTTTTGTGTATATAAACGTTGCATTAAAAATAAGCCATAAATGTTTAGCCTGACCTGATCAAACTGTTATTACTGCTGAACCCTGACCTTTAGCAAACATGATTCAATCAGGGATTCCGATTGTCAACCTCATTTAATAGAACAGATGACCTTTGGGATTAACAAACTTTCTGTATGTATATATACTAATTGTGTTTGATTGTAGTACTCAGAAAATATCAGTCGACATGGGTGTTCTGCATGTTGAATTTATTAGTAGAACATGTAATCAATGCGTGAAGGAGAAACCGAGTAAAAAATTACCGAACAACTTAGACTCTGCCTCCGGTATTGTGAATTTGACCTCAAAAACAGGTGAGATTCCAACATTGGGTCTCCATGTTGTTCTTCATCCGCTGTACCCCAGGGTATCATAACCTATATGATACCCTGGGCAAATTGGCAAGGGAAACTTAATAAATCTTGAATATTCATAAGCATTTTCCTACCAATGAAATAGCCGATAACAAAAAGGAAAGAATCTCCTTTGTGAAGAGCTATTGGCATACATGTATTTAACAATATCCTGCCTAAAACGATTTGTATATATATACCGTGATCTCATTGGATTATTTCAAACCGAGATTACAACCGTAACTTCTCGGCCATTTCCACACCGCATGAGGTGTGTCTCATGCGACCAATCCAACGGCTGGATTTCACCTTATTAATTATTCATGAGTACAAGATTTTTACAGCTGATTTGCCCATGGTATCATACAGGTTATGATATGCTGGGGTGTCGAGGATGGTTGTTCTTATATATATAATCAAAAACAATGTTTCTAAACACTTGTTATGTGAACTTGACATTGAGCCTCAATGTGGTAACGTCTTGCTCAGATTCTGCATTTTGCAATAATTAGTAGACTAAAAGTTTCAGTAAATTCTGTCAAATGGTGTTTTTAATTTAGGTTGTTATCAAACCAAAACCAAAAATTAGTTTTCCTGGTAACACTAGTTTATCATTATTTTATCTGTTGATATCGAAACTACAGAAAATAATAGTATAAAAAAGAATTTTGGTTTTAGTGGAATGCAAACCACCTCCAGTAAAGTCAAGATAAAATTAGAAAACTGACGCCTTTACCACTTGGCCACCAGGACTTATACAAGAGTGATGGATATTTTGACCTTTAAACAGTACATTGATTACATCACGTGATAATGTCAATACAAGCAATTAATGTTTATGAAAACTTAAAGACGATAATTCAGCAAATTTCAAAATTGACTGAACGTTTACAGCTTTTGGTATCCTAGTTTTAACACTCTTAATGATTTGCCACACATTATTTTGTCATACAAAAAAGTGTAGTTTACAAAAACATGATCGAGTGCCTTTAACCTTTTCTTCTTTTTTTTCTAGTTAATACTTGTAATTTTTTTATCATAAGTGCCTTTTAAAATCTGATTATTGCTAACAATAGGAGAGCTCTTATGTGGTACTCTTGAATAGACTATACAATAGTGTCTGCCCTAGACATTTCTTTCCTGATCTACTTGATCAAGTATAAAATAATAAATATACAAATTGTGTAAAATCAGACAGTCAATTTTTTAAATAAATTTAAATCCTGAGAAAAAAAACAAGAGCATGGCACTGCCAACACCAAAGTAAGTCATCAGTAAAATTTCAGTTAAAAAAGGGGTATAACTCAACATTCATTAAAGCCAGATTTATTGGCCTTTGCTTAGTGAATATTGCATGCATCTAGCAACATTCAGTACCAAGTTTCATTATCATTAGCATTAAATTTTCTTGAATTATGGCCAAGGTTAAAAGTTTTGCATTTCATGCTGACAACAAGTCTACAACAGCAACACCAAGGTAATGACAATAACTTTTCTTTGAAACTCAAACAAGTTAAAAATCACATTATGCTACTGACACGCGTGGGAATATCAGCCGAGCATGAGTATCATGTGCAAAGCACCTTTCTCGAATCACATGGTTTAATACATATAATCTATAATTATGGTGGAATAATTTTAACTGCATGTTTTTTACGTACAAAAGCCCCTTTTGATTGGTCGGGCTTTGAGTAGCTGCCCAGCAAGCAAATTGGATATGATGGCCCGATAACGATCCGATATTTACGTAATTATCCCCGTATGTGAATTGGTACACTGTAGCTTTATTCTTAATTTTATGTTTGAAAAATTACTTAATTATCAATATACTCCTAATATATATTGAATACTTTTATGAGTGCTTTTGAATAGATCAGAAAATTAAGAGGTCCATCATCAGACTGATATATATTTGAATATCAGACTGATATTGAACACAATAAAGGACGTATATACTTAATTATGGTTGGTGATAATATTTCTAATTGTTACAAATTTATTACCTCCCTTGATCTTAATTAACTTGATTTTACATTAATTTATTTTAAACTTCCATTCTAAGTATCCCAAATATGATCAACTTATATAATTTATGAAAATAACTACTAAAATTGTATATTAGTTACTATTAAATATAATTATGTTCTATATTTGTTAACATTATTAATAAACCATGATTCCCTCCACTTCAACAGTATGTCCTTCTGCGGGCACAGCGATTCAAGTCTACTGCGCATAGAAGAGAAATACATTAATTAATTTACAGTGCTAAATTGCAAAAAAGTAGATCTAAATCATATATAATTATTTGAAGCCACAAGATATCTGAAAGAATGTCAAACCAACGGACAAATGACGGACAGATTTCTAAAGTTACATTTGATTAATAAGCCTGATATATTTGGCCCAATAGCTTGCCTACAAGATATCCTCCGACTTCAAGTGACACGTTCATGGTTTGTAAAAATGCACTTTTTTTAATTACAAAATTAAGTGTGGCAAATCATAAGGAGTGTTGAAACAAAAATACTAAAAGCTGGAACCCTTCAGCAAATGTTGCTATTTGCTCAAATATCTTCTTTGAAGACCACAATTTTCATAAGTGTTCATACGGCCATGGTGTTGCGTGATTGGTTCATTGACATTATCACGTGATGTTCTCAATGTATCCTAAAAATGTCAACATAACACTTTTGTTAAAGTCCTGGTGGCAGGGGGGACTAGCCAGCTGTTTTCTTATTTTTTCTAAACTTTACTAGCGAGGGTTCGTAACCCACTAAAACCAAAATACTTTTTTATGCTATAACTGTATTTTTTTCTGCAATTTGGACAACATAGAGTAAAATAAAGATAAAATAAGTGTCTTCAGATGCATTACAGGGAAAACTAATTTTTGGTCCAAAAACATGAGCGAGTCACTTTAAATCAGATGGGCAAAGCGATATCGGATAGATATATATTGTTTATGATACCTGTCCGAAACAGGAAATATATCGGCCCCATTTATATCTGATCTGGAAATACTGGATTGGTGTGGACCACAAAACACTTTGATGTAACTTGTATTTCGGCAACTGTCTCCCCAATGTTTTAAGGCAGTTTATGACAAAACAATTACAGAGAAATGAAAGCCATTTATCATTATGCCAGATTATGTTTATTTTATCTTGGGTTACCAACTTAAAAAAAAGCTTTCTCAAACATGAGACTAATAATAACATTATAATACTACCAGCTTAAACTAGACAGTCTAGTAGACTAAAGCAAAAAAATCAAAAGTCAACTGATGGCCAGATATTGAGATAATAAACATTTAACTTCTGGTAGAGTATGCACATTTACCGGTTTAGAAACTGAAATAAATATTCAATCTGTGTAGAAAAGTCAACACATTTCAATGCATTAAAGCTAATTATATCAGAATGAAACAATTTCATAAAAATAACATTCAAAATTACCTTTGCATTCAGTAATTTGTTTTTCTCATTATTGTCAAGGGGGCGAACTCTTGTGTTTATTTCCAAAACTAGCGGTGCGTATCTTGATTGCTCCCCGGTGAATTATCCTTTAGTGAGGCCCGTCAGCAGAAGTTGTTTTTTTTAAAAATACGTAGCATTAATGAATGATTTAATTAAATGGCGAAAATGCTTATATATACATGTACAAGACACACAACAGCTGAAATAAGAGTATAACGTCAGCTCTAAAGGTTTAAAGTAACAAGAGGTGGCAAAACACTAAAAAAAAAACGTGGAATTGTCACAGACGACAGAAATTTTCGTTGAAAGACCCACCCAAGTTGCCACGCCGGAACCTGGGCAAATAGCCCCTAAGTCAAATAGCCCCCATTTTGGCCAGATAGCCCACACTTGGAACAAATTAGTCAAAACGCCCCCAATTTAGTCAAAACGCCCCCATTATGGTCAAATAGCCCCCCGACTCTTTTTTTTATTTGAAATTATATTTGAAGGTTAGTTGTGATATTTTTTTAGATATTTGAATGTAAGTTGTAATATCTTTAAGATATTTGAATGTATAGTTGAAGGTACATTGTAATATTTTTAAGATATTTGAATGGTATATTTGAAGGTAAATTGTAATATTTTTAAGATATTTGAATGGTATATTTGAAGGTAAATTGTAATATTTTTAAGATATTTGAATGTGTATTTGAAGGTAAGTTGTAATATTTTTAAGATATTTGTATTGCTTGAAACCAAAGGAAGTAAAAAGGTTTATAATAAATTGATAAAAAATAAGGATACCAACCTGTCCGGCTAAATGGAACATTGTTTTCCAGGACGTAAATTGGAAAATATACCACACATTGTAAATGTGTATTTAAAAGATGTGAATAATGTGTAATTTTTTTCAAAATTAAAAAAAAATAGCTAAATTATATATTCTTGTTGTTCCTTAATTTTGATGCGTAATCAATATTAAAATAAAGAAAAACACAAAAAAACTTATGGCTTAGAAACATTTAAAATGTAGATTTGATGTAATTATATATTATTTATAAGTAATATTTTAAAACGTTTGTTATTCTTACATGGTAAAATTGTCAGATTTATTAATATACAAATAATGTTAATTGCACTTCATTTTGTAAAAATAAAGGTTTAAAAACGTTTTGGAATACATACATATAAAACAATCAAATTCGTTGAATTGATATATTCCCCTCCTGATTAGGCAAAATTCATGGATTGGAAATGAAAAGTAGGTGGAATATTCCTATATTAACATGTAATATATGGCTGCAGAGAAATATACCGTTATGAACGTTGGATATAAGTTTGAGTTTGTTTGGAATTACTAGTTTAGTATTTGAAATTAAAGTTGTGTATATAGAGTAACATTTGTAATAGTTTCTATGAATTTGAATGATTTCAAAGTGAAAGTTCAGATACGTCTGAATTGATAACAGTAAATAGTGGAAAATGACATTTTAAGGTACCTGTTGATCATGTTCACTGTGTGTTATTTTCAAGCTCATAGGAGCTTCATGTTGGTGATTATTGATTATAACCTATTATAATCGATTATAATGGAAGTTGATGGAAGTAAATCATCATAAAATAAATATATTTATTATCATGTCTTCAGTCATACAAGTATGAACATAATCCGTCCAATCACAACCATGAAATGGTTTCGGACAAGATTTTTGTAAGATTTGACCTAGTGACCTAATTGTTTATCACATGTGACCCAGTTTTCTATTTTTTATCACATGTGACCCAGTTTTAAACATGTCAAAGAGTTCATCAAGGAAAACATTCTGATCAAGTTTCATGAAAATTAGACCATACATATTGCCTCCAATGTGTTTCAAAGATTTTTCTAAGATTTGACCTTATTTATGACCCCATTTGCCACTTTTACAAGCGTTCCATATTTCATCAAGGGGTACATAATGACCAAGTTTGAATATAATCCGACCGATCATTTCCATTCCGGACCAAAAAATTCTAAAATTTGACCTAGTGGCCTTATTTTTGATCATATGTGACTCAGTTTTAAATAAGTCAAAGATTTCATCAAGGAAAACATTCTGATTAAGTTTTATGAATATTTGACCATGTTTAATGCCTCTAGTATGTTTCAAAGTTTTTTCTAAGATTTGACCTACTGACCAAGTTTTTGACCCCATGTGACCCACTTTTTAAATTTGTCCATATTTCATCAAGGAGTACATCATGACCAATTTAGAACATAACTTGACCAATCATTACCATGATATGGTTCAGGACAATATTTTTTCTAAGATTTGACCTAATGACCTAGTTTTTGACCCCATATGCCCACTATTTTAAGTGGTCCGTATTTCATCAATGGGTACATCATGACCAATTTTGAACATAACTTGACCAATCATTACCATGATATAGTTCCGGACAAGATTTTTCTAAGATTTGACCTAATGACCTAGTTTTTGACCCCATTTGACCCACTTTTTAATGGTCCGTATTTCATCAATGGGTATATCATGACCAATTATGAACATAACTTGACCAATCATTACCATGATATGGTTCCGGACATTTTTTTTCTAAGATTTGACCTAATGACCTAGTTTTTGACCCCATGTGACCCACTTTTTAAATTTTTCCGTATTTCATCAATGGGTTCATCATGACCAATTATGAACATAACTTGACCAATCATTACCATGATATGGTTCCGGACAATTTTTTTCTAAGATTTGACCTAATGACCTAGTTTTTGACCCCATGTGACCCACTTTTTAAATTTGTCCATATTTCATCAAGGGGTACATCATGACCAATTTTGAACATAACTTGACCAATCATTACCATGATATGGTTCCGGACCTCTAGACCTAATTTTCGATCATATGTGACCCAGTTTTATTTACGACCAAAAGTTCATCAAGGAAAACATTCTGATTAAAATTCATGAATATTTGACCATGTATAATGCCTCTAGTATGGTCCAAATATTTTTCTAAGATTTGGCCTAGTGACTTAGTTTTTGACCCATGTGACCCACTTTTACAAATGGTCGAGATTTGATCAAGTGGAACATTCTGACCAAGTTTGAACATTTTCCGATCAATACTTACCAAGATATGGTACCGGACGGACGGACGGACGGAAGGAAGGAAGGAAGGACGGACGGAAGGACGGACGGAAAACGCCAAAACAATATCCCCCTCCCGAAACCTTCGGTTCGACGGGGGATGAAAATAAAAAAAGGTGGGGGGCGTTTTGGGGGGGCTATTTGACCAATTTTAAAATGTGAGTGGGGGCTATTTGACCAAAATGGGGGCTATTTGACTTGGGGGCTATTTGACTATGAAGCGCCACGCCCCCCACCCCGCCAATTTTTCAAGGCCAAAATGATTTGAACATTATCATTACTCACAAAAAGCCAAATACCAACCAAAAATTCCATGAAAAAAGTTCCATGAAAAAAATCCAAATATATTACTGCATACTGTACTTCTTACTATTGTATTCTGAGACGAATGCAGGCTATTTGGAGACAATTGTTTAAAATAAGTTAGTAGCGAGCTTTACAAAAAAACACCATCGTTTGGTTGACATGTAGTTCTTTTTTGTGATTGGTGATCATATTCCAGTCACTTTTGGTATTCATTTTTATTATTTTTTTTGATTATTATTATATATATTTTTTTTATTTAGTTTTATTTTACTTATTTATTTTGTTTGTTTGGGGGAGGGGGGTGCATGTGAAATAAAATGGGTCCTGTCAACGTAACTGCCGGCCGCCTAGGATCATTTAGCCGGCTGTGAACGTTGGCATTCATGCACATGTATCTCTCGTTCAGTGTCTTCTAAGGAAAGGCCTTGAATACTTGAACAGGGAGGATCTCCATATTAGTATATATGGATCATCGTTACAATATTTTATTGACATCGCGTACAATTCAATGACAATTCATTACATATAACAGTATGAGTAATTAAAGGTAAAGGTAGCCCAACTATGCAATAAGCATGGTCGTATCAGTGTCTTATTACCGTCCTTTATTGAAATTGATATAATTTAGCCTTCAATTGAAATATTTAATGAAAATAACAGTGATAGTATGATTTTTTCTGTTTAAAAGAAAATGTTATTTGGAATTACGTCTTGGCAAAGATATGAACATAATTGGTTTTTAAGGCAATATAGTGTTCACGTGCAATTTTCGTTTTCACGGTGTACACGCTAATTGCAGTCCGCGAATGGTTTTCTTGAAGATTTAAAGTTACCTTTTAAAGCCATTTTTGGCTGACGCTTCTGCCTCATATATAAACTAGAAATGTGTCCATAGGACACGGATGCCCCCACTTCGATTTTTTGTCACAGAAAATAAGCCATAATGATTATTCAGGATAATCTGCACATATAGGATAAGTTGAGTTGAGTTGGGTTTTACGGCATCGCAAGACTGTATAGGTTATATGGCGCCATTCAGGCAGGAAAAAACTTGTTGGATCCACATCTCATTTACATCGAGATGATATTTTTTAAGTATTGTTGGGAAATAAAGGGCCCTAACTCCTAAATGATTAAAGCGATTTCCATGGCTATCGAACTTGATCAAGATATTATGGTCACAATCATGTATGTAAACTTTGGTGAGGATTGGACACATACTTTTCAAGAATTAGATTGGAAACATATATTTTTGAAGTATTTTTGGCAAAAAAGGGCCGTAACTCCTAAATGACTAAAGCGATTTCCATGACTATCGAACTTGATCAAGATATTATGGTCACAAACATGTGTTTAAAGTTTGGTGAGGATTGGACAAACGGTTTTCAAGAATTAGATCGGAAACAATCTTCGGGACGTATTTTTCAAGTCTTTTTTTGCAAATAAAGGGCCGTAACTCCTAAATGACAAAAGCGATTTCCATGGCTAAGGAACTTGATCAAGATATTATGGTCACAAACATGTGTTTAAAGTTTGGTGAGGATTGGACAAACGGTTTTCAAGAATTAGATCGGAAACAATCTTCGGGACGTACGTACGTACAGACAGACAGACGTACGTACGGACAAGGGCAACCCTATATGCCGCCACTTTGTGGGGGCATAAAGACTGTTCGTAATTGTTTGATTCATTTCGTTTTTTTACATCTTTACATTTACAGGTGATGTTGGTATCTGGTCGCTGAGTACTTGAAATTAATTTATCAGTTTATATTCCGGTTATGATTTGCGCTATTCTTCAGTGTTTTCAAGTTGATGCGTGCTATGGCGAGGCTTGTATATTTTAATTCAGTTATTTATTTATAAATGATGGGACAAGTGTTATGTTATGGCAATGCTAACTAGTTTCACTGACCGTTCCAAGGCGGTAATCCCATCATTTAACGGTAAAGCTATTTTGAAGAGGGTATGGTTATTGTATTTGTGTATGTTTATTTTTGGTGTTTGTGTATGTGATGTTAATATCTTTGTGAATATAGTTCATTGTCGCTTGGGCCCTTGCATTGTGCCCGTAAACATGGTTTATTTTTTAATTTTCGACTTCTGGGCTTGTAGGTAGGTCATGAGTCATGCCCATGATATGAACTCTATTGATATTAATGTCAGTTGATCAAAGGTCAAGTTCGTGGTGACCTTCAATTGAAAATCGTTTTACATTTAATATTATGAAGACCAGGGACCTCAAACTTGGTAGACAGCTTGATCATGACCAGCAGATGAATCAAGATACAAGATACAAGAATCTTTATTTAAAGTCGGGTATGTGTTAACAAGAAACATTAGCTCAATGAGCTATTTTCCGACATGAATAACAGACATACATAATATATCAAATAAAAATAACAATGAGCTTGTGACCTGGAAATAAAAGTATATGTGTTAAAATGAACACATATTGGAGCATGCATACAAATACAATTAGGAAAATTGGATTAGAGCATCGAGAACAGCGATAACATCAACAAGTATTCCCGACTGTACGGCCAGTCCACACGAGCACGGTTCCACTAGTTGATATACCACTGTAAAATGGTTAGTTGTTTCAAAAGTATAACTTAATTAAAGGTCAATCATATACATTGAAATAGCAAAATTGTTAGTACCAAAAAATGCATCGATGTGTAGTTCGTAAAAAACTTATAATTAATCTAGCTTGATAGGAAAAAATCTTTGGAAAGTATTGCTTAGAGGGGGTATGTTATTTATCATGTTATTTTGATATTACACCTACCACTGTAAAAGAAAGTTAATTGAAAAAGTAAATTCGTAACACCTAAACAAAATACTTGCCAAAAGCAAAACACAAGTACATGTAGTTCTATGTGTTCAACAGATGTTATATAAATTTGAAACAATCATAATTAGATATAAGCCCATGTAATTTAATTTAATAAGTTGTTATTTTGATTAAAAAAGTCCGCTGAATCTTTTTCTGGTATTTGAATGCCATATCTTGTACAGTGGGTGTAAGTCATCCCACTGAAAACAAAACTCTTTTTCCGTTAAGACAAAGATAAAACATATTCAGTGAAACATCTTATAGTTCTCAATTTCTTCTATTTTTTAAAGCAAAAAGGTATTATTTACACATGGAGCATTTACAAGATTTAAAGATAATAAGCTTAGTATTAGTTGTCAAAAATTTGCTTAGTCTTTGAAGAATATTCAAATGCTTAGCTGCTTTTTTGCACATTTTAGAAATCTGGGCATCAAAATTTAATAAACTATCTACCTCAACACCTAAAATTTCACTTGCTCTTCACAAACAATGGTGTGATTAAGTATATTGAATTGTTTTATTTCTTTAACAGACCTTGAGCCAACTGAAATTGCCTGAAATTTATCAGGGTTAGCTTGCATTTGATTGGACGTAAACCAGTTTATCAAAATGTTACCTTCTTCTTCAAGAGTGGTCTTAACGACATCAGGATTTTTATCACACACAGAAAGAGTATTGTCATCTGCATAATAATACAAAGCTGCATTATTGATAAAGTAGAAGATGCCGTTTAGGAAAATGTTTAAAACTAAAGGCCCTAATATTGATCCTTGTGGTACGCCTTTCAGGATGAAGTCCAACTCACTGGTAATTTGACCAAGTTTGACACGTTGCTTTCTGTTTGTAAGATAGCTGTACATAAGTTTACATGCTGGGGCTGAGAGACCGTATGCATTAAGCTTATCTAAGATGAGATCATAGGGCAGGCAGTCGAATGCTTTTGAGAGGTCCATTAGAACTGCGCCTACATATTTGTTCTCATCAAGGGCTTTTTTTCCAGTCTTTCACCAGCCTTAACAGGGAAGTTTGACATCATACCAATTTTGAGGTCAGTGGATCAAAGGTCAAGTTGGTGATAATCTAAAGCTGAAACATCTGGAAACCACTATGGCTCAAGGACCTTAAACTTTACAGGCAGGTTGGTCATAACCAGCAAGTGAATCCTATTGCTTTTGAGATCAGTGGGTCAAAGGTGAAAGTCGTTGTGACAGTAAGCTGAAAATACGCAGTATCCTATCATTTAGGAAAGCTATCCATCATTCGGATGAATTGATGTGTTATTGTATTGTATATATATACTTCGACAATATTTCGTTTTTAATGTATACTGATTGATCATTATACTTTTTTGTTGTATTGATTACATCTTTAAATAATATCATAATGAGACTACTTTTAAGATCTGATGAGGCTACTATTGTAATACGTTATATTGAAGGGAAGTAATAAACAAAACTTACTATGATAAGGCAAAATAAATAATTGTTTGTTTAGGGTAACCTTCCCAAAATTTCTAGGTAGGGTAGGTAGGGATTTTTTTTCATTATTTTCAAAATCTGTCGTAAGTTCAGAGTGTTTTCTTGCACATGGCAGTCTTTCCTACATTACTGTCATTGCCTGACTTTGTTTTATCATATAAACAATAATTCTGATTAAAATCTGCATTTATCCGCCCTTCATAACTCTCTACTCGCTAACTAATATTTGTTTTTTGCTCAGAAACGGAAAAAAATAGTTAGGGTCGGAGCATTTTTATAGTTAGGGTCGGGTTACCCGAAACGGACATATTTATTTTTTAGGCCATACTAAAACTTTATTTTGGAAACAGATTTGTCGATGGGTTTGAAGAAACTACTCACATAATCAAACTCCGAAGGCGGGGCTCTATAACCAGCATAGACTGCACTGTTATTGTATACCACGTGATAAATTGCGTCATAAATGCTACGTCGGAAGGCAACATTTTGCTTAAAATGAAGACCTTTAAAAATCAATGATAACTTTTGTTTTACTACACCATTTAAAATGAAACAAAGGGCAGTCTATGCCCGCCTTCGTTTTATTACCGGAGTTTGATAAGGTGATTACTTTCATCATAGACAGTAGGTATGAGCATCGGTTATGTTTTACAGCAATTAAAACACATATATATGTAACAACTAATTGTCAACATCATACTGCTTAGTATGTCACTCAGTCTATCTATCAGGACACTTCATGATTCCAACAACACGTTGCATGTTCTTCGTAAGCTTGTCTGGTATTTTTGACAAGAATGGTGTTTATGCGTCGTCGGTAGGTTTGAAGTGCACCTAGTTCACATTAATTGTGTTTCAATTAAAACCCTTAAAACAATTGAATGTAACTTAAACAAACGTTCATTGAAGTAAACGTTGCCATTTTGTCTTTTATCATTATCAAACTTGATTAAATGCATATTGATGCATATATTTTAAAGTGGATACCCCAGGGATGAACTTTGATGTCGAACAACTGAAGCAAAACCATTTGTATCGGCCCAATAAAGCGGGTCAATGATTCAATAAAACAAAATGTTATCTTTTTTTCAGAATGGTGCGGCCTCCCATTGCCGTGGGGAAGCGCAGCAGGCGAGCAAAAAAACAAAGGGGAGGACGTATTTTCGTTTCATGCAAACATTAAGTGAGAAAAATGTTTTATGGCAAACAAATTGGCGGATTTAGAATGAAAAGTACTAATTCAGGTACCAACTTTTGCCTGTTTTCGATACTTAGTGAACCCATACAATCAATGTTGATGTGATTTAAACCGTACGTACGTTAAGTAACCATAAGAAAACAGTACATAATGATTGAATATAAGCCCTTTATTTCAACTGAATTCCGTGGGTAAAATAGCACATAAGTTGTGCTTTTAAAGGCCACTCATATAGTCTATTATTTTCGATATATATTTTACACTTTCTTTCAAAATTATAACTAAATAACATGGGTCAAAACTCACATAGTTTAGGGTCAGATTTCTTAAAACACAGTCACCGTGTATGACAATAGTACATTGTATATGTCGCAAATATAGGTAACCATGAAAAGGTCTCTTAATAAGATACATGTGTATACGAAAAAAGGGGAGATCGCAGAAACACAACCTGTTCAGCACGTAAAGCAGTTTTCGCTAAATACATTTATAAGGTTATAAAGGCAACCGCAAGCCGGTTGAACTAGTAAATTAAATGTATATAGGAAAAAATACAAGAAAAATACTGCATTGATTGATAACGAGCATGTATTCAAAATACCATGAAATACCAGTGTTACGTTATGTTTCCCGTAATACAATATCTGGGTGATTATATTGTTACAGCAAACAATAAATCCCTAACCCTAATCCCAGTTTGTATAAGGAAAATAAGCGGTTGGGATGGTTGGAACACACCTAAGCCCCATTTCCTGCTCTGCATAATACTTGTAAAAACGAATATGAAGTCAATAGATGCTAAATATTGAATTAGGCCACTTAAGAGTGTTACTACTACGGAGGTTTAAAGGCCCGTGTTTCTATCCAACTTCCTGATACAAAAAAAATGTCGACAAAGAAAACAAGATTTGTTCTATGTTCATTTCAGTCAAAAATATAACAATAAACATTGAAATGTTGTCAACTGTCGCCACAATTACGAGTTTTGTTAACATCAATACAATGAAAACTACAGGGAAAAGCCCAGTAGTCGAAAATTTAAAAACTTCCCAAAGTCAAAACGAGCCCCAAGCCCAACCGTGATTATTCAAGTTTAAATTATTTACTGTTTGATTGTATCTGTTTTATCTTGACATGATTTCATATTTATTTCAAGATCTTTTAAAGACGTACAATACAGGTTGATGCACATTTTTCTTACATTTTAATGCATTGCCTTGTTTAACTCGTTTGATTTTAATGATACAAACAAAAGCAGCATATGATTTAGGTACGATAAGTATATTAGTCTTTATACATGTTTTAATTGATAGATACGTGGCCACATATTCCCAAGTTAACCATAGCGCCAGAATACGATAAAATAACGGATGACGGATCAATTTTTAACATTGAAATGCTGCTTTAAATATTTTTAATACATGTTGACTAAAAATTCTATAAAGTTTTAGTTTAGTAACTGTAGAGCGCCTTTTTCAAATATATCTTTAAATAAGTAGTGGAGCTGCTTTTCGTTGTTTTTTCGGGGGTTGTAGCTGAAAAGATAAAAAAAAACATTGCTCGACTCAAATAGGGATCGACATAACTCATACATATTTTTGAAAGTTTTATTAGTCAATGCTCATTATGAGCATCTGACAAAACAATGCAATAAACATTCAAAATGAACATTAAAACATGTTTATACATAACAAGGGGTGCTCCGAGTGTCATATATATTATTTTGCTATTATATTAATTGCGACCCGGTTAATTCTGGTTTTGTTTTCTACTAGTGATATTAGAAGTCCTTGATGATACCTGTTATATGATATGCAAGGTGATGGTTTTGATTTTAGAACGCTTCTGGTCTACGTTCAAAGTCGGTAAAAACAACATTTTTTTATTCTCGCATTTATTTAATTTCCTTAAAGATATTTAAAGTTTTAGATACGACCCTTGATATAAAAAGAGAAAACACTGGACCTGGAGTTACATGTCGGTTTCAGGCAAGAAAGTCTAATACAGTCATGTATTATCCCGAACGTGCGTATATAAATTGGAAAAACAGGGCGCGGGCCGGAAATAAAATAATAAAAAATAAAATCACAATACAGATATGCATTGAATTTATTTCATTTTTTTATTTACTAGGAAAATAATTTAAAAAAAACTTTTTAAACTGTGTTCGCTAGTTAATTCTTTCTTGTATTAAACTATTTTTACGAAACACAGTGTACAATGTATCAAATATTCATTAAAATTACAACTAGTTAAGACTAGAGAAATGAAACCATATTCAATAATCAGAGCTGTGGGACCACTCTGGATGACATTCATCGCAGGTCTCGTCGCTTTTTGGGAAATACTCAGAGTAGGATTTGTTATTGGTCCATATGGTACAAAAAATTACTCCTTTGGCGACTATATCCCATCAACCGGTGAAACTGACGTGGCTCCAACTTTGGATTCAACATCTTATTAAAGTCACACTTGGGTTGTGACAGGGTCATATCCGATTGTAGCCATTATAGGGAGCGGGGTGATCTAAATAAATTCAACAACAACGGTTTTGTTGGGCACCCGATAACAACCTGTTAGTGAGTGCAATGATTAGCGCCCACAACGGGCCTCTATGCAGATATTATCGAACAACTTTTATTGTCAACACCGGTTTGTAGGAAGTGACGTAAATGTCAGACAGATTGACCAATCAAAAACAAGGGAGCCATTTTTGAAGTAAATTGGCAATGAATGATTGAGAAAAATGCAATAAAAACGCCGAGTTTTTCTCGTTTCTGGCTCCAGGATCGTTTAAATGTGATGTAGCTATGAAACACATAAGTCTCATTGATAATAAAGACAATTTACAAGCATTGATCCGACATGAATTACGCGAGCTCGGAGTTAAAGTTCCGAAGCCGAAGAAAGCAAAACGTGCTGCTTCGAAGTTAAATCAGGTAATGGCTAAACAAAATATAAAATGGAAGTCCTTTCATCCTGCTATTTAATATTTCGAATTCGATTTTTGTTTTATAGACGTTAAGTCAATTCTAATAGCTTAACAATGTTTGACATCTGGTAAATTTAAAAGATTCGTACCCAGTTACTTCGTACCACAAACTACCATCGTTAATCAAACTTCATAAATTGTAATGCTTATAATGATTAAATGTTTTTTGTTTTATTATTGTGCTATGTAGTGTGTTGGTGTTAAAACAAGCTGTGCAGTTAGAGTGCAATTTAGTCCATATGAACAGCCGCTTCATAGTTAGTCTAAAATAATAGACGTGTTATACAGGATTCTTCCAATCCCTAACGTCTAAACGGGAATGTGCATAAAACGGGGGTGTTTTAAAAATATTGAAATTGTTTTAAGTGAAGTATTTTATGGTTGAGATTGATCTTAAAGAGTTATATTCATATTTTACCATGTTAGTGAAATGTTATTTTGCACTAAACAAGCATTTAATGCATTAAAACAAGTTGTTTACCTTTCCAAAAAAACGAAAGTTGACTGACACAGAAAACAATTATGTGAAGGGGAACAACTCGATACAATCGTAATAACTCGGCCTCCTCGGACCAAGCTTCGAGATAGACCTCATTACCCAATCGTAACAACTCGGCCATGGCCGAAATGTTCCGAGCGATTTAAAACTGTGCCCTGAAACCTTGCAGATGCCCTTCATGTATTTATCATTATGTTTTGACAGAATGAAATGAAGAAAAGCCGTCAAACTCAATATATAAGTTGGATATTTATTTTCTGTGTACGGAACTATTATAAAATAACATTATCTGGTAATATTTCTTGTTTTTATGATATTTTATAGACGCTATATGCTTTAACCCGGAATCCTGATCGGAACAACTACCCACTTTTTATACTAAACAATTTGTACATGAAGGATTTGCCATATCAAAAATCTAAAAAAATCTGTCAACGTACAATTATTTGGACTACTTCATAGTCTGTCGACTACGCGTCCTAGTCTAAAATTATAGACACCTTATACAGGATTTTTCCAATCCCTTACGTCTAAACGGGTTTAAAATCGGGGTGTTTAGAAAAATATTGAAATTGTATTAAGTATTATATGGTTTAAATTGATCATAAAGGTTTATATTCATATTTTACCATGTAAGTGAAAAGTTAGATAGACCTCGTAAATACCATCGTAACAACTCGGCCATGGCCAAATCCGATTGTTTAAAAATTGTGCCCTGAGCCCTGCAGGTGCCCTTCATATCGCTGTTTTGACAGCAAGAAATTAAAAACTCCTCATACTCATAATTATTCGTAGGATATGACATTTTTATGTATGAAACTGATATAAAATAACATAATCTGGTAATATTTCTTGTTTTTATGATATTTTTTAGATGTTAAATGCTTTAACCCAGAATCCCGATCGGAATAACTACCCACTTTTGATACTAAACAATTTGTACGTGAAGATTTGCCATATCAAAAAACGTAAAAAAAATCCGTAAACATACAATTATTTGGAATACAACGCGTCCATATCCCACTTGTTTTCCTAGCCAAGAATGACAGATCCAGGCGCTAAGTATATTAAGCTTTGTTGACAGAAGCTGATCTGAATGAGTGTTTCATGAAACACTAGTGTAATAAGTGAAATGTATTGGCTAAAATAATATATGTGTAACTCTCGTGTTTTTATTTAACAATGCAGTTTTAAATATTGTGTAGTTACAGATGAATAACACATTTAACATTGGTATGAATAAGTTGACCGTGTCGCTAAGGGAACAAAATGAATATCAAAATATTAAAAAAGTTGCCTAAACATTTACTATGGTGGCTAAGTGCAAGTGTTTCTTCGACAGGACTCATGTTGGTGTTGGGAATCTGGTTGCATTTGACTATCGATAATGGGAAAGTAACAGATTATCAATAGTGTGATCGGTTTTTGACAGTCACAGTACCTTAATTGTAGTTCATTATTGCTCAATAACCCATAATTCTTAACTATGCTTAATGTTATGTGTATGTTTGAAGAATTTAGGGTTGTTGTTGCTTTCGTCGATGCTGAACACCTCAGAATGTATCAATAAACTTCAGGAGAAAATTGGCAGAAATGACCATAACCCAAATAACGAGAGGAAAGAAGAAAAACAACTCAGCGATTGAATTGATGATCGTTTATGACCAAATACAATTATTTTTTATTTTTCGCTGATTTCTGGCCTAACTAGTCAATTTTTTATTATAATCAATTGTCAGAACATCACTAATTCATGGGGTTGAGCCTAGTAGCTGACATGTACATCTTTTTTATTACAATGCTTCAAGGTAATGAGTTTAAATTGGGTTTCACCCTCTCCCTCCCCTCTTGTACAGTCCCCCCTGACCAAGAGGCCTTACTTGGCCCAATTAAAAAGTTCAGGGATTTTTGCTTTGAGCCATTCTCACCTCTGACTTAAGCTATAGACTTTGTTTTCACATCTGTCTTTGAACAAATAAGAAAGAACATTTCTTTTCCCAATTTGTAGCTCAAACCCATGACAGCTAGAACACTTGTATCTTCAGGGTGTTTGTAGGGGTCTGTGGAAATTGGGTAAAGGCCTGTCCTTTTCATTTTGGGAATTTTTAACAAATAATTTAATTTTAGTATAAAATGCTTAAAGAAGCACTCTTACTCCCAGATAAGATTTACCACAATTAATAATATTGTTTTGATATTCCAAAAGGATGAATAAATGTCGCAAACAAAGGTTCTTATTAAGAATACCGAGTTTAATTTCAACGAAATGAGCGTAAAACACGGTAATTCTACCTTATGAGACCATAGTAGACCACAGTAAATCTTTTAGCATTAACCAATCATTAAATATTTATGCGCCTTCTGCTATTAAATACACAGTTACAATCTTGATATCAGTAATTAATATTTTCCATAAATGCATTAGTTAGTAAGTAGTTGAAGGTTTATCAGACAAAAACGATGTTTGTTATACATGTGTATGTATTGATTTTGAATAGGAGTGTGACTTTTAAAATTTAAGGAAAATTGAATGGCGCTATGGGTTAACACATCAAGCTCAATTAAAATGGAAGATAGGCATACATTTAGAAACACACAGACAACTTTATCAGCAGCACAAACAACGAGTTTTTCTTTTTAATTTAATTTTTGGGAACAAATGTCTAGTATGAATTAGAAAAAAAATCTTATTCATTTGGAGAGTAGCAGAATTTTGGGCCCTGCTACAGAGATAAAAAGTCCTGATTGCACTGTATTAACTGAAATCACTGACTGGCTGCTTCATCCCTTAACTGAACTCTTTCTTTCAGGATGTGAACAAAGGGCAGTTGTTTGGGAATTACCTGGGAGCTGTTCATTGTGTCCATGTACCTGAGTGTGGATATGTGGCAAAGTATATGATCTATTTTAAGATGACCTTTCCTGTAAGATAAACAATTGAGTTATTTTGGTATTTTGTTGTTGTCATTAAATACATTGTCATTGGCATACAACACAAAATCGAGAAGCAGTAGAGCTAATTTTAGTATACTATAATAAAGTTGCTTGCTGGTGTATGTCAGCTCAATTCCTTCATGTGTATATTGTTAAGGTTTCTTGTGGATGCAGCCAAGATCATTTCTGCCAACATTGACAATGAAGGGGTGTTCAGAAAGTCTGGAGCTGTTAGCAGACAAAAGGAACTTAAGGTAAAAGAGAAGATTTAAAATTAAATTTGTTTATTAGCTTGGCATTTTTAGAGGCTGAATAGCAGCCACATTTACCAATTGATAAGTTAAATATATGTACATATATCTTCTTAAGCCAGTTTACCTTGGATGTCAGTGCTCCAGCTAGGCCTAAATAGCAGGGTGGGGCATGCTGCTGCCCTTTTCCAGCACCCTGCTGCCCTTAACTACACCCTGATGTGCCCATTTGTTTGACAGAGTCAATTTTCAGAAATAAGTATGTAAATAATAAATAGAAATAGTTTTGACACTAAATTAAAGAAAACAGATAAGGAGTAAGGTATTCATAACTAACTATTAGGATTGAAAGTAATTACAACAAAAACACAATTCAACATTGGCCCTTGCAAGTGCCCGATCAAGGCTCATTGAAAGTGCCCTTTTTAACCTAGCACCCTGCCCTTTTCAAATCCTGGCTGGAGCACTGGATGTGTTTTGTCGGCGGAAAGGATGGCATTTATGTGCCTCCAGGTACCAGCAATCTTTTTTTTCAGTTTGAAGTTTAATTTGGTTGTTAATTATTTTATTTTTTGCATTAACAATCAAGTTTTCTTCAAATTTGAAGCGAGGAGAGCCCTCAAAAGGTTTTCTAAAGAGTAAGTTTTGCTACTGCAGCTTTCGAATACCACTCTGAAATGGTTTCAGCTTTTAGGTCAGTCCCTGTTTACACCTGTATACTAATTCCTTTTATTTAAATTTCTCATTTCCAAATATAGACAGGTAGTAAGTTTATCATTATTTATATTTCTGGCAACTAGTAGGAAGATTATTGGTGAGTCAATGTATTGACAAAGTTAATGCAGCAGTGAATATGGCCGGATATCCTTAAGCCTCCAAAAATGGTTTGGTAAGAGTTACATCCTTTTCAAAAGCCAGTAGTATAGGTAGCTTTTTTCAAATAAGGCTTTATGTAAGAACTTTATTGTCAGCATTTGAGAATGGTGTTAAAATGATTTTCCTTATAAAGCTTTAGGGTTTATTAAACTGCATATTAAAACACACACTTGATTATATTTTTTTGTTTTTTTACCAACTGACTTCAAAAACGATAGGGTCAGCGCCAATGTCTTAGATAGAATCGAGTTATATGCCTGATGCTATCAACAAAGGTAAATATATTGAAAATAATTTTGTTGCTAATTTATATTTATACAGCAACAGCTTGAGAATGGGAAAGGTTTCATGGATGCTAATGTGTATGATGTGACAGCCCTCGTAAAACAGTTTTTCCGCGAGTTACCGGAACCCCTGTTCACCAGCGTGTACCATGACACGTTTGTTCGATGCTATCAGCTGGAAAACAGCGAGGAGGCAACGCGCGCGGTACTGCTCGCCTGTCTTCTACTTCCCTCAGAACACGCTACAACCTTACAGTACATCATGAAGTTGCTGGCTAAGATAGCGACACACTCTGAGAAAAATAAGATGGACAGTACAAACCTTGCGGTGGTGCTCGCTCCAAATCTCATGCATATGAATAGCAAGAGTGAGACCATGAAGTCCAGTGAAGAAAAGCTACTGCAGGTAAGAAATGTGGTTAGGCGTAAAAAATGTTTGTTTCTACATTGTACTTGCCCAACAATCTAAAAAAAATTATCTGGCTCTTACTGTTTTATGCCTTTTGTGTGGATTTTTTTGTTACTTCAGATAAAATGTTCATCTTTTAATGTGCGTGTTAAAATTTGTCAATATATTTTCTCATTGTTGAATTAAGAAAGTAAAAAAAAACCCACCTTTCTACCCAAACCTAAAAATGTAGGAAGGGAATCGCCCCAAAACAACTGTTTTTTTTTAATTCTTGTATAATTCCTTCTGTAGGTACAGACAGCAATAGTGGAACTGCTGATCAAGCAGGCCAACCTTGTGTGTCTGGTGGAAGATGAAATGATAGAAAAGACCGCCTTCATGTCCGAGGTCTTCTCCACTGACGATGAACTCGATGCCAGTGAAGATAATCTTGACGACACAAAAGAGACGAGAAAGAAGGATAAGAAGAGGAAACGAAGCGGTTCTTTTCAGGGTGTGTAATGCTAAGGTTTTACTTCATGGTTCATGGAAGGGTACTGCACCCTGTCCTTTTTAGAAAGCACCCTTCTGCCCTGAAGGAGACCAGCATGTGCACCCTTCTGCCGTTAAGGAATTAATTGCTTAAAATAATCATATATTTCTTCTGTTTTGATTACAAATATATGATCATTAATTAAAAAGAAACTTGCCTTATTTAGTAGTTGAAACCTAATATTACTTCAAATAAGCAAAATTTCTGACATTTTCTACGAATTTCATAATGCTTTAATTGTTCACTGCCCAATACAATGGCCACTGTGCCCTTTTGTCCCTCAGCACTCGGTCCCTTTTCTGCACCACCCTGTTCCTTTTCTACAGCACACTGTTCCTTTTCAGCACCACCCTGTTCCTTTTATGCACCACCCTGTTCCTTTTCTACACCACCCTGTTCCTTTTCTACAGCACACTGTTCCTTTTCAGCACCACCCTGTTCCTTTTCTACAGCACACTGTCCCTTTTCTGCACCACCCTGTTCCTTTTCTACAGCACACTGTCCCTTTTCTGCACCACCCTGTTCCTTTTCTACAGCACACTGTCCCTTTTCTGCACCACCCTGTTCCTTTTCTACAGCACACTGTCCCTTTTCTGCACCACCCTGTTCCTTTTCTACAGCACACTGTCCCTTTTCTGCACCACCCTGTTCCTTTTCTACAGCACACTGTTCCATTTCTGCACCACCCTGTTCCTTTTCTACAGCACACTGTCCCTTTTCTGCACCACCCTGTTCCTTTTCTACAGCACACTGTTCCTTTTCTGCACCACCCTGTTCCTTTTCTACAGCACACTGTCCCTTTTCTGCACCACCCTGTTCCTTTTCTACAGCACACTGTCCCTTTTCTGCACCACCCTGTTCCTTTTCTACAGCACACTGTCCCTTTTCTGCACCACCCTGTTCCTTTTCTACAGCACTCGGTCCCTTTTCTGCACCACCCTGTTCCTTTTCTACAGCACACTGTCCCTTTTCTGCACCACCCTGTTCCTTTTCTACAGCACACTGTCCCTTTTCTGCACCACCCTGTTCCTTTTCTACAGCACACTGTTCCTTTTCTGCACCACCCTGTTCCTTTTCTACAGCACACTGTCCCTTTTCTGCACCACCCTGTTCCTTTTCTACAGCACTCGGTCCCTTTTCTGCACCACCCTGTTCCTTTTCTACAGCACTCGGTCCCTTTTCTGCACCACCCTGTTCCTTTTCTACAGCACTCGGTCCCTTTTCTGCACCACCCTGTTCCTTTTCTACAGCACACTGTCCTTTTTCTGCACCACCCTGTTCCTTTTCTACAGCACACTGTCCTTTTTCTGCACCACCCTGTTCCTTTTCTACAGCACACTGTCCTTTTTCTGCACCACCCTGTTCCTTTTCTACAGCACACTGTCCCTTTTCTGCACCACCCTGTTCCTTTTTTACAGCACACTGTCCCTTTTCTACAGCACACTGTCCCTTTTCTGCACCACCCTGTTCCTTTTCTACAGCACACTGTTCCTTTTCTGCACCACCCTGTTCCTTTTCTACAGCACACTGTCCCTTTTCTGCACCACCCTGTTCCTTTTCTACAGCACACTGTCCCTTTTCTGCACCACCCTGTTCCTTTTCTACAGCACACTGTTCCTTTTCTGCACCACCCTGTTCCTTTTCTACAGCACACTGTCCTTTTTAAAACCTGGCTAAAACCCTAGGTACGGCAGTATATTGTAAAATGTAGGGTTTTGCGATTGATTATTACTCGACACTTCTAAAATGAATTGGTTTTCTCACATTATGAATGAACTCAATTAGTATTTCAAGTAGAAAAAAAATGTTGTTAAATAAAAACAGAAGGGCTTTTAAAGTGAAAATTGGGAAGTGGTTTCGCCTTTTTCCAGTCATCGAAATCTGTCTTTTGGATGAACCAGCCCGAATTCATATACTACTGCTTGGCAATTCATTTTAGAACAAGCCCTGCTGTATAAAGCCCAGAATTTGAGCAAGCCCGGAAAGCATTTTTCCAGTGCAGGGCTTGTGCTAATTTCGACCACTGACTTTCTGGTTGGCATGTATGTTTTGGATGATTTCCATTTTTTCCACCTACATAGCTAAAATCAAGGCTACAAGCAACTGTAAAACATCAGCGAGAATCAAGGCTACAAGCAACTGTAAAACATCAGCGAGAATCATGGCTACAAGCAACTGTAAAACATTAGCGAGAATCAAGGCTACAAGCAACTGTAAAACATCAGCGAAACAATGATTCTGTGATTGTTGTAATTTCTTATGAATTTGAGTCTACACAAAGGCCATCATTCAAAAATTGTTTGTTTGCCATTTACCAACCCTTCTGCAGGTTAGTAGGTAGGAAAAATAGTTTGAAAGTAGCCTAAAAGCTACTCCTTTGCTAAAGGTGTTGAATAACTTTATAAACTTTAATGTTGAGAAACATCTGACATCCCTTTCAGGTTTTGTAAGCAGTATAGCCCAAAGCATCACAAAATGGCGGCGGAGTACCGACGGTAAAACAAACACCAGCGGAATAAGCCAGGCCAGTAACGCTAGTCAGGTTAGTGGGACTGGGTCGTACAGGCAGCCTGTCCAGACGGAAGATGGGGCGTACGAGAATCGCACGTTCCAGTTTGCCGCAGGTGAGGCTACCCCAGTGATGAGGCGGCCGAAAAATGCACCATCAACAGATGGAAGAGCCTTCTCTGCATCAAAGAAGTAGGTTAAACCTGAGTGTTAATCTGAACTTATCAAAATACCATATATAGATATATAAATGCATAATAATTTACCTGGGATGATTTTAATAGTAGTTTTCATGAAATTTATTTTTAATAAAGTATTCAATTTTTATTACAGATGTTTCTTGGTCGAATTCTGTATTAAACCTTAAATTACCACTTAATAAAGTTGTTTGAATGTAATTGCTTGTTTTGAAATCCCTGCATAGCACATTTTTTTCATTCATGTATGTTGGTACCATGATTGTACTGTATTTCAGGAAAGCGATCCTTAACCAGCTCCCCCAGCACTCAGCCTTGGCCAGCACCCCTTTCACCCCGGCATCCACCATGAAACCACACCCTGGTCAGTAGTTTTGGTTTAACATGTAGCCTATGTTGACACAACAGAAAAATATGGCTTGATTGTTCAGAACGACATCCCTGTTATAAGAAATACAACTTAGCAATTCTTATGTTCAATACAACGGGTTTGACTATAAATCTTACTGATTTTACCTCTCAAATAAGATATTTTGTGCAAAAATGAGGTTAAATCGAAAATTAAGTGTAAGCATGTACTGCAGACTTTATTATAGATTGTGAAATGATAGTACAGCCTTTTAGAGGTAGATTGTTTCTTTTATTTGCTTGATGACTCTACATCCAAAGGAATTTTAAGGCAAAACATCTTTTCTTCCCTGACTTTTTTTAACACTTAATTACACAGAACAGAAGGATTGGTGTTTGTAAAGAATCACATGCAGAAGTTCTGCAAAGATCTAAGCTGGATTTATCAATTTCGTTTAAGGATATACCAGATAAAGTTCCAGGAAGAAAGAGGGCTTTTTCAAACATGTTTGTTTTGGTGTTATCAAACATTATGCAAATTGCAGGTGGGCGACATGGTATGCTAGCCACGCCCAGTTTTCCTCCCCGACCTCATCAGACTCCCCGCCAGAGCGCCAAGTCGAGGAAGAAGATTGCACTGTTCAGTCCTGCCAGCACAACCAAGAAAAAACGGTAACCTACTTTTACAGTTAATTTGAATCATTATTTTGTTGCATATATATCTATGGTAGTTTGTCTGTTGTTACCAGGTATGTTTTTTATGCAAAATTTGTGGATTCTGGAAAATAAACAGTTTTCAGATTAAGTGATTTATTTTTGTTAATTTTACTGCCAAATATTGTCTGTTTCACCGAAGTATCAAAAAACATTGTTCCGAAGAGGGCATAATAAATTTAGCAAAAGCTGAAAAATTAACTCATGAATTTATATTAAAGTGAAATAACCATTCTCTCTTATTTTCACAATTTCGGGACTTATCAATTTAAAAAGTACTGGCAGGGAAATTAATTTGAGAAAAAAATCCAGATATCATAAATAAAAAAAGTTGAAAAAATTGGGAAATTTCTGTTCCAAAAATAAATCTGTTGAAACATCATTGTACAGACCTTTCATTGGATTATTTTAGTAAATAAAGATAAAAACAGGCTTGGGCAGGCATAGAATTTTTATTATTTGCTTGTAGAATGTTTATTATTTTGTCAAGCTATGACTGAATGGTATATGGTCCTAGGCCAATTGGAAATGTTAGGCATGATTTTTTTAAGAGCTATTTATTATTTTCACACCATATGTTTCTTTTTGCTTAAAGCTTTAGGTGGGCTTTTAAGATTTATGTAAGTAACGGATCAGGGAGACATGGATTAAGCTTGCTAGTATGCAAATATATGTATCACTTCATATCAAATTTATTGCATTATATCATTAATACTTTTAATATGATTTATATTCCTATAATTGGCTTTATATAAACTATAATCTAAAAATATCTTGATTTGCTTGATCTATCACTTCTTACTTTTATTCGCTTCTGACATCAAAACGATATATTATAAGTAACGTAGTTAGTGGGTGACCCGATATGAGATTTACGGGGTAAAAGAAACTATATTGAGTTAGAGCTATAATATTCATAACAAAATATGGTAAACCTGCACCCGGTATATTCCATATGGGTCACTTTCAAACCCCGTAATGTATGTATCACGTCAACAACCTGTTTAAATTGATGATAAATGTTTCATTTATTTATTGGAACCCGAAAAGACGTCATTTCGGTACAATATCAAGATAAGTGAACAAATATGGAAAAAAAAATAGGGTCACCGCGTGACCAGTTCTTATCCAATGGCATGCGTCATTCATGTTGGAGGCGTGATATATATTTATATTCTAATTCAGCACTTTTTAGCGGGGCACATAGTCCATAAATTTGTGAAGAGATAAAAATTTTAGATCATGTAGATGAAATTATTTTGTACATGTGTTTCTTGTGCTGAAAACAAATCAAATGACAAAGGTTTTTAAATGATATTTAATATTTGATAAAGAGATAGTTGCTCTTTTTTATCTATTAGTGAGAAATCGGTTTGAAATCATGGTTTTCCATGATAATTTAATTGATCATATGGAATTATAAATTTAAAAACTAAGAAAAATTCTAAGGAAAGAATAGGGCAGGCTGTAAAATTTTGGAATACCTGATACATAGAACAGACTTAGCAAAAACGACCTGACCAAGAAACCTCTAAAGAATTATTTTTTTTTTCCCCCTTTTCTTTTCGAGTAAAGTTTTGAAATATTATATTTTATGAGAAAGTCTTTTTCAATGCTTTAAAATGGTGCTTTAATTTTATAAAACTTTTACCATTTTAATTTCATAATATCAGCAAAGAACCCAAAAATACAAAAAAAAACTTTTTCTAAAAGATGGCAGTTTTTTGAGATGTCTAAAGTACCAAATTGACTAAATGCCCCTTTCTTAAGTTTGTACTCTGACAGTACTCGCATCTGACATGTACTCTATCACCTGTACTCAATCCAGGTACTCGTCGACCAGTAACCTCTCGGCCAGCAAGAAGACAAAGTCCAAGGGAATCTTCCGTCGTCTCAGCGGAAGTAAAGGCGACCAGGTAGCTACATGTATTGAAGAACTTAAGGACAGTTCGGACCTTTCTTGCTCATCGACAATACTACTTCACTATTTAACCCTTTCCTTCATTAATACATCTTTTTCCCCTCTACACATAGCTGAATAGATGCGTCTTTTTACTCTTAAGTTATATAAGGAGCAGGGCTTCCATTAAAAGAAGTTTGGAAGTATATTACTCCCTGAAAATTGGCTAAAACTTCTAAAATTGAGTCCTTGGTATTACAAAAACTCATAAAAATCATAACATAGGAGAAAACTTTCAAGGGAAAAGGCTTAGAATTTCAAAATATCCAAATCCTGCCTCAATGGGTTCATTTTTCCAATAAATGTTTAAGTAAAATCAATTATATAAATGAATTGAACAAGTAAAAGTAACAAATTATTAAATTTTAAACGTAATTATGATAATAATATTTGTAGTTGGACAAAGTTGAAAACATCAATGTTTGGTAGACTTATACTATTTACACACTTGAGAAAGCTTCAAAAAAAAAAGCAAGGAATTACATACTTTCATTTTCAAATTTTTAATGGAAGCTCTGTTCCGAGGGGATCAACTAAAGGGAGCTGATGTGGCCATTTCTCTATGGAGGAAGGGGTTAATGTTTATCATAAGCCCAACTGTTTTCTGAACAAAAAAGGAGTGTGTTATTGTCATAGCCTTTGCTTTATTGTTGGTGACATGATGCAACAACTGTAATCTTGGCCATTACTCAATATCTATTCAAGACATTCTGATGGAACTTGGTACACATGTTGAAGCAAGGCTCATAACTCTGGATTTAATAATTGCTAAGTCAAAAATGCCCTTTTTTTCCTCTGAAAAACAACAAATGAGCTTACTGGTAGATGTACTCTCGCAGCTAACTGTTGTTTCAGATTACATGAATATTTTGAATATGGTTTCTTTCCATATAAACTTTTCCACTTGTCTTGTAAAACTTGTAGAATGAATATCTTATTGAATGATTCCATATATATGTTATAACATTTATGTACCTTGTGTATCATACAATACGTGTTTTCACTAACTTCCAAAGCATGGTATAATGATCAGTATGAACCCCTGGTGTTCCAAATGGTTACTTTTAAAGGATCAAACCATGGAGGGCTTGCCAAGTTATCGGCAACACAGCGTGCCCGAGGGTCGGATTTTTCAATCCGGACTGGAAAGACATGATTGATAATTTTTCTTGCATATCTAAATTTATTAATTTGTAAAAAAATGACGTTGAAAACAAACTTTTGTACAATTACACCTAACAGCGCGTGCTACGTTGTTTACTGACGTCATAGAGCGCAGAGACTAAAAATAGCGTTTTTTAACGATTATTTATTTTCAATTTTAATTAAAAGTCTTGCAAACACACACACACACACACACACACATATATATATATAGATTGCGCTTTATTGAAATGGCATAATTTATTTTTCATAAACCATACAATAAATGTAAATTATAATAATTAATTTATATAAATTAAATAATTTATTTTTCATAAACCATACAATAAATGTAATAAGAAGTGGCGCATTGTTGCGCGTGACTCATCTTACATGGGGTATGTAAGATGGATTTTTCCAGCACTGGTCACATGATCATCTTACACAATGGGGTCACGTGCTACAACGTGCCACTTCTTTTTTTTTTTTATTGTATGGTTTATGAAAAGTATTTTATGCAATTTCAATAGAGCGGAATCAAAAATGTAAGAATACAATACTTTTGATTGAAATTGAAAATAGATAATCTAAAAGCGCGATTTTTAAAGGAACTATTTGACGTCGATCGTGATTTAAAATTACTGCGCTTAATGTACAAAGGTGCGTTTTCTAGGTCAATTTTTCACAAAATTCATAATTGTAGGTATGCAAGAAAAAATATCATGTTTTTCCGGTCCAGATCGAAAAGACCACCCTCTGGCAAGCCATGTAACCGGTAACTCGGCAAGCCTAGTTACCGGCTTACGCGCGTGCCCTAGGGTCGGATTTTTTTTATCCGTACCGGAAACACATGATATTCGTTTTTAAAGCCAGTCAATGACTTTATATAACAAATGAGTAGTATTAAGAATTATTGTGTTAAAAGCATTGTGAGAGTTGTCTAGTGGTATAGGTGTCCGCCTTTCACCCAAGAAAATGTGGGTTCAATACCCATCATGGCAAGAGTTGTCTAGTGTAGAGGTGTCCACCTGTCACCCAAGAAAATGTGGGTTCAATCCCCATCAGGGTGAGAGTGGTCTAGTGGTATAGGTGTCCACCTGTCACCCAAGAAAATGTGGGTTCAATACCAATCAGGGCGAGAGTTGTGTAGTGGTATAGGTGTCCGCCTGTCACCCAAGAAAATGTGGGTTCAATACCCATCAGGGCGAGAGTTGTCTAGTGGTATAGGTGTCCACCTGTCACCCAAGAAAATGTGGGTTCAATACCCATCAGGGCGAGGGTTGTCTAGTGGTATAGGTGTCCACCTGTCACCCAAGAAAATGTGGGTTCAATCCCTATCAGGGCGAGAGTTGTGTAGTGGTATAGGTGTCCGCCTGTCACCCAAGAAAATGTGGGTTCAATACCCATCAGGGCAAGAGTTGTGTAGTGGTATAGGTGTCCGCCTGTCACCCAAGAAAATGTGGGTTCAATACCCATCAGGGCGAGAGTTGTGTAGTGGTATAGGTGTCCACCTGTCACCCAAGAAAATGTGGGTTCAATACCCATCAGGGCGAGAGTTGTGTAGTGGTATAGGTGTCCACCTGTCACCCAAGAAAATGTGGGTTCAATACCCATCAGGGCGAGAGTTGTGTAGTGGTATAGGTGTCCGCCTGTCACCCAAGAAAATGTGGGTTCAATACCCATCAGGGCGAGAGTTGTCTAGTGGTATAGGTGTCCACCTGTCACCCAAGAAAATGTGGGTTCAATACCCATCAGGGCGAGAGTTGTGTAGTGGTATAGGTGTCCACCTGTCACCCAAGAAAATGTGGGTTCAATCCCTATCAGGGCGAGAGTTGTCTAGTGGTATAGGTGTCCGCCTGTCACCCAAGAAAATGTGGGTTCAATACCCATCAGGGCGAGAGTTGTCTAGTGGTATAGGTGTCCACCTGTCACTCAAGAAAATGTGGGTTCAATCCCTATCAGGGCGAGAGTTGTCTAGTGGTATAGGCGTCCATCTGTCACCCAAGAAAATGTGGGTTCAATACCTATCAGGGCGAGAGTTGTCTAGTGGTATAGGTGTCAGCCTCTTACCTAAGATAATGTGGGTTTGATCCCCATTCAGGTGAGAGTGGTCTAGTGGTATAGGTGTCCACTTCTTACCTGAGAGATTTTGGGTTCGATTACCCTCATGCTGCTTTCTCATGGTCTCTCAAAATGGACACCAGTGCTGGTTTCTACTCAGAAAAGAATCGAGAATATTCAGATTTCGTCAAAATCAAGTTTTATACATGTATGTATAAAAAGTTTATAATTAATACGGATAAAGTTTTAAAGACAAATTACACTGAGTTGTCTTTTTCCATATTTTTTTAAAAATGGTATACACTTAACATTATTTTTACTGCTAGATGCAATATTCAAGGATCATAATTGTGTCACTCCTCATTAGTCCTCAATGAAATTTTGGTCTCCATTATTAAGTAAAAGAAATCGACACAATTCTTCTACGGGTTTAAATTTGAAAGGCAGTGAATGGAAAATGCAGCCAATGAATGAGGACTGTCTAGCTTTTAGTACCAGCTGTTAGGTTATATTTATCTTTAAAGCTGCACTCTCACAAATCAAGAGTTTTGACCTTTTTAAAAAAAAAATGTCTCAGAATCAGCTCATTTTGGCATCAGTGCCTTCAATTCTGTTATAAAAGATTCACAATAAAACAGATCTCAATTGCTGAAAATTTTATTTTACTTAAAGCCTTATTAACACATTTGGCCATAAAACATCAATTTTAAAACGTAAATTGAAATCTGTGTTCCGCTCTTTTGTCAGCAGTTTTGTATTACTGGTTTTCAGACATTAAAAAAATGGCTCATTCCAAGATAAAAAATTGTCAAAACAATTAATCTGTAAGAGTGCAGCTTTAAAGGTGTTTTGTCCTTTAATTCTGTTTAACTATGGTAGGGGACTTTAGCTATCTGTTTTGTTTTTCAGGAGTTCCCGGAAAATATTGACAGATCCAGCAATCAGGTCGGCCATCGTCTAGCCGGCTCCCCATCATCCACAGTAAGCGCTCCGGTCATTTGCTCATCCAGTCAGAGTAAATCCATCACCGACGATTCTCCCATTGCTGCCCTGGTGCAGAGCTCATTTTCCTCTTCAGTTTGTGAGCAGTCGACAATGTCACATGTGGCCACATATGAAGATGATCGGCACTCGTTAAACGAAGGTTTCATCATTAACGACGAAAAAGAAGGCGATATCACTAGAATAATGTCCGAACCTGCAATATCTGGATCTCATGAAAAGGGGGAGTATGTTATGATTAGTGACGTTTTGCCGAGGGAGAGTGTTTCTGAGTCAATGCTTGGCGAGAGTAGAATAGAGACGCCTCGAAACCATGGGCGATCATTTTCTGTTGACAGCACATTGGAGGGAAGTATGAGGAAAGGGAGCTTGAAGAGAGGTCAACCTAACTCGTTGAAGGCGGGGCTTCTACAAGGAGATCAGAGCGAGGTGCATAAACTGAGGCGCAGCTTTGGTTTCGATAGATCTGACATTGGTTTCCCAATGTCAGATAGTGTTGCAAACACGTCTGATGACGGGCAGTATGTTCAACTGGATTGTAGCCTGGACTATCTCACAGAGAAAAATCCCGCTGATATGACTGTTGCAGACTTGTCCATGTGTAAAGATGACTTTGACGACTCTCCCGGATCCGTCTCTAGGATTAAGTCCACTACAAGCCTTGTCTCTACAAAGTCTGAGATGAATGAAGGAGGTAAAGATGCTGGTTATGTATGCGATGATGAATCAGAGGCTTGTTCTAAAACTGGTAGTGGAATGTATAAACTTTTTCATAAAAATAAGCAGGAGTCAGAGCCTATGGATGTTGATTCTGTTAATGGCGACATTTTTAAACTTCATGACGATATGCCAAAGTCTCTTGCACAGCAGAAACAGGAGAGTAAGGACAGTTTACTGAGCGAAGCCTCGTCTAGTTTGTCCCCACTGCAGAACTTTAAGGAACGTGAAATGACCAGGTCTGTTTCGGCAGACAGCGGTCAAGGCTCAATTTGCGATGAGACAAGAATTGACTCAGTCGATGCCACTCCTGAATCAATTACCAGTGGAAAACTTACTGAAAAAGAGAGAGTTGGAATAGAAACGATGCATGAGTTTGAGAAATCTGCGTCAGATGCCTTAATGAGTGTTGCTGATGAAACTTGTCGCATGAGTGACAATGAAGGAGATATTCCTGTCTTTGATGAAAGCCAGAATGACCAGACCTGGAATGAATCTCTTAAGCCAGGTCTGGTCCAGAAGAAATCGCTGTCAACCCAGCACCTTGATAGGGAGTTTGAGCCTACTCCAACACGAGTGTCAAGGTCGAAAAGCTTGTTGGAGGCTAGCCTTATGCAAAAGAAGGCGAATGTGAAGCCAAACTTACAGATATCAGCTGAAACACATAAGCTACTTGCAAGAGCAGGTTACATTAAGGAACATAAAGTTGAGACAAAGTCTGACTTTGATGATTTTGCAGTTCCTGGAAAGTTTCCGTTTATTCAACAAGCAGAAGCTCTTAACCCTCGAAGAGAAAGTATAATACAGCTGCAGAAAAACAAGGCAGGGTTTGTTAGACAAAACATTAGGCAATTTGATAGAATTTCAGAAGATAAGAAGGAAGTTGATGATCGACATGCTTCACCACTTCGGTTTGCTAATTCCACTTCTCGTAAAATGAAACCTCCAATGGTTTTTCATAAACCTTGCGGCGGATTTACAAAAGAAGTTGATGGAATAAGGCAGACTTTGAACTTTTCTAAAGATAAGATGCATTTTGGGACAGCTAAAGTTCCAATTTCAACACAACTGATAAAGCCTTCCGATCCCCTGAACACAACAACTGATGGAAAATCTACTGGGTTGAAACGTAAACCCAGTATTTATTATGCTGAAAAAGATGCAGACAGATCAGTTATAACCAATACTGGTGATTCTGATAGTTCTATGGATTTTTCTTCTGCACACTCAGTCAATGAGTCTCGCTTCGAGCATGAAGTTGGAAATCAAACTTCTGATGGTAAACCAGAGTTAGACTTGTCCATTACCAATGCTATAAACAGTGTAAATGTCTGCTCTCCACTCAATGAAAATGTGAAAACAGCAGGGAATGAGGACAAGGCTAACGTCAATAACAAAGAAAACACTGGGACACCAACTAAAATGCCGGACATCAAGCAGCCTATTCTGACAACTCCGATAAGTTTGGAGTCAGTAAAGTTTAGAACTGCTTCAAACAAGACCCCGATAGAACTTATCAAATCTTCGGCTTCAAAGTCTCCAAGGTCGCCAATCAAGCCACTGAAACGACTCGGATCTTCCCCGCATTCGCCTCGAAATCGAGTCATACATTCACCGAAAATGATTAAAACTAATAGACGATCGCTGCTTTCCACGATCCCAAATCAGAATGAAGATTTCAACAGTTTCTAATTTTAATAAATGTGCCTAACTTACTGGAAGCTGGAGAAATGACAAGGATGTTGAAGCACAAATGATTGATCTGTTTCTTTCTTTAAATGTCACATGATTCTTTTCGCTTTCTACCCCCGAAAATAATCTTCTTCGGAACAATTTGCCGTTATTTAATTGCCATTTTAGTGCAATACAATTTGTAAAAAAACTAAATGCCTATTAAGCCTTTCCTTTATAGATAACGGTAAACTTTTAACCTCATAGATCGGCCTTTTAACCTTACGTTATAATAAGATGAGGGGATTAACTAGGGGCAGCTGATGGGGCCAGTTCACTATAAAGGAAAGGGTTTAAAAGATTTTATGCTACTTAATGGTCACTTATTTCTCTTGACAGTGTATTCTATGTTTTCTGCTCTATGTCTTTATCATGATAAGATGTCTCTCCTGTTGTAGACCAACAGACTATGATGTTGTGTTCTTTGACTCCCTGCACTAGAAATGTACAACGGGTACATCTATATGTGTCACTACTAGATCTTAGGCCACACTAATAATAAGTTTTGTTTGGTATTTCTATACACATTTTTAGGCAGTTATTTATTCATTTTTCAGTTCATTATCCATAAATTCTGTAATTCAAATGAAGGTCTTAGCTACATAAGAGGGTGCTGCAATCTGCTCTTTTCTGTAGCTCCCCTTTGCCCTCATGGATACCAGCATGTGCACCCTTAACCTTTTTTTTTTAAATTGAATCATGTAGGTAATCAAATAGTTTCTATGTTTTGTTTAAGGTTATTAGTTGATCAAATATACTTGAATACAAAATTAATATATCTAGCACCTGAAAGCTAAAATTACTTCAGTTAAATACATTTTTTACACTGTTTTCCCAATTTTATAGTAGATTAGTAATTCACATCCAAAAATAATGTGCCGTTTTCACCCTGTCCTTTTTCTGTCGCAACCAGTCCTTCTTATTACTTTAACCCTATCATCCTGGCTAAAACTCTAAAGAATGAAACAAAAACAGGAGAGGCTTTAAACGATTTTGGTAACAAGCATTTTTTTTGAATTGCAAATGGCAAACAAACTATTTATTTGTGGTCTTATTTAAAATATATTGGAATATTATATTATTATCATCCTTGAAATGTGCGTGGTTGACTGGTCAGCACAGTGATTAGAACAGTCGCTTCTCACCACGGTGGCTTGTTTCAACTCCCTGTCATGTATATGTGTATTTTTGCCTTCATGTTGTGTAAAAATGTGTTCTGTGTACTGTAGTTTGTGTTTGCAGTGAGCATGTTACAATATGTTACAATAATCAAATTTGTATGTCTGTGATACTTTGTTCACATACAGGTCTTTGTAATAAATAATTCTGTGTCTCCATACAAACGAATATGTGGCATTTTAAATACATTTCTTGTTGTAAAGGAATGTACAAGCTGTCTTTTATAAAATATTTGACATTTCGTAATTGATAATTTCATATTTATGGTACTGACTTCCTAGGATATAATTTAGAGGAAGTTAGCGTAGTGTTTTCTTGTTTTTATGTAATTTAATTTTTATTTAAAGATATTTAATCATGTCATTGTTGTAGATTATTACTTTATTGGCAAGCTTTTTGTTTTTGATGCCAAGAAGTGTGGTTATTTTACATGTGCATAGATTGTAAATATTTTACTACACTTTTTTACAGATTTATATTATGCTGAAAACTGCTAGATATCTGCACTGTAGTCGGCAAAGGAATTGAAAAGAAAACAAAAAGAAATTGAATCTATTAAAATAAGAAATAATAAAAAAAAAATGGGAATAACTGTGAACAAAATGCTTCTTTAGGTGATATAACATTGTAAATAGTTCAAATTAGACCATTTTTTGTTTTTAATCAATCAAAAATATAAATATGACAGAAAATGCTCTATTTGGCGAAAAGTGTTAATAACATTATTTAAGTGATTTTTGGCTTTTCAAATTTCTGCTTACAATTGCATCTTCGTAAATACTATACTTGCCTGCTTAAGTTATTCAAATTTTTGTTTCATTTAATGTTCATTCAGGTCAAACCTGGTTGGCTGGAACTTGCTTGGCTCGATTTTCTCACTGGCTTGATCTGGATGTAAAGGACCGATTTTATTCCATTAAATGTTAGCATACTGCTTTTCTCGAATTTCCTGAGTTTTTTTGCCAGACCCTGGGAGATGGAGACAATGGGGTTCGACTGTAGTAATCATAATGATCAATGATAATTAATCTTTTTACAATAAGGATAAAGCTACGGTACACAAAAAATGTACATGATTCTAAGTTTTCAGCATTATGAATCTGTTTTACAAACTGTTTTTATCCAGAATGTGAGTGGTATATATTATGTTTGCTATATAATTTTCAATGATCGGAGTGTTACATGGAGCTTGCGTAGATAGGGCAGATGGGTAAAATTGCTTCGGCAATCATGCTTATAAAGATCTCAGTTCATTAAATCCATTTTGGTGTTTTTTCTCATACTTAAAGCTGCACTCCCACAGATTGACTGTTTTGATCTTTTTTAAAAACAATGTCCTAGAATTAGATGGTTTGGGCATCAATGCCTTCAATTCAGTAATAAAAGATAACCAACAATTGAACAGATCTCAATTGTTTGGAAAACTTCATTTTTCTTAAAGCATTAGTTACCCTTGTAACTATTTTTTAACGTAAAAATGAATATTTCAATCTGCTCATTTGTCGGCAGTCCTATATCACTGTTTGTTAGATATTTACGCAAAAATTAGCTTATTCCAAGACAAGAAATAAAAAAAAGTTGTCAAAACAATCAATCTGTGAGAGTGCAGCTTTAAAAATGCCTTTTTGTTCCATTTATTCTTTCTACAGTACAATATATATCTTATATAATAGTCGAAAGTCAATAGTACTAACTGACATTGGGCATTGTTGTCAAAATTGAATTTTACAGTCAACAATGACTAAAAATAAAAAATCTGATTTTTTTAACATATGGTTATTCTAGGGTTGCAGACTTTTGCCAGCAAGCTTCATTGCTGGCTTCTGCACATGCCTTTGGGTTGGATTTTTTCAACCTGCACAGGAACACATGAAAGATATTTATATTTTGTCTCATTATGTGTCAGTTACAGTTGACTTTGGGTTATTTCTCTTTCAATCTGTGCACAACAGTACAGCTCATGATGTCCACAAATATACTTGTATAATATTAGTGGTGTACGAAATTGGAAAATTTAGTTAGTTGATAATACTGTTAAAAATGAATTGTTTTTAAATTAAACCTGGCTTTTATCACTATGTTTGTTTAAGTAGCCTCGACTGGTATTTATAAAACAAATTAAGGCAATTCCTTACCATATAATTTCTGAAATATTTCATTTTTTTAACTTCATTTAAAATACACATGTTTGTGTGTGTGTTTTTTTAATAATACACATTAAAATTGATTTTTTTTATATAATTTGGCTACCGATAGGAAATGACTAAAGATTTACGAGAACCAGCCCTTACTAAACAGAATCCTCAATTAATAATGTCAAGTTAGAAGTAATCACTACTGTTGTGCACATTTTTGGTCGCCCCTCACTGGTTCAATATTCACTTTGTGTTTATGATCATACTCATTATTCTAGTCTCGTTTGTCTTCTATGCTGCTCTAGATATGCAATTAAATATAGTAATCAACTTGGGTTGTGTTTTTTGTTTCTAGTCCATTAGATTTTGATTTTAGCTGCGTTTTTATGCCACTTACACCATGGCCTACTTACGTAATATGGAACATACTCTTTATCATAGTCCGTCTTTGTCATTATTTTTTATACTAAGAAATCCTATCAAATCAAAGGAGGAAGTTTGATAACCATTTAATACACATTATTAGTCCCCTACCGGTTTCACAGGAGGGGACGTAAGGTTTTTTCTCTGTCCATCCATTCACAAATTTCTCAGTCCTGCGATAACTCGAGAAGTATCAAAGCTAGGTTAGTAAAACTCAGTATGTGAAAAGAGGGCAATATGGAGATTATGCATGTCAGTTTATTTTTTACGTCAGATAAAGTACCGGTAATGCAGAGTTATGGCCCTTGATTTATTAAAAATATAGCCAATTTGGTCCTGTGATAACTCAAGAAGTATCAAAGCTAGGTTAATGAAACTTAGTATGTGGAAAGGGGGCAATTTGAAAATTATGCACGTTAGTTTATTTTTTTCGTAAGACAAAGATATGCAGAGTTATGGCCCTTGACTTAAAAACAATTTGGTATGGCCTAAATACGAATAACCCCATCATGTATGTTGCTGTAGGCAAGTCTTTAACTGCAAAAACTTGTCCCAGCTGAATTGGTACTGCCACATTTTTAGGCATGTAACTTCACTGTCCATTCATAATGCACCAGTCAATTGTAACCCCCACTAGGTGTGAGGAATAGTGGGGACTTTGCCTTCCGTCCAGCCAACCCCGGCTAAAATCCCCGCCTTGCGGGGACGAACAGATGGTAAAATCCCTGGCACCTCAGGGACCCTAGGTAAGGCCCATTCCCCGCTATATTTAAAGCAAAGACAAAACCACTGCATTCACCCGGCACTGTGGCCACCTGAAAGGTAAAAACTCGGCCTATTACCCAGGCTATGTCCGGTATACCTCCGGACCTGGGGGGGGGCCGTGGTTACAATTGACTGGTGCATAAGTTTATGCATTTGTTAAAGCTGCACAGTTTGACATTTTTTTCTAAGAACCAGCTAAGTTTGGCATCAATTAAGGCATATTAGATAACTCAAAATAGAACAGATCTCAATTTTTCGAAAAATGGTCTAGTTTCTTTAAGTGATAGTAACGTTTTTAGTCATATAAAACCAATTTTCAACCATAAATATGAAAAAAACTGCGATTAAATCTTTAGTCAGTCTTCTTTTATCACTGGTTTCCAGACATTTATGCAGAAACTGAGGAATTTTAGGCAATAAAATAAAAACAGTAATCAAAATCGTCAATCTGTGAGAGTGCAGCTTTTACATCATATCTTAACCTTAATTCCTGACTTTTTCTGTCCATTTTGAAAAAAAAATATGACTAAGTCACTTTTGGAATGAAGTACCTGCAAAAATTGTGATTTTTCTCTGTGAAGTTAGGATATTTAACCATGAATGCCACCAAAAAATCCTGCTTAAACTCCGCACCTGCAATAGGGGCATGGTAAGGTGTTAGTCAAGATGTTGAGGCTTTTCATGACAGCAATTTCATCTCATTTGAGATTATTTTCTTAAAATTAGAAAGCAATCGTGACCCGTTGGCTCGATATCACTTGGCTCAAATTACAGCTTGGCTCGATTTTCACAAGACTAAAAGTAATTTGGCCGGTCCCTTGGATTTCGAGCCAAAGTGTTTTCAATTGTACATATTTGGCATTGGAAATCGCTAAGACATTCTGACCCGTAAGATGGACAGAAAAAGGCCTGAATATTGTGACAAAACCAGGTTTTTAATGATTGGCAAAAGAGATTCAGTTTCAACTGTTTCTTCTATTTTTTGTATTAAACAGTGACCTTGATCCTAAGGGCCCCAAACACAATCCCATGGAAGACCTCCATAAACTCTTTCTACATATCAAGTTTGGTCACAGTATAATGTCAACCATAACTGAAACAATAATCTATTTTTAGTAACAGTGACCTTGACCCTAGGGGGCCAAAAGGCAATCCATGAAAGCTCTGCATGAACTTGTCCTATATACCAAATTTGGTCACACTATGTCAACCCTTACTTGAGTTATTCAGTACTTATCATATTTCTATTTTAACCTTGACCTAGACCATAACTCTCAGGGCCAAAAACACAATCTCAGGAAAGGTCTCTATAAACTCTTCCTATGTACCAAATTTGGTACCAATATGAAGACCCTTACTTAAGTTATTCAATACCAACCCTTTTTCTATTAATAGTAACCTTGACCTTGATCCTAGGGGCCTCAAATGCATTCCCATAAAAGGTCTCCATAAATTCTTTGTATATACCAAGTTTGGTCTCTTTATGTCAAACCTAGCTAAAATTATTCAATACATAAGGCCACTTTGACGCTGCCCTAACACCAGCCCGCCCGAACAATGACGCAAGTCATTCAAATAACTTGTTTTCCCTTTATGAAAATGTGGTTAGGACTATAAAAATGTACCTTTCAAAAGAAATTAAAAAAAAGTTAAAAAGAAAAAAAAAAACATTCAAGGGCCATAATTTGTATTTAGGGCTAACATGGAGTCATGTTCCTTGTTTTGAGATGGTCGTCAATAATTCTGCGAAGTATTAAGTGCATTGAATGAAGGGTATAGAAGTTTTTTATTAAAATCCCAACTTGCCCTAAAACTTTAACCTAAGTCAATCAGGGGCCATAACTTGTATTAAGGATAATATGGAGTTATGTAACCTCATTGTGTGATGGTCCTGAACAATTGTGTGAAGTATTAAGTCAATTGAATGAAGAGTATAGAAGTTATCAATAAATATCCCAACCTGCCCTAAAACTTTAACCTAAGTTCCATAGTCAATCAGGGGCCATAATTTGTATAAAATATAATATGGAGTTATCTAACCTCATTATGTGATGGCCCTGAACAACTGTGTGAAGCATTAAGTCAATTGAATGAAGGGTATTGGACTTATAAGTGAAAATCCCAACTTGCTCTAAAACTTTAACTTAACGACGCCGGGGCGAGTAGTATAGCCCTCCCTATTCTTCGAGCTAAAAATGAACAACATTGACATTAGAAAAAGACCACCATCAATTATTATCACTTTGTTTAACAAGATAGTATATTGAAGGTGAATGTTTATTTCTTTGTCCAGGGTTATCCTGTGACCAGTAAATCTTTCCATTTGTTTTACAGTCAGAGGACTTTAAATTAATAGCTAGATTTTCATACCTGCCTTTTCATCCTTTTTTTCCACCACCCCTTAAAACTTTATTGACTCTAATAAAATGTTGATCTAGGGTCTGTTTTTGAGTATCGGTCCGGTACAGTTCAGGAACAGCGTTTATTCACACCTACGTTGTCAAACTATAACATTCACATGTCAAAAACGAGAATTGTAACGATCGTGTTCATGGTTTGTCTAGAAACACATGTATATGGTCCTTTATGCTATAAGAAAGAGCATGAACACATAATCAATGGTGAAACAGTCATCAAATAAAAAATAAAACTTCATCCCCCCATTAACAAAAAAATGAATTAAAATCTAGCAAATAAATTATATTGACCGTATGCTTAATTATATCGTAGTGAATCGGCATCATGTGAATTCAAGACATTTTTTAAAATAATGGAGTCCAACTTCTTTGTGGGTAGACACATTGGAATAAACAAGAATGTTTAATTGTACACTTTATATATTTGTTTTCTGCACATAGATCTACAATAATTTATTACTAAAACATGAAATGACACCATCACTTTCATGGTTACAAAACATAAATGGAATATATATAATTATGAATAATAACCGAATTATAAGACAATTAAAATAATCAACAATACACTTCCTGATGTCAGAGCTAACATAAAAAAGGTTTAAGGAATAAAATATTCGTCAAGTACAAACCTATGTTATTTATTTAAAACATTACGGCTTTAATTATAATTCCAACTTTCAGTCTTAATTCAATTGTACTTCTCTTCAAATTTTACTGCGCATTTTGTATGATAAATCAATCCTGAATGACGCCATGGTAAAAACTTCTCTTCAAATTTTACTGCATATTCTTTATGATAATTCAAACCTGAATGAGGCAATGGTAAAAACTATACATAACACTTCTGAACAAGGTATGATTCTTCACCCGTACAACTGTACTTTATCATTCTAGGAAATGATACTTATTCTTCATATTGCACATCAATAACTTATCTTAAACACAATCTGTACTAACCTTAAACACAATGTGTATTATAATCTAACATATTTTGTACTTATCTTAAACCGTTTTTTTTACTAATCTTAAACACAATTTTTGTACTTAAACAAAAGAAAGTCATGTATCTTAAACAAAAATTGTTTGAACCCTAAAAAAATTACTAAAAATCTTAAACAAATCTTTCGTACTTTCATTAAAAAGAATGTGTTCTTTAATCTTAAAAACAATTTGAACTAATCTTGAACACAATTTTTGCACTTATCTTAAACACACTTTATACACAGGAATGTTTGTGTGAGTATTATCGCCTGCTCAATGATATTACATTAATATTTTTTGTAAATGTACACACACATTTTCTACAAATGTGATCGTAACACATCCATAACATGATCAATGCACAAGTATATTAAAACATGCATCAATCTTTGCAAATATGTCAGCACTATTTTTATTGAAAACGTCACAAGTCTATAAAATGGTGTTTTCACTCTAATGAAGATAACATGAGAAGCTGCTTGAGGACTTTAGTTTGACTTGTTTCCCGAATTTCACCAGCTAAAAACATCTCATCCACGACGCTGTAAACCTGAAAAGACAAAAAAAATAAACACATATAAAAAACACCTAGGGATTTTCAGGGGGTCCCAGCCAGACAATTGTATCAGGTGTTCTGCATCAGGGAAATCCCTGCACAAGTTAAATTATGTTGATGCAACATTGTCACTAAACATGTATACTTTTTGTTTTCACCGGGTAATCCGGTTCCCCCACAAGACATGAACACACTCTCATCCAACATCATGCCAACGAGAGTGACTTAGTATAAGTAATCATTACTTTCTTCACAATTGTTGTAAAATACATAATGCTTAAACATAAACATGCATAGTGGTACAACATCTTACAGTGACAGTTTTTGTTTAATATTTGATAATAGATGACCTAAGCATGTCACCTTTAGCCATTAACTGTTTCTGAGCTCATTTTTTTTATTTGTGTTAATAAATTATTATTTTTTTCTACAAAATAACATTTTATTATATTATAATTTATTGTATCTTTTAATCCAGTTATAAATCATCATTATTAAATAAGGGATAATATTAAGTACCTAAATGGCTTCCAACCTATTTGAAACAGATATGGAAAATGACCTTTCACCTTCATAGTACAAAGATACATTATTGCAATGAATGAAGCATTGGAGAGCATGCCACTTTTACACAAAATATTTCAATATATTTTTTTTAAATATCTGAGGTATAAATTTATGATTTTTTTTTATGCCTGGCAGACCCATAAAATTTTGGCATCATTTCAAGCGGTCTCATGAGTAGAGAAAGAATTGTAAAAAATCTACTGAATATTTCTTAATAAACACACATTTATGCACTAGAATTTTGCCAAATAGGTCATTCCTCATCCGATTTCAGTTGATTCAATTTAGCACCAAGATACCAACGGCCATAACTTTATCTGTAAAGTATTTTCAGTTTTTTTGATAATTGTCGCCAGTAAGAGGAAATTCCTTCCATTTAATCATTGCAAAATTATATAGAGTCACCAGGTATCAACAATGGCTTAACAATGAGCTTCTCTTCATTTATACCTTGTAGAAGTTGAAGACTAGATCAAGCTCACAGACGTTGTGGAAATACTCGTTAAGGACCTCGACAAAGTTGTGTATGGCCTCAAGGTATGCAAGGTTGTTGTCACTGACATCCACACATATACAGAAGTACAGGCCTGCATACCGCCGGTACACTATCTTGAAGTTCCTGAACTGAAATACATGTATTAGCTTTTATTCGTGTAGCAGTGAATATTGGGCACAAAAGGAACAAAATTTAATGAATCACAAATGAGATTAACAGACATTCAATTAAATTCTAATACTGAAAAGTCTGACATTATGCCAAGTATATTAACAATTAAATCTTTTATTGCATTATAGTTTATCATTACTTACATATAAAGATTGCAGTTTTAACAATTGGCAGCCAGTTTACAGTTGGCAGCCACTTTATATTCAGCCATATAAAGCCTAGCGCGCTCTTCCGCAGCCATCTTATGTATGGCTGCCACTTAACAGTTTGTAGCCAGTTAAAATGAATTTCTCAAAAAATCTTTATTACAATCCAATGAATTGAAGAGAACTTAAGTAAGATATTGATGGATATCAATCAAGAATTTCTGTAACTAATTAAGGCCACCTGAAATCTGACTTTAACTGTAGTTATAGCTCACATTTATCTCAATGGTGGTCATAGTGTTAGGGAAAGTCATTGAATGTATTTATCCTAAAAAACAGCAGGGTAATTTACCTCAACAAAGTTAGTATGTTTGGCATCTCGCACTGTCACAACAGCGTGAACTTCTTCAATAAGTTTCTGTTTTTCATCATCATCAAAATGCATGTACCACTTGGCCAGTCTGGTTTTACCAGCTCGGTTCTGTATCAATATAAATCGAATCTGAAAATAAACAAATAAAAACAGTCTTGAACATACAAATCAAGAACATGTATTGGAATTTGATTGATTACGGGTCAAACAGTCAATGAGTCATAAATAAAAAAGTGGTGCTTCTGAGGACTTGAGACCTTCTAGATATATACATAAAGTGCAAGATGGTTATGTTCAATAATGCTTTGAAATAAGGTATCCGGGATTGTTATTATCATGACTATATACTATTTAAAAAAAATGATACTGAATGGAACAATGACAAAAATGTATTTTAGTAAAACACTTGACAAAAGTAATTTAATCTTAAATTTTGTCAGAAAATAATTAATAGCACATCTACATGTATTTCCAACCAATATTTTTTGTTTCTTCATTCAGATTGGCAATCATCAGAATCAGAACTTTCATATGCAATAACTTATTCACTTGTCCAAATAATTCATTAATTGTAAGCTGATTTTTATTGTTCAATTTGTTATCAATTCTTCTGATTTATATTTAATTAATAGGTTTTACTCCTATCACCTATTTATAATGTGACATTAACTTTATAGGAAAGCGAGCAAATGGTGCATGGCTATTATTAGCATACATGCCATATCCCCCGGCGGCGGAAAAATCCCCCGGAATTTCGATCCATCCCCCGGTCTCCCGGCGGGAGATAAAAATCCCCCAGAATTATAAAATAAAAAGAAATAAAATTTTTTTTTTTTTTTTTTTTTTTAGAAATTTTACATCAGGCAATAATGACAAAGTAAGTGAAAACACAGTATGTGACTGAATGTAAAGAAACAACTCCACAAGGGTGAAATGCCAAAAGGAAACTTTTACAACAAGTGATCAATTAATTTGTAGTAATTATCAAAGGCAAAGAAATATTACTCTTTTGGAAGGAAGAAATTAATAATATTTATTCTATTCTCTTATTGTCTGAAAGTCATCAAGCTGATAGAATTAAGCACAATTTTTTAAAAGACTTTGGAGGAAGGTAAATTTAATTTAATTGTCTCAAAAACATATTTTTCCAATGACATATTTTGTTCTGCAAGTGCATTACAGTATGACATGACAGTGTATCATAAGAATATGATAAATCATGACATAAAATAATTCTGTATAATGAAAAAGTTAAGAGGTTTTCAAAGCAAACTATATGTGAATACATTTTTTCGTACTTGCGTCTAAAAATACTTTAAAATTTCGCCAACTTAGACCTGCTAAAAAAATCCCCCTGAATACAACCAAAATCCCCCTGAATTTTCAGCCTTTTGAACAAATCCCCCTGAATGGTCTCCAGAAAATATGGCATGTATGTTATTAGTCATTTTTGTATCATAAGTTAATCCAGTAATTGTCCTGGTTCAGGTAAACCTGAAAGGAAAAGTGTGCCCAAAGTGTGGTTTGAACCCATTACTGCCAGAACACAAGCCCAGCCCCGGGCTAACCAACTGAGCTAACCGGGCAGCTGGTTCTTTACCCGGGTCACGGACACTACGGACCATGGACATTACGGACCAGACATTACGGACCAGATTTAGGGACACTACGGACCAGATTTAGGGACATTACGGACCATCTCCAGAAACTTACGGACCATGATTTATAATGTTTTTAAACATTTTATTCACTCATTGGTCTTAAATTTGTTAATAAAAACTTGAATATGAGTGCTCAGTATGACAATTATCTTTAATGTAACTGAAAAATCCCCAGAAATTGCCAGTTTTAAACATCAGTTTGCAAGTATTGCAACACACGTTTTCACACGTTGTGAACGTTGGCAACATCTACGCTGTGGTACAGGTATAACAGTTTTCTTACAAGATTGGATGATGAACTTGGTAAACATATAACTAACATAGATTTCAAATTTCGACAAATTTCAGTTCCAGGAATGATTAAAACTGATTAACCAATAGCTTGTGTTTAAAACATCATTTTAACATAGTTGTTATAAATACATAGGTCTTATACACCTTTTGGAATTTCACAAGATTTTATATTGAACCATTGATGTATTCGAATTTCACGGGATTTTTCACAGTTATATGGAAGATATAACGTCATACGGAGCACTCATATTTAAGTATTTATTAACAAATTAAAAACTAATGAGTGAATAATTAAAAAAAATCTATGTTTAAATCATGGTCCGTAAGTTTCTGAAGATGGTCCGTAGTGTCCCTAAATCTGGTCCGTAATGTCCGTGGTCCGTAGTGTCCGTAATTCCTTTACCCACATACACTACACTCCTCCCCATTAACCCTTTAGGCCAATGGAGGCTCTACTGCTGTTCACCGCTGCAACCATTAAAGTAAACCTCAGCGGAAAAGTAAGCCCGGTGTGGGGCTCGGACACTAGCACGGCGCTATAAATAACTCAGCCAGTCGGGTGTCTGGTTGTTACCCGCTCACACTCTAAACGGTTTACCCCACCCACCCAGCCCCCTCCTTATTACTGTATCCGATCATGACAACTGGGTGGTGATTGCATTTGTCGTATTTTGGTGCATTTTTATAACTATCCAAAATATAAATGGGAATATAATCAAACGATCTGACGATAGAAATCAAAGTTTAAAAATAATGTAAACATTACCATTTTTGCCGGAAACACTCCCCCATCAAGTGCGCATGCGTAATTGAATTTATGGTACGGTATAAATCAACAAGGTTATTGATTCGGTCATCATTGGTATGTTTATTTTTTGTTATTGTTTTTTTGTGTGTGGTTTGGTGTTATTTTAAGTTTATTTTTCTAGTGTGCAAATGTATGACGATTAGCTATTTAAGTGTTGATGAGAAATTAAGTTTTTCTTGTTAGAGATAATATGATCACGTTATGTTCAGCGTATTGATCTGACATGACACATCACCTGACAATCGGTACACCTCGGCCACGACCACACAGAATTGACCATCCCGAAGCTTTCCGGAGATGGCCGAATTGTTACAATTGGTCATATGAGTCAAAATAAAACAACTTCAGAAAAGATGTCAGGCATTATTTCAAAGGAACAGTGTTTCAGATGCTTTAAAGATATGTTAGCTTGTTCTGATGTGCTAGACGACCTGTGGGAAATACGCTATTTTGAAACTGAATGTTACTTATCAAAGAAAACAATAATTAATGTAAACAGAAATAAATTTCAAAGTGAAAGCGAAAGTAGAAATGAAGTTCTACAAGAAGACACAAGTTTAAGCAACGATGAAGCAACCGAGATGTACAATAATACTGACTGTCAGATACTTTCCGTTGAATACCATGTACTTTACAGCGAAAGTTACTCTGTACCTGTGCTCTATTTCAACTGTCACTTACCGGATGGACGGCTACTAACATTGAACGAAATATGGAGCCAAGTTCCATTAAACTATCAAGAACGGTTGCAGCAGGATAGATGGACGTTCCTCACACAAGTTGAACACCCATATCTAGGGCGGCCCTTTTACCAACTGCATCCTTGTCACACTGACAAACTTATGGCGATGGTGGCCAAGGTACCAGGGGGCGTGGCACGGAATTACGTCATCAGTTGGCTGTCTTCTGTTGGACCAGTCGTCGGACTAAATTTACGACCAGAGTATGGTATGACCCACTTAACTGTCGGTTCAAAATAAAGTGGAATCATTATTAATATGATTCAATCACCTACGCCTCTCCAAATATTCACGATAGCCCAGTGGTTGAACTTTCGCTTCGCCTGCGGAAGGTCGCGGGGTCAAACATAGGCCGTGTCAAACTGAAAGAAGTTAAAACATGGTACCAGCAGCTCCGTTGCCTAGCGCTCAGCATTAAAATGGTAGTAATGGGCAAATGGTGTACTCAGTACTGGTTAAACTCAGAAGTTGTATCCCTAGCACGTTAAACAACCCAGAGTTTGGGTATCGCACCAGGATCTCTTGTATCTCACTCTGATTCTTCTTGAAAGTATTCTGATACCTTTACTGTCACGTCTATCTCTTGTATCTTATGGTATTTAAAACACCACGATCCAAGCGGTGGTCAGACTATAATGCAGCCAATATGCACGGGCAGAATTTGATAAACTCAACCAAATATGTTCTTCGCGAAACTTCGTAATTCACTGGATTTCCATGAACAGTTGATCGTGAGACATGCATTGTTTGACAGGAAAGTGGTCAATGCTTTAGTACGTAATTCTAATATTAATATATTATATCATAAGCAAGCGTCTTTATCACAAATGCATCAGCGTCATTTAAAAAAATATATAGCTTGATTTCTTAGGTAACAATGTGACTTTGTTATTGAACTGATCGTCAATACCATCGTTAACATTGTGAAATGGCCGTCCAATGCCTAAAGGTCGCACAGTATAGGATGATGCCTATTTTTTTAAAATTCTTTAATGCATTATCATGTTTAACTAATTTGACTTTAACGACAGAACAAGACATAATTTAGGTACAGATAAAAATAATAGCCTTCATAAATGTTTTTTTTTTAAATTGATAGCTACGTTGCCATAAGTTCCCAGGTTGAAAAAGCGCTAAAACATCGCTTATATTTTTTTATCTGACTGAGCCTCGATCATATATATGCATTTTTGTGTGGTGTCCTTAACAACTTTGAGTGCTACTAGCTATGCAATTTATGTTATGCCTTTCACGAGAACAGTGACATGTGTTAAGACTGTTTTGTAATTGTTTTTCATGTATGTGCTCAGTAATAACTTTCAAAAAGAATCAAATTAAACCGACGAGAAGACTGAATTAATTAAAAACATCGGGTGGTATATTGGGAGGTGGCTTTACAGGGTTAAATAAAACCCTGGTGAAAATTAACCTCCGATGTCTGTTTTTGTTACACCGAAGTATCAGGGTGTTTGGTTTTGAATAAAACGGCTTTCTAGTGGTTAAAAGAAACTCGTAAATGTTTAAGCGAAACTTAAGCGCACATTTGAATAGTTAATGTGTATAATGTCGGACGGGAGAAGACCTCTGTGCATTGTTACATGTGTCTGCGTGGCAGTATGCATTTTGCTACTAGTGTTAACCGTGTACTTTGCGTCTTTAACATGGGATAGTAAATCAGGTATTGTATTATATTTTCCTTCATGTATTTTGAACTAATTTATCCACTGTAAGAACATTTCTCGTATGACCTGTCATGTTCACTAAACCATGCTAATAGTTGTGTGCTCTGTGGTAAAGAGTTATGTTATATATATATATATCGACTTTCGATACAAGATATAGTATTGTGTTTTTATGCTAATTTAATACACATATATTTTAAGTAATCAGATGTACAATCACACTATTGAATAAGGTGAACTGTTTGGTATCATCCCAACGGGTTTAAAATTTACAAGGTTGAGGAATCACGTGACTTCAAATGGGTTCTCAAATGGGTCACCACGGGTCACAACCGGTGTAAACAAACAAGGAAGTGACGTTAAGTTCTAAATAACTTCACGGACGGAACTTGACGTAATTTTGTGAAACGATGCAACGCTGAAAGTTTGGCCAAGGATTGCATCATTAAAATACAAGCAAATCTAAAATATTTCACACGTGTAGAAGAAGCGAATAACATAGCCTTTTGTAGGCTAAGAAGTATTTTCATATTTTTTTTCTTACATAAAAGTTTACATCCTCGTGACCCGTGGTGACCAATGTGGGAACCCCTTTGAAGTCATCTAAGTGAAATCCTAACCCTTTATAGAGGAAGAATATGTAAATTTTATAGGATAAAAGTATTGCAAAAACGCTATTTTTACCTTGAACGCTTGACAGTTCAGTCTTTCAGTTGATAAAAAGCAACAGTACAAACTGCTATAAATTTATCTATCATGTTTTTTCGGTCATTTAATTTGCATTTATTAAAGCTGCACTCTCACAGTTATATCATTTTTACAACTTCTTTTATTTTTTGTTTTGTAGAGAGCAAATATTTGCGTAAATATCTGCAAACCAATGATCTAAGTTTGCTGACAAAAATCAGATCGTAGATTTTCATATTTCCGTTTCAAAAAATGATGTTTTATGACTTAAACCGTTACTAACGGTTTATGGAAAATGCATAAAACATCATTTTCTTAATTCTATATAAAAATCTGCGATCTAATTTTTTGTCAGCAGTCTTATTTGACTAGTTTCCATGGATTTTCGCAAAAATTTGCTCGTTCCAAGACAAAAACAGGAAAGTTGTCAAAACGTTGATCAAATCTGTGAGAGTGCAGCTTTAAAACATAACATCATTCAACCTGTTCAGTGTGAAGCTTATTTTTACATTGGGTACCTTAATCACACTTTAAGCAGTCTTCCAGAGGTTATTTTTAGATCTTAGCTTTGCTTTTTGGCCCATTTGAACCATAAAACCCCTGGAATGTAATGTATGCATGTGATAGTCTTATGAAAGGTTGATACTTTTAACAGGAATTCCGGAAAAAATGGCGGTAACCAAGGAGAAATACGCCACGACGGCAGATGGCAAAGATATCAATGTGTAAGTGTATCGGACCGTAGACTTTTATTGTTTCCTTTGTACGCAAGTTTCCTTTGAAGTTCATGTATAACAGTTTTTTTATGTACATATTTATGAAATGACTTCTGCCGACCAGTTTACAGAGATTTTTATTTCGGTTTTTTTTTGTAATAATAATGTATTCGATCTAAAAAAAAGTTATCTTATGTCCAAGGTGTTTTTAGTAACCAATGTGCTTCATAATCCCTTATGACTCGTCTGATGGTTTTTCAAATCCATACAATGTCAGTTTTGATTCTATCAACACTATCGGATTTTGGAAAAGGGGGCACCATTTTCATCACCAAAGTTATACCAGCTTGACTTGGTTTATGTCGATATCTAAGAAATTAAGAAATGCTCAGACATGCACCATTTCAATTAAAAAATGCCAAAAATTAAGCCATGCATATTTAGGTTCTGGTGTTGAGACATTCTTGTACAGCAGAGCGACTATGTTATGCGTAGATTTATCATTTATCAAACTTCCGAAGAATGAGAATTGGATTTAGAGTGCATGTCTTCAGTTACGCTCCCAAGCTGTGCACCGCTAACGCAAAATCATGGAACCGCCCCTGCATACATCATGCTTTGTAGTTTGTGCGAATAAATTTCGTGCCACAAGCGTTTGTTCCCTTAGAGAATATATTGTTTTAAGGAGTGTACGGATTGCAAAACAACTACGTATTTCAGTTTTGGAATGAGTAGTACTGATAAATCCATTTCTCCCTCTAATGTTTACAGTTTTATGGCGCTTTTCAGGTACACGTTACGTAACGGACGGCAGTCTGAAGTTCGGCTGATCGACTGGGGCGCAATCATTACCCACATCCGGGTCCCTGACAAAAACGGACAGATTGATGACATCACTCTTGGATACGACACATTTAAAGGTCTATACACTTGACTTAAAGTTCGAAGTTTTATTATAAAGGACGTTTTGCAAGCACTACGAATACAGCTATTCACAGTATTTTCCATATTGTGGTATGGTAACATAACATGTACCTTTGAAATAAAACAAAACAGTCCCGGGTTGACGGCCGAGTGCGACTTGTCAATCCACTGTAACATAACTGGCCTGACCGATGAATTAGTCGGATGTCATCTGTTTTTTTCTCAGGATGAATATTCCAGGACAAGATGCCAGTCTCGGTTTGGTTATGTCGAAATTCTTTGTAAAATTGTTTGATTTAGTATTTATTTATATACATTAGAGCTTTATTCCCACAAATTATCATTCCTGTCTATACTGTCCTTGATTACAGACGGCTATGACACGAACCCGTTCTATTTTGGCGGCATCATTGGTCGCTATACCAACCGTATTGCGCGGGGTGAGTTCCGCCTTGACGACCAGACGTACAATCTTACCGTTAACAACGGCGGTAACCTGCTCCATGGCGGGAATAGGGGATTTGACAAGGTGGGACCAAGAGAGAATACACTTGTTTGCATAATATGTAGTTTGTGTTATAAAATTACTGTTTCTTTGAAGAGAATTTTTTTTTATAATTCAGTCGAAACCCGTTTGCTCGATATCGCCTGGCTCGATGTTTTCGTTGGCTCGATGTCGCTTGGCTCGATATTCTCGTTGCCTCGATATCGCTTGGCTCGATTTTCTCGTTGCCGCCCCCCTTTCAGCGTTAGATATGACTAAGTATTACACATACAATCTATTCTTTATGGATCTACTTAAGTTCATGTTTAATATAGCGTCTGTGGGAATCCGAGATCACGCAAGACGGCGTCATGATGCGGTACACGAGCGCAGACGGGGAGGAGGGGTTTCCGGGAGAGGCGCGCGTCAACGTCCACTTCCGGTTGACGGCCGAGAACGAGCTGGTTATCGACTTCAAGGCCACTTGCACCAAACCGACTGTCATTAATTTGACCTCGCATCCGTATTTTAATCTTGCCGGACATGTAAGATTGTTTTTTTTTAACATTGCTGTGTTTGTCTTGATAACCTTTTTAAAGATGGCAAATATGAGCTTTCTTTAAGACTAATATTGATTGGTCATGAAATACCTGAAACAAGGCCAATGTTTGTATTCTTCATTCGAAAATGGATCCGGGCTTTTTCTTTTACCCCTGGCCACAGTATCACAGAATTACTTTAAGTCAAATCTATGTCAAAATCTTAAATAATTTTAACATATAACATCAAAAGTAATCCAATATTGTGAATGATTATTCACTTTTTAAAAGCGCATTATTTCATAGCAAATTAATGTTTGTCTAAAACTTTGGTCCAGACCCTGAAGTAACAATTTCCTACAGCGAAAAATGTATATTTTTAAGATTTTGAATCATATTATGCTTTTATGTGGTAAAATGAGTTGAGATTGAGATTTGATTCAAGAATATTTGTTCTTTTGAGATCAGGGCATAAACTACACAGGCATGTATTTTTTCCTGACAGTAACTCAAACATTAACATCTTTACTTTCACCAGGCTGCGGGCTCTCTGGAAGGCCACACGATCCGAATGGACGCTGAAAACTATACTCCTTTAAATGAAAACAGTATACCAACAGGTATTCAGTTTCGTTTCTCATTTGAAATTTAAGATGTTTGGTCCACAGAGTATTGACTTTGCTAAACTTAAATTTATTTATGCAATTGACCTTAATTAAGATCGTGATGAATTAGTTAGGCCTGCTTTATAGCTATTAACCGCCAAGAGAGATATTTTAATACATTCGAAACCCGTTTGCTCGATATCGCTTCGCTCGATTTTTTTACTCTTTTATGTTAGCATTCCCGCTTGGCTCGAGATTTGCGAGGCTCGAAGTATTTTTGCCAGTCCATGAGATGTCGAGCCAACGGGTTTCGACTGTATACCGATTATATTTACAAATTTGTTGAGAAAAAAATAAATAAATGAGCTCTGACCTTAATGCTGTATATTATTTTTGTTTTTTTGATTAACATATTGTTAATTCTTTTACAGGCGAGATAGCTCGAGTTAAGGGGACGGCCTTCGACCTCACGACGGACACGGATTTCGCTCAAAGGCTGCCGGCAGTTCCGGGAAACGTCGGGTTCGACCACAACTTTGTGTTTGGGAAGCCAGGATGGGACAAGCACATGGCTAGGTAGGGTGCACTGTGACGGGAAAGATGTGTGTGAAACAGAGCATGTACTCTGGGGCGAAAACGGGATTTGACGTTTTAAGGGGCTTAATGTAGGGGCCTTAGCTTTTGACTTGCGCCTCTCCCCCAAAACCGAGATTTATCTGGCTTATAGTATTGGCTTGGGGGTTTGTGGGTACCCCCCCCCCCCTCCCCCTAGCAATTTTCAACAATTCCTGGTCCGAACTGGTGCATTTTGGGCGTATGTAATTACTTCTGTCTCCTCTATTGAAAGGGAAAGTGAACGATTTTGTTTGCGCCGGATGCGTTCCCGTGGATCCGCTAGTGGTACTATCTAATGGTGACTGCAGTTGCTCGTTTTGACGCCTTGTGTTGGTGACTAACTTGTATGGTGAATGTGAAAAAAGACTCTTCACTGATGGTCATTTTCTGCATATATGTATTCCGTATTTGTAGTATACCATCCAATACCTTCCGTTTTTATTGTTGATAGCATCTGATGTTATGTTGATTTATAAGAATGATGAATGTTACCGTGATGATAATACAGTCAAACCCCGTTGGCTCGAACTCGCTTGGCTCGGTTTCCTCTTTGGCTCGAACTGGATGTAAAGAACCGATTTCTTTATACTGAAGGAAAGCCATTCCGACGAGCCAACGAGGTTTCGACTGTAGATTGAAGTACATTTTCAGCCCATAATGATGAAGACATGCTCAATTCCGATTTACAGCGTTACATAGCGTTATTTGTAACTGTCGTATACAACTGCATTTTCAACCATGTGCTATTTTTTAAAACCGAGGTTTCATTTTGTTTGTGTCTGTTTATTAATTTCATAAATATACTGAAATGATTTACGAAAGTCAAACCGCTACCATTGACAGTCATGTCGTGCCAAATTAATCACTTTATTTTCCTCGGCTTTAATTCAGGGTTTATCATGCGGGTACCGGTAGACAAATGGATGTTTACAGCACGGAGCCCGGTGTCCAGGTATACACAGCCTACTATGTTGACGCACCAAAAGGGAAGGGCGGAGCTAAGTATGGACAATGGAGCGGCTTTTGCCTGGAAGCTCAACACTACCCCGACAGTCCAAATAATGTGAGTTAAAATATAATTGGATATGATTATATATAATTATATCGTGATATATATGGTAAATAATGTTTGTTCTATAAAATAATAATATAAAAAGGACGGGTTGTCATAAACTGGCAATTCTAAAATGGAAAAAATGGATAAAAGGAGTATTTTATTTTGAATGCGGTAGGATTTTTTAAGTTTAATGAAACAAACAATCGGTCAAGTTAACTTTTATAATAGGACATTATTATCTAGAAAAGTTCTTGTACCAATAGCCATGTAAATCAGTATACATGTACTTGAAATAGAGTTACAAGTATTTTTCATGATTTTTGTGGATGTAAGTTTTATTTTGTTAATAAATAATATTTTCGTCTAAAAGTCGATTCTGTTTCCATTTGCACATGCGCATAAGTATGCTTCCGCTTGGTACGATTATCATTTTGATATATATGTTTTATTTTTTTACTTTTAGCCCACATTTCCATCAACAACTGTTCGACCAGGAGAGACATACAAACAGACAACTAAATACGCGTTCAGTGTTATACGCTAGTTTAACTTTAACAATTCATTATGCAAGCGTCCTAGTGCCACAAGCCATATAATTGATATTTATATAAGTACCTAATATCTCCTACTTGTCTTGTAGTTTTCTCCTAATTATGAGATAGTATCTCCTTATAAGGACTTAATATCTCATTAGTAGGACTAATTATCTCCTAATTACAAAATACTTATTATATAACTTATTATATTATAGAATGTGGAAGTAGGATGCTTCCATAATTCTTACTTTGAATAGTTTTACAATTACATGTATAATGTTTTGTGTGGATTGAGGCAGCTAGTATAAGTCGTTAACTGATTATATTAGAACTAGGGTATGTATAAAGTTCTAATGTCCTGGAAATCCTTTAAATCCTTGAATAAAACCATTGAAGATGTATATTTTGTTCAGTCAATTGTCATTCTGAATGTCCTTTTAATACTAGTATTTCGAATTATTTCGGAAATGCGAATGCCATTTTGAGGGCTTAGCGCAAGACTTGGTACAACGCCTTATTTCTCTATACCATGCAACACCTGTTTTGCATGAAGCCCACTATTAGAATAACAAATGTATGACGACAGTTTAAACAACAATGAAGATTATTTAATATTTCATGTCACATATCACCCTTATTGAGCCGTATTACAAAAAGGTCAGGGTTCAAGGTCAATGCCACTAACCTAGTCTCGTAACTAAAACACTCGACAGCGGTGAACCAAATTATATGGTATAATAGGCTGAGCCTCCGATGAGTTTTAATTTTTGAACTATTTATCATGTACAACTAGTGTTCGTGTCACACACTGCATAAGCAGTGTGTCTCTTTATCTTAATTAAAAGTAACAACAATGGCTGCAATGTTGTCTAGCTATATATAGCAATAATTATTATTTTGAAATGGATGTTATTGATGTAAAAAACAGTTAAACATATTTTTAAATGGGAGTTTCCCATTGTAAAGCCAGCTGCCATTGTGACTAGGAAACTACAAACATACAAAATTCTTCACATCGGGCAAACCGATCGACTTGACACTCAGGATGTCTTAGTTCGACCATTTCACATGTATTTAATGTATCTTTATTGATAACCTTTAAATCTTTCAAATATATTTTTGCTTTGCATGCATGAGAAAAGCCCTTTCAAAATGAACAGCTTGACTTTACAAAAAACATTCCTAAAGAGTGCATACAACATTCATACTACATTTAATTAACGTCAGTTGCGAGATCAAGAATTCAATATTTCCTCTTAACTGCATTTTAAAATATTAACAATAAAGGAAAGCACTTGTATTTCAAAATTACTGAACCTAGATGTAACATCTGGACAAGGATACAAGACACGTTTGCCGTACATAAAATTTGGGACAGTGATGCTTTATATATGTTTGCACCACACGATTCACGTGTCACACTTTTCACTGCCGGGCAGAAATCACTCTCTCAATCCTCTTGTTACCATGGTATGTCACACTCATGTCCTAGTTATATCCTTAAGGTCAAAATCACATTGACTAATCAAATTTCTTGTTGGTACAATGTACCTTACCAGACGTTTAATTGTCCTAGGTATTTTAAGTAATGGACGGGCGATCTTTGGTTTAGGGACCGACAGAACTTACATCCGTATAACCGACCAAATGACCGATTAAGCAAACCGGTTTGCCCCTCTTTGTAAAAGTCAACGGTAGTGATGACAGAACACTACGACTTATATGAAAATGCAACCAACCAGCAAACTTGCATCGGAATCTTGCTAGTAGCAAATGTGCGTTCTAAAAATTAAGCATAAAATGAGCATAACATTGCTGCTTAGTTGTTAAACGTTCACAGAACAAACCAATGATGTCCAGTTTGGCGTAAGTCATGTTTAAGAGGCATCTATAACATGTACTGTTGACTATAACTTCCGAAATATCATTTAAAAGTAAGAGTTTTACTAATTTCTATGTATGTAAATAATCATTTTCCGCACGCATTTACAAATATTTGGATGTCCAGTGTTATGTTATTTAAAACTGCACTCTCACAGATTAAACGTTTTTACAACTTTTTTAATTTCTTTATTGGAACGAGCTAATTTATGCGAAAATGCATTTCAACTAGCCATATAAGACGACTCTGTGACATCATCACAACGAGTCTGTGATATCATTACAATAAGCCATTGATATCCTTGTAACGAGCCAATGACATCATCGCAACAAGCCAGTGACATCATCACAACGAGCCAGTGATATCATCATAACAAACCAGTAACATCATTCCAACAAGCCAGTGACATCATCGCAACGAGCCAGTGACATCATCACAACGAGCCAGTGACATAATCACAACGAGTCTGTGACATCATTCCAACGAGCCAGTGACATAATTCCAACAAGCCAGTGACATCATCACAACACGCCAGTGACATCATCACAACGAGCCAGTGACATCATCACAACAAGCCAGTGACATCATCACAACGAGCCAGTGACATCATCACAACGAGCCAGTGACATCATCGCAACGAGCCAGTGACATCATCACAACGAGCCAGTGACATCATCGCAACGAGCCAGTGACATCATCACAACGAGCCAGTGACATCATCGCAACGAGCCAGTGACATCATCACAACGAGCCAGTGCCATCATCACAACGAGCCAGTGCCATCATCACAACAAGCCAGTGCCATCATCACAACGAGCCAGTGACATCATCACAACGAGCCAGTGACATCATCACAACGAGCCAGTGACATCATCGCAACGAGCCAGTGACATCAACACAACGAGCCAGTGACATCATCGCAACGAGCCAGTGACATCATCACAACGAGCCAGTGACATCATCGCAACGAGCCAGTGACATCATAACAACAAACCAGTGACATCATCACAACGAGTCTGTGACATCATCACAGCAAGCCAGTGACATCATCACAACGAGTCTGTGACATCATCACAACAAGCCAGTGACATCATCACAACAAGCCAGTGACATCATCACAACAAGCCAGTGACATCATCACAATGAGTCTGTGACATCAATACAATGAGCCAGTGACATCATCACAGCGAGCCAGTGACATCATCACAACGAGTCTGTGCCATCATCACAACGAGCCATTGACATCATCCCAATAAGCCAGTGCCATCATTACAACGAGCCAATGACATAATCACAACGAGTCTGTGATATCGTCGCAACGAGCCAGTGACATCATCACAACGAGTCTGTGACATCATCACAACGAGTCTGTGACATCATTCCAATAAGCCAGTGACATCATTACAATGAGCCAGTGACATCATTACAATGAGCCAGTGACATCATCACAACGCGTTAGCCAGTGATTTCATTCCAATTAGCCAGTGACATCACTACAACGAGCCAGTGACTTCATTCCAACTAGCCAGTGACATCATCGCAACGAGACAGTGACATCATCGCAACGAGACAGTGACATCATCGCAACGAGCCAGTGACATCATTGCATCACAACTAGTCTATGACATCATTGCATCGAGCCAGTGACATCATCGCAACGAGCCAGTGACATCAACACAACGAGCCAGTGACATCATCGCAACGAGCCAGTGACATCATCACATCGAGCCAGTGACATCATCGCAACGAGCCAGTGACATCATCACAAAAAACCAGTGACATCATCACAACGAGTCTGTGACATCATCACAGCAAGCCAGTGACATCATCACAACGAGTCTGTGACATCATTACAACAAGCCAGTGACATCATCACAACAAGCCAGTGACATCATCACAACAAGCCAGTGACATCATCACAACGAGTCTGTGATATCAATACAATGAGCCAGTGACATCATCACAGAGAGCCAGTGACATCATCACAACGAGCCAATGACATAATCACAACGAGTCTGTGATATCGTCGCAACGAGCCAGTGACATCATCACAACGAGTCTGTGACATCATCACAACGAGTCTGTGACATCATTCCAATAAGCCAGTGACATCATTACAATGAGCCAGTGACATCATTACAATAAGCCAGTGACATCATCACAACGCGTTAGCCAGTGACTTCATTCCAATTAGCCAGTGACATCATTACAACGAGCCAGTGACTTCATTCCAACTAGCCAGTGACATCATCGCAACGAGACAGTGACATCATCGCAACGAGACAGTGACATCATCGCAACGAGCCAGTGACATCATTGCATCACAACTAGTCTATGACATCATTGCATCGAGCCAGTGACATACTCGCAACGAGCCAGTGACATAATTCAAACAAACCAGTGACATCATCACAACGAGCCAGTGACATCATTTCAATTAGCCAGTGACATCATTACAACGAGCCAGTGACATCATCGCAACGAGACAGTGACATCATCGCAACGAGCCAGTGACATCATCACAACGAGTCTGTGCCATCATTACAATAAACAAGTGACATCTTTGCAACGAGTCTGTGACATCATCAAAACGAGTCTGTGACATCATTAAAACGAGCCAGTGACATCGTTCGAACGAGCCAGTGACATCATTGCATCGAGCCATTGACATCATAACAAAGAACCAGTGACATCATAACAAAGAACCAGTGAAATCATTACAATAAGCCATTGATATCCTTGTAACGAGCTTGTGACATCATCGCAACGAGCCAGTGACATCATTACAACGAGACAGTGACATCATTACAATAAGCAAGTGACATCATTACAACGAGCCAGTGACATCATTACAATGAGCCAGTGACATCATCATTCCAACGTGCCAGAAACTTTATTGCAACGAGCCAGTGACACCATTACAACGAGCCAGTGACATCATGGCAACGAGCCAGTGACATCATTCCAACAAGCCAGTGACATCATCACAACGAGCCAGTGACATCATTCCAATAAGCCAGTGGCATCATTACAACGAAGAAATGACATCATCACAACGAGTCAGTGACATCATCACAACGAGCCAGTGACATCATTACAATGAGCCTGTGACATCATTCCAACGAGCCAATGACATCATTCCAACAAGCCAGTGACATCATCACAACAAGCCGTGACATCATCACAACGAGCCAGTGACATCATCACAACGAGCCAGTGACATCATCGCAACGAGCCAGTGACATCAACACAACGAGCCAGTGACATCATCGCAACGAGCCAGTGACATCATCACAACGAGCCAGTGACATCATCGCAACGAGCCAGTGACATCATCACAACAAACCAGTGACATCATCACAACGAGTCTGTCACATCATCACAGCAAGCCAGTGACATCATCACAACGAGTCTGTGACATAATCACAACAAGCCAGTGACATCATCACAACAAGCCAGTGACATCATCACAACGAGTCTGTGACATCAATACAATGAGCCAGTGACATCATCACAACGAGCCAGTGACATCATCACAACGAGTCTGTGCCATCATCACAACGAGTCTGTGCCATCATCACAACGAGCCATTGACATCATTCGCATAAGCCAGTGACATCATTACAACGAGCCAATGACATAATCACAACGAGTCTGTGATATCGTCGCAACGAGCCAGTGACATCATCACAACGAGTCTGTGACATCATCACAACGAGTCTGTGACATCATTCCAATAAGCCAGTGACATCATTACAATGAGCTAGTGACATCATTACAATGAGCCAGTGACATCATCACAACGCGTTAGCCAGTGATTTCATTCCAATTAGCCAGTGACATCATTACAACGAGCCAGTGACTTCATTCCAACTAGCCAGTGACATCATCGCAACGAGACAGTGACATCATCGCAACGAGACAGTGACATCATCGCAACGAGCCAGTGACATCATTGCATCACAAATAGTCTATGACATCATTGCATTGAGCCAGTGACATACTCGCAACGAGCCAGTGACATAATTCAAACAAGCCAGTGACATCATCACAACGAGCCAGTGACATCATTTCAATTAGCCAGTGACATCATTACAACGAGCCAGTGACATCATCGCAATGAGTCTGTGACATCATCGCAACGAGCCAGTGACATCATCACAACGAGTCTGTGCCATCATTACAATAAACAAGTGACATCTTTGCAACGAGTCTGTGACATCATCAAAACGAGTCTGTGACATCATTACAACGAGCCAGTGACATCGTTCGAACGAGCCAGTGACATCATTGCATCGAGCCATTGACATCATATCAAAGAACCAGTGACATCATAACAAAGAACCAGTGAAATCATTACAATAAGCCATTGATATCCTTGTAACGAGCCTGTGACATCATCGCAACGAGCCAGTGACATCATTACAACGAGCCAGTGACATCATTACAATAAGCCAGTGACATCATTACAACGAGCCAGTGACATCATTACAATGAGCCAGTGACATCATCATTCCAACGTGCCAGAAACTTTATTGCAACGAGCCAGTGACACCATTACAACGAGCCAGTGACATCATGGCAACGAGCCAGTGACATCATTCCAACAAGCCAGTGACATCATCACAACGAGCCAGTGACATCATTCCAATAAGCCAGTGACATCATTACAACGAAAAAATGACATCATCACAACGAGTCAGTGACATCATCACAACGAGCCAGTGACATCATTACAATGAGCCTGTGACATCATTCCAATGAGCCAGTGACATCATTGCATCGAGCCAGTGACATCATCACAACGAGCCAGTGACATCATCACAACGAGTCTGTGACATCATTCCAACAAGCCAGTGACATCATCACAACAAGCCAGTGACATCATCACAAAGACCCAGTGCCATCATCACAACGAGTCAGTGACATCATCACAACGACACAGTGACATCATCACAACGAGCCAGTGGCATTATCACAACGAGCAAGTGACATTATCACAACGAGCCATTGACATCATTCCAATAAGCCAGTGACATCATTACAACAGCCAATGACATCATCACAACGAGTCTGTGACATCATCGCAACGAGCCAGTGACATCATCACAACGAGTCTGTGACATCATCACAACGAGTCTGTGACATCATTCCAATACGCCAGTGACATCATTACAATGAGCCAGTGACATCATTACAATGAGCCAGTGACATCATCACAACGAGCCAGTGACTTCATTCCAATTAGCCAGTGACATCATTACAACGAGCCAGTGACATCATCGCAACGAGACACTGACATCATCGCAACGAGCCAGTGACATCATTACAACGAGTCTGTGACAATATTACAATAAGCAAGTGACATCATCACAATGAGACTGTGACATCATTACAACGAGTCTGTGACACCATTGCAACGAGCCAGTGACATCATCACAACGAATCTGTGACATCATCACAACGAGTCTGTGACATCATTCCAATAAGCCAGTGACATCATCACAACAAGCCAGTGACATCATCACAACAAGCCAGTGACATCATCACAACGAGTCTGTGACATAAATACAATGAGCCAGTGACATCATCACAGCGAGCCAGTGACATCATCACAACGAGTCTGTGCCATCATCACAACGAGCCATTGACATCATTCCAATAAGCCAGTGACATCATTACAACGAGCCAATGACATCATCACAACGAGTCTGTGACATCATTCCAATAAGCCAGTGACATCATTACAATGAGCCAGTGACATCATTGCAACGAGCCAGTGACATCATCATTTCAACAAGCCAGCGACATCATTGCAACGAGCCAGTGACATCATTTCAACGAGTCTGTGACATAATTCTAACGAGTCCGTGACATCATCAGTAAAAATGGTCTTTAAATATTGATTTAAAAACTGGTCGATTAAATAAGAAGCTACACCACTGAAATTTTCCTTTTGTTTATACTGCATCAAAAAGTAGAAGAACAACAACACAAACATAATAAGATTTTAAAATTTTAAAGTATAAAAGATCTTAAGCATCCGACCCACACATACGCTTGTTCTCACAAGTAATTACATTTTGTATATTTGCTCTTTATTTAACTGTAATCGGATGTGAAATTATTTTTTGAAATATTTCCAGACCAAAAAAGCTTGCTTGCTATACTATTTTGGATACATAATTTTTGTATATTCATTTTAACATAGAATGGTAACTCTATTATAAACATGCGCACACTTCCAACAGGACTTAACGAAAAAGAGTTACTTGACATCTAAAATAAACATATGTGTATGTCGGATACCTTAAACAAAATATAACGATGGACCATGATATATTGTACATGCTATATGATATTTAAAATACATTTCATGATAAGTATCACTCTATAATACACAAAATTGCATAGTTATAAATAATATGAAAACAACACAACACAGTTTTACAATAGATTATATTTTCAAATACATGCACACACATAGTTTTGAATACATACAATAAGCAATTTAATTTATACGAACAAAATAGTGCTAAACATTCACCGACTTAGAGGCGTTTTCGCTTTGACTTATATTTTGTTTTATAAAGAAAAATGACGATTGATTTAGAAAAAGAATGGTTCTGTAATGAGGATATATCAGTGCGATTTATTAATCAATCGTCAGTCAAAAGCACGTATCCATATTCTCGTGTTTTGTTATTTAAGTTATTTCATCTAAATGCAACTTGGATTTGGATCTAATGGATACACACGCCTTACAAATGTACTCGAATAATATACCGAACAATTGTACAATAGCTTGTAAGTCAAATCAATTTATAAATATAACATTAAATTATCTATAATACAAACAAAATCATCAAACATTTGATACTAATTAATACATACAGGTAATAATGCGAACAACACACATAAACGACAAAAGCAGTCATCATTTGACATCAAATTGATATAATCTATCTCTGGTCTCTTTACCATATACCTTAATTTAAGTACAAAAAACAACAACAAATACAACAACAACAACAACAACAATAATAATAATAACGAACAACAACAAGAAAAACAACAACACTTTATAATTTGTACTTTTAAAAAACTCAATTTTTGATAAATTTTTCAGTTCGTACTTCCGCGGTTACAACCTTGAATGTTCCAAAGTGATTATTACAAAATTGAAACCAGCTGTCTGCCATATCATGCATGGAACTAAATGATTGTCATTCTGGTTCACGTTAAACACGATGTCGTGTAGGAACATATAACGGTAAAATTAAAAGCAATAAATAATGTCATATTGCATGCAATTATTTGAAGAAAAAAACAACAGTTTTGTTCAACAAAAGGTGACAAAGCATTTGCAAAAATTCGACATGCCTTTCTATCACCTTTATCATGTATATTTTATCGCATGAAAACAAACATGAAACCGAGAATATCACGGTAAAATTTAACACTATGTTTAAAAACAATCGTTCTAAAATGAACCATGCAAAGGCATTAGGGCCCTGCGTTTTACAAATATCCGTTACGGCCAACTCCTTAAACGTCCAATTTAATACCAAGCAAAAGTGTTTTATCAGCAGCAACTATTAGGGTATGTTTAATTGATTACATTGTTCCGTATTATTGTTCCCCCTCCTGTTAGATCAAAAAGTTTAATACTCTATCATATTAGCTTAAAAATACTTCAACAACACATTTTCAGTTTTCAGATGAACAATGTTTGAGCTGAATGAAATGATTAATTTACACTATATACAAAAAATAATGGACATAATTGTATGGGGAGTTTTGACGCTCATTATGCAGTTCTTTTAAAAGCTTCTTATACTGATTTAAAGGCCTTTGCATATCTAGCATATTTGTCGTTAACATAAACCCACATCTTACGTTTACACCAGCCATGAGTAATTTTATTTCGTGTTCCACATTTTCTTTTGCATTTTAATGGCCTGGAAATTGTATGCACCTACGCATTTACATCGTAGTCATTTTTCAAACATTCTAATGCTTGGTCTTTATTCAATTGAGTCCAAGAATAAGGAATTGTCATTTTTGTGTTATAATATTGTTCTATGTCCTCTTTGAAGTGGCAGATAAACCATTTCCAGTACAGAGAACTTTTGTGAACATCTCTTATAGGATCAATAGTCCAGTCAGGAAACTTTTCTTTATAGTCTTTAAAAGAGTACCAATGCTTATCACAGTTTGGTTTACACCTATCTATAGTTCCACAATTATATTTTATTTCGGTTTGTATTTTATATCCACATGCTTCTAGGCATGGCTCATTCTTCTGAAAGAATTTTATTCCTCTACAAATTCCCGGTCTATGTTGATAACATATATGATTAATTCCTTTATGACACTCTCCGTAAACACATGGTTCTCCACAGAACGGACATTGTTCAGTACACCCCCACAAGCGCTTAAATTGAGTTGCTAAACGGTCTGTGTCGATATGTACTGTTTGTTTTTCGAACTGTTTTATTGTATCAATTCTGCATGCTTCTAATAGGTGAGATTTAGCTCCCACTAAGTAATCTAAAAAGGTATCGAATTCTTTTTTACTCCTAGGAAGCTCATATGTAAACGTTCTGAAGTCGACTTTACTAATTCCATATGTTCCTAAAGTTTGCAGCAAAACATCTAACCATTCATCTATGGATACAGAATTCCGTTCCTCAAACAATTCACCTAAGTGTTTAAGAGTTTTCTCTATATCGTTAAATATCGTCTTAGTAGTATTTTCGGCAAGAACATATACGTCTTTTTGTTCATATAAACATTGTGTTGCTTTTCTGTCCACCCATCGTCCAGCAAAAGCAAAAGGATGTTCAATGAAAAACAAAAATTCGCACAGGTCTGTTTCGTTAGTAAGATGTTTTAATAACTCCTCTAAAAGTTTCGGTTTAGTGTCGGGTATTTTCGAGAAAATATGTTCGACCGATTTTGCTTTAAGCTCTTGAACAACAAAATCGAAAATTCTAGGCCGAATATGATTACAGAAGAGGTTTGCTGCAACCACATTCTGAATATCATTTAGTTTTGCACTGAAAATAGTTCTTGTATCTTCTTTAATTCTCTCAAGTATTGCAAGAAGCCCATTATTTCGTAAATATGTTTCATTATGACTCGTGAATGCTTGGAGCGATATCTGACATACGTGTATGTATAATTTCCTTTTAACAGAAGGCTCTAAAACAACATTTGAAAGCCATACCATTGAATACGTATGAGATAATTCTGACAAAAAAATTGTGATATCAGATTGAATTAGTTGTCTTTCCAATTCACAGAACTTCTCAATATCTCGGTAAACATATTCAAGGAACTTAATGATATTTTGTTTGATTTCGTTTATATTTGGCCTCTTCCTGCCACAGCTGAAATCGTCGTCGTTTAAATCTAATTTTGGAAAAAGATCACTCATAAGTGAATGCTTTTCTAAGTCAAAATCTAATCGCTGTGCTAATCTTGAAATACTTGCTTTAGTAATTCGTAGCTCTGGAATATGTTCAAGTTCCTGTTCAAAACAAACATCAAGTACTGTCTTATCTTTGACACTTATATTAAACTCTTTGTTATTTAGAAACGATTCCCAAAGCTTTTCAAATCGTTTACTTATTTCTTCGTCGCTTTTTGGACGACCTTTCAATTCATCAGCCAAGCTAATAGCATTATCAAGAAATATTCGGCATGCTTCATCCGGAACCATCTGTGAAATACTGATCTCTGTCTTACGCTTTTTACACAGAATATCTATTTCGTTTAAGGATGCATTTTTTAACTGTTGTATAAAGATATTTATTTGAAACGGCACCACTCCTCCAAATGTATGTATAACGTGTTTAAAGTCCGGTTCTTCTCGGGATTTCTGATCAAATATTGCAGATGTTGTTTTAGAAACAGTATGCTTAGCAAGGCGTGTGTTGCAATCGGATCTTAGACGTTCCTTACATATTTCAAGGTCAATTTCATCAGTTTGTTTCAGGAATTCTACATGAATTGTGTTCAAGAACGTTTTTCGGAAATCATGTTCATATTTACGCAGTATCTTCTCAAACGCCGACTGAAGTCCATGCGAGATTTTTCTCTCCATCGTATATCGAAAAGAACACATTTCCTTTTCGTTTTGAATATCCTTCCATATATCTTCCACTCTTACTTGTATTTCATTGAAGCTCTTTGAACATTCGATCTTAAAAGCTGTTTTGAATAGACTGTTTTTCAGTACATTCACTTTTGAATGATATTTGAAGTTTGACTGATTTGGTAAATAAATCACATCTGTTGATTTACTAAAGTGCATGATATCTTCAAATCGTTGTACATTACACATGTTTTCGCATTCGGCAGCTTCTTTAGTCACACGATCGAGAACATTTATAGTATTTTCAATTGCGCTTCTATTCTGATAGTCTGCGTTCTCAGCCGTAACATTATGTTGTATAAATTTGCATACTGCCCGTTTATTCATTGTATTTCCATCGGCATTAAAACGCAACAAAAACGTAATTGTTTCCTTTAGCACACCGTTAATAATAGCTGCATTTTCACCCATTGTGTTTATCAATATAACATCACTAATACTGGTAACAAAAGTTGAGAGCTCTGTGTCTCGTCTACTTTCTTCTGATACATTTGCTCGTTCAGGAGCCTTAACTCCTTCTGTATCAAGTATCAAAACATATAGCTGAGTTTTATTCATTCCAATAGGAAGCAATTGCCCATGAATCCCCGACGTTGTTCTCCCAGAACCAACAGGGAAGTCTGTCCCAAAAAGTGCATTAAGTATGGTTGATTTCCCAGAACTCTGACCTCCTAGGACAGATAAAGTAATTGATCGGGCAAATTCTATTTTCAATTCCATTTTCGAAAAAAACAATTTAATCCATTCCGTCGCCATTAAATCACTGTCGCCATCAATGACTTCAAAAGCATGACATTGTATGGCCATTTCTGCAAACATTTTAGCCAACTTATTGATTTTTTTTCTGTTTAAAGCTTCTGGAAAGATCTGAAGACATAATGCTGATGTACATATGTGTCCAATTTCTCGAATTAAGTGATCAACGTTAATAGATGCATTTCTTATATTGTCGTTTGTTTTTTTAATAATATTTTTATCACTGGTTATGCCTGATTTTTCTATTTCAGAGGCATTGTTTATTCTTGCCTGTACACTTTTAATCTTCTTTTGTAATGTATCTATGATTTGTCGACTTTCAAGGATTACATCGCGGGTTATTTTTCTTAACCCGATGTTTATCCAACAACGTACATAATAAACTTTTTCGGGGTACTTTCTATTTTCAAGAAGCCAATTGAGGAGCAAAGTGACGCTTCTGGATATTGATTGTATTTGTTTTTTTCTAAGGGTTATCAAATCGTTCACGTTCTCATCGTTCTGGCACCTTCGTATCTGTTCAATTTTATCTCGTATTTTCGGAGAAATACAATAGGAAGCGGGTGTTATAATCTCACGCCAGTGAGTGTCTTTTTTCTGTATTGCACAATTTGAAGTTGCATAAGTCATTAACTCACTCTTCATAGTATCAATGAGTTTAATGCTAAATTCGTAACTTTCTTTACAGTTACCATCCTGTTCATCTTTGCAAATTTTGGTAAGCTTGAAGATATCTAATTTTGTTTCGAAAGTGTTTTGCGGTGTTAACTTTCTAGTGACTTGTGAAATAGCTTTATTCATGGTTTGTACATTCCCGTTTCGATAATTAATGAATTCTACTTTAGTTTCACATACATTTTGAAAATATTTGTCTATTTTTTCCTTAAGGACATCGGTCATGATTATTACGATAGGAAAACGAGAAACAATTTGTATAATTTCTGTCTGATAGACGTGGATATCTTGTTCGGTAACATTTAAAACAAAAACATCCGATATGCTGCTTAGAAAGCGAATGCACTCTGTGCTAAAATCTAATAAAATATCTCCGCGAACATTAATGTATGTAAAGTATGAATCACCTTTGCTGCAAGAAAACAATTCAGCATATCCACTTCCGATACATTTCCTTGCCATGCCACTATAATTTTCTTTATTAAAAAATGTCGCCGTATTTACAGGAGGTAAGAGGTTATTCAAAACACAAGATTTTGACATATCTGGTCGACCAATTCTTGCAAAGCTTATTACTACCGTTTTAGAATCGAACAGATATTGTTCGGAAATAGTGCTTTTGTTTCCGTCACTTGTAAATCTAAGAGGCCACACATTTAAAACGTAACTTGAGCTATCTTCAAATGTTGATATCAAGAAAGGAATAGCTATTTGACAATCAAATAATTTTTTTGTCAGTATTTGTTTAAGACGCATATCACAACACTGAAAAACAGACACAAGAATATCCAAAGCTGAAAAATCCCTTTTATAACCAACATCTTTCGCATCTGAAACTGAGTCCTCTTCGTTACACAGTTCCTTACATTTCTTCAGGACTGTATCGCGAGTCTCAGAGTTTAAAGTAAGTATTCCGTTCAGCATGTACCAAGGAACATCTTTTATACTGATTTTTCTTGTTTCGTGTTCCCCTTTCATGAATCGGTGATTTTTTGATAAGGCAAGTTGTAATGTAATTTTTCCAGGATAATGTTCTTTCAAACCGAAAGTATTTACTAGTATGAGAAAGTCTGTCTGCCTGTCGGAAGCTCCTGAAATGTATACCCGTAATGTTACTTGATTTATGAGGAATTATATGATAGAGGATATATTTTAATTTCAATGAAGATCGTTTTTTATATGAGTGCTATGAAAAACATATTTTCGCGAATGCCGAAACCACGTGTGAAAAAATGGTTTTTCTATGATTACGTGTAAATCTTTCTTCTATGCTTAATTTCAGACTTTTAGTAGTAAAATATCCCCCGTTTACCACTCACGCAACTTATAGCTGATGATTTTCAATTTACGATTCGTGGGAAAAGTTGTCTGTTATTTTTTAATAGTTCATCAATCACTAGTTTTAGTGCAAACATTTTATGATCAATCATCAATGAAATGTTCCTAAAAAGACAAAGCACTTTTTTTTAAAAGAAGGGCATGAATACATGACCAAATTAAAACGCCTTCATTTGAAAGGTCGAACGTATTATAAAAAATTGCGGATACTCATTGGATATTTTTAGAGTTTGTTTCATGATACATGTGAATTCAGTCATCATTTTAAAAGCTCAGTCTTATTGGCTTGAAGACCAGGTAAAGAGTGAAGACTACGTTAGGTTGTTGACAAATCTTAAAGGGACTGTACACCAGATTGGCACCAACAAAGTTTTTTCTGTAACGAATCTCACGACAATTATCTAATAGAATGTGTTACGCTTTGATATCATAACTGTAAAAAAAGTACCAAAATGTTAAAAAAATATTTTTGGTCGGAGACCGGGTTCGAACCCGTGTCGCCAAAATTGCAGTCCAGCGTCGTATCCACTGAGCCACGACGGCTAACTCTTATTGGGTGACATAATTAAGCTATAAACCTACCTCGATAATATCACGTGATAACACCGACTAGCCAATCACGTATAAGGAATGAATTTTACCTGGTAGACATACCAAGTAATCTTTTTTAATGGAAAAATACGAAATAACTGCAAAACTTTAATAAATTGTAAACTATGTGGTACTTCAGTCAGTAAGTTTCAATGCATTGTACACATCGATGCCAAGTTTATGTTAGTTTTCGACAATTTTCTTTTTTTCTCTCGCTATTTTATCATACGGAGTACAGCCCCTTTAAGGCATGGGTGGCGTAAAAATCCATCAGTAAATCTCTTTATTGTTGTGTGGATTTTCCGGGACGTTCGAATATTCGATATTGATTTTGTAATGTTTTACCAGGGGCACGGGTATTGTACGCGACACGTCATCCAACTATGATGGTAACTTTTGCCAAATGATTTTAAAATCCAACCTTGTAAAACAAGGATCATCAGAAATGTTTATATTAGAAAATAAGTTCGAATGATTGCTGTGACCTTGACCTGGAAGGTAGGGACAAGGGTATTGTACGCGACACGTCTACTTTGGTAGATAACAATTGGAATAGCAATTCTGGCATTGTATGAAAAAGATACTTCCTGGACACGAACTATTATTAGTTAGTCTTATATAGCTATACATGCTCAGTTCCGGAGGTTGCTCTGACCTTAACAATAAAGGTAGGGACATGGGTCTTATGCACCCCCCCAGTCGGACACGTTCTACTATTATTGAGGCTTATAAAGCAAACCGTACTAAGTTAAGAAGATGGCTGTGACCTTGACCTTGATTGTGGGGACATACGTATTGTGCATGACACATGCTCATGCGTAAGTGGTCACTTCTGCCAAGTAATGATACAATCCGACTATGAACCGGACAAAAAGGGACTGAGGGACCGAACGACCGGCGGACGAACGGTCGTGACGACTCACGTGATCCCTATATCGCGTCCACTTTTTTGTGACGAGGAGGTATACATATGAACAAAGGGCATGAACTATTAAACACCAACTATATATATTTGAGGTTTGAAGTCAATATCTCAAATAATTTTGGAGTTATGATCCTGACATTTATTAAGTATAAAATGTGAAAAACAAATTATACAGTCGATTTTCGCTATGTCGAACTCTGTTAAATCGATGTTCTGTTTAGGTCGAACTGTTTTCGAATGTGATTGGTTTAGATATACACTGTTTGTAATTCGGCTATTCTGACTGTTCGTTATCGCAAAGAATTTCCCGAAGTCCTCACGACTTTGACATAGCAAGTTTTGACAGTACCTCTAAAAACACAAAAGACGGATTTCTGAATCCTTTGCACTGGACTACGTCTTAATCATATTAATACGAAAACATGTTACTTACAAAAAATGTAATTGGGGTTTAGATATAAGCCCGCGGCAGCTATTACATACATTCATATTGAGCTGTTTGCCAAACTTCAACAGTGAAATTAAAAGTCTTACTTTTATTGACGTCCTCAGGAGCGTACCGCAGGAATACCTGTAAAGCGTAATTGAACTCTATCAAAGGTGAAATAATTACTACTATTTTTTCATAAACAATCAAAACGAGATTGAGTAAGGGGCTGAATCAGTCACTTATCGAGAGACATCTTTGTGAGAAGGTCTTTTGATTTGATTGATTGATTGATTGTGTTGTTTTGAAAGTTATCTAACGACCTACACCACTCGTGGTACGACAGATATCTTGCAAGATTCCTTGCGACTATAACAGTCAATGGTTGATCCCACTACCCGTTGCGACCTGTCGTTGATGTCTGGTGATTGAATAACGAATTTGTCTCACATAACTCACTATTTATCATCGCATCATTTATTTTTATTATTGTTTCGGGGTGTGCCCAAGTCGTAGTAGAAATACTACTGATTGAGACGCCCAAAAGCTTTCCACTGTGCTGTATATAGAGATTACATCTTACATCTTCTGCCGAAATGTTAATTTTTGTAGAACCTAACATTTCAACACTCGATCTTAAGCAAATCTCCACAAGGTATTTGCTGTTATGAGCTTTAATGTCTTTATACTATTAAATGTTTAAATTATATTCGGCAAAACAATAGTTATCTCTTTAAACAAACACATTTAAATAATATTTTTTTCATTGATTAACTGACAACTACTCTGATCTTATTGATTTTAAGTTTCTGACGTCAAGTAATTAAATAGTGATGGCTGCGAATAGAAAGACGAACAGATAGATAGCCCGACAATGCCATATCTTTTCCCTTCGACCAAATTCATCGGCGGAGATTTACAAAGAGCCATAGCTTTGGTAAAAATACAGGCGTCATTAAATCCTTCTCACACGATAGTCTCATCATCAATTTGTCAAAATGATGCGGGTGAAACTCGACACACATCGATACGTATGTATGGCAGACACGAGCAATAGTATATGCCTCCAACTTTTGTGTACGCCGCACAATGCAAAATTAATCATAAATCATATTATTACATTAATATTTTCACGTACCGTTTCCGCTGAAACATTGGTTGGTCCTTGGGCTGCGGATGGAGACGGGTCTGAAAATGAAGCGAAATGTGTTGTAGTACCTTACTATCAAATTCAATAACAGGAATTATGCGTACTTATATGTGCACCTCTGAATTTAATCGCTTTTCTTAAAGCCCTGTCATTGTTTATCGTTATGTGCTTCTTAATCTTTATAATTCTGAAACATACACAATACATGTTACTCTAAAAACACATTTATACGGTCAAATTAGGCTACAAAACAGCAATCGCCTTGAGAGCAGGCCATGGACTTCCCCTATCATGCGGTATTGATACCCAATCGCATCCGTGTGCCCTAAACACAAGAGAATTAAGTGATGATATAAACACTGCGAAACATCTCCCTATCATGCAGTATTTGATTTCCTAAAATTTAATATTTTCAAATAGTAGCATATTGGCTGTATCTTAATCTGACCGATTCAAATGAGTTATTAAACCTTTCTTAGCCATACTTAAAGGGACTGTACACAAGATTGACACCACAAAAGTTTTTTTCTGTAACGAATCTCAGGACAATTATTTAATAAAATGTTTTACTCTTTGATATCATAATTGTAAAAATATACCGAAATGTAAAAAGAAAAACCGAGTCGGAGACCGGGTTCGAACCGGCGTCGCCAAGATTGCAGACCTGTGCTGTATCCACTGTGCTACGAAGGCTTACCCTATACGGGTGGAATATTTAAGCTATATACCTTACTAGATAATATCACGTGATAACATCGACTAGCCAATCACGCATAAGAAATGAAATTATACGGGGTAGACATACCTAGTAATCTTTTTAAATGGAAAAATATGAAAAAACTGCGAAAAATAAATCAATTGTAAACTATGTGGTACTTCAGTTAATAAGTTTCAATGCACTGTTGACATCGATACCAAGTTTATGTCAGTTTTCGACAATTTGTTTTCCCCCGCTATTTCATCATAGGGAGTACAGCCCCTTTAATTGTAAGAATATCTCACAAATCTGCTTAAATTGAAATGTGTATGCCTTTAAAGACTAACAATACAACGTGATATCCTTTAATTTTTCTACAAATATAACACTACTCAGTCATGTAAAGTTCGGAGATTAAAGAGCATGTATTATTTTTCACTGTTTTGATAAATATATTTAATCTGGTTTATCATTTACATAGTAATTGGGGTTTTGCAATTGAGTAGAGATATATATAACCATGGAAAGTTTCACTGATTTAACGTATCTCCCTCCCCCATATATTTAAAAAAAATATGTAATTTTATGGAATACACCTTAATGTGAAAGCCTCTCTTGATGCAAAAAACAAACAATGTTATTTTTAATAAAAACATATTAATATATGAACGATATTAAAACATAAATTTGAGATGTTAAAATATGGTAAATTCATCTGTTAATATAATTTTTGGTTATAAATCATGTGAAGAATATTTGGTTTATCTAACATTTATAAGAGTTTACTCGTAATTGTTTATATGAATGGTAGGCAAATTCATATAGATTGTGGCCGAGCTCTAGCATTTGCTCAAAATCTATGCTAAGAGAGAACATTTGGGAACAATGGGCTATATAGTTGTGGTAACCAAAATGTGCAGAGTCAACCATATGTTTTCATTAATCAGTATCCATTTTTTCATTCACTTTAATTTGTTTTAGATAAAAGGAGGTTACTTGGTTTCAATGGGTAACACATTTATGTCAAATTGTCATGTTTTGATCCTTAAAATTACATCCAATGTCTTTACAACTGAAGAAGAAAAATACATTGATTTGCTGAGTTTGCAGTTTTACAACATACTATAGTTCTGATAACCTTAAGTTATACAACCTTTCAAAAAGAGGGCATAGGCACTATCAACACAATTTAATGTAAATCTGTAAATAATATGTTTGGTGAGTACAAGGAAACGGACGGATGCCATGTTGATTACTATAGGGTACTCGCAAACTATTTGCCGTAGACGTTTTTATTCTTTATATGATGAATGCACTTACCTTCAAAATTGAATTTTTCAGAAAGTTTCTGCCAGTCAACAACTATTTTCTCGAGTATTTCAAGGGCTTCGAAAACTTTATCCAATGTAGCTTCGTCCTTCTGTACCTCTCTCCAAGAATGAAGCAGTGCATGTACTCGCAAGACTGTTGTGACATTATCTTTTTGTATTCTCCCAATTTCTGTCCGATTAACGCCCAAGAAAGGCCCAAGAAGCTCCCAGTTTGTGGCAATATATTGTGATAAAATGGCTATATCCCGCTCTGACGCCTTATTCTTGGGGTAGACCCCTACAAAATACATGACTCTAAATTACCAATTTTAATATTCTGCCAAAATATTTACATATTTTTTCTATACGTTCTACGTCAAACGTAGCTTTTAATAAATAGCTATTTTAGCACAGAAAACTATTGCAACCCAACGTAGAACAAAACTATACCATACAACATATAAAATAAATAAACATAATTATATAAATGAAATGCTGCAATAAGCGTATGATAATACAGTGAAGTTTTGTTTGCTTCTTTGTTCTATGAAATTATTACGGTGGCTGGATAAACGGGGTTACAGAAATCGAGCAGAAAACACGACATAATTAAATTTTGCTTGTTTTTATTCTTTGACAGGTTACATTTGTTGCGTTTTCGATATTGTCGTGTTTCTTCCTGTCATCCTTTACACACGCTGATATGAAAACAAATTCCTTTTTTGTGTTTTCGCGTTGGCAGGGTACAAACACGACCAAAACAACGCGAAATCTGAGGAATTACGTGTTGTAATTTGGTCACAAATTTGTTACGTTTTGCCCCGGTTAATGATAAAACTATGCGAACTCTTAAACTGCTTATTTTCCTTTTTTGTCTTTTTGTCTTGGAACCTGGCAAATCAAAATGTTCTTTCCTTTGAAACAGTTTACGGAATGTTAATCGAATAGCACAAACATACGCGTAGAAATGGTATGCGGCTTGTAATCTCTTATTTGCTCACCAACAGATCGAAGAACTACGAATGAAAAGATCGAGATACGACTGAAATTTATTCTATGAAATAAGAAAGTGTAGTGATTTTCTTAAATATTCATATTGATTCAAGCCACGTGTGGACGTCAATACCATTTTCGATGAAATTTAAATGAATTTAAGTTAGGCCTAAAAAAATATGTCCGTTTCGGGTAACCCGACCCTACCTATAACAATGCGCTGACCCTAACTATTTTTTTCCGTTTTTGAGCAAAAAAATATTCGTTAGCGAATAGAAGGTTACGAAGGGCGGATAAATGCAGATTTTAATCAGAATTATTGTTTATATGATAAAACAAAGTCGGGCAATGACAGTAATGTAGGAAAGACTGCCATGTGCAAGAAAACACTCTGAACTTTCAACAGATTTTGAAAAAAAATCAATAATAAAAAAAAATCCCTACCTACCCTACCTAGAAATTTTGGGAAGGTTACCCTCAACAATTTTTTTTTTTTTGGCATAACAGCAAAAACCTTGCTTCTACAATATGTAATCAGTTCACACAATATAAAGTTCATTTTTAAATGAAATTGAAAATTAGGTAAAAGCTTCTGACAAAACAGTAACATAAGTAAAAAACAAACTCCTGAAAGTATTCATGATGAGTTTTAAACATACCAGGGCCAGGGTTAGGTTCAACTCCTGCTATCAAAAGAAGACATCCGATAAATGAAACTGCTCCTATTAGCTTTGCCAAGCCTCCGACCCCGCCATCTGTATGTTTCACATCACGAACAACAAGTTGTTTGTCTGACCGACCGAATGTTCCTATTCGACTTCTATACGTTTGAAGGTCGACTCCCATGGTACCTGGATTTAACATTGTTACTGCGTGAATTTAATTCATTCGTTTTTAACCTTTTTGACCCGTCTTAGATTAATAACATTATCATACTTATAGCATGTTATTTATTTAAAAAAAACCATTAACGCCATATACAACCCGCTTCAAACATCTTGCCTAAAATATTTTACTGTGAGCAATTGATATCGGATGTTTTCGCTTAACAATTCCCTCCAACATAAAAACATCTACTGGCGTCGTTCATCTGATATGTTTTCTTCTTTGCACCCTAAACAAAGCTCATCTCGAGTTCTTTAATTGAAATTTCCAAAAACATTGTAAGATATAATCTAGTGTAACCAGCTTTACACGAAAGCATCGTCTTGCATATAACCAAATGTCCTGCAGGTACGTTCAAAAACAAGGGTAATGCTGCTTATAGGAAACGTGAAATAAGAGATCATGATGTCTGTGAAGTTAGCCTATGTAGCCGATTTAGCCTATGTAGCCTGTGTGTTAAACAGGCTGCAGCGTGCAGCCTATGTAGCCGATTTAGCCTGTGTAGAAAACAGGATGCAGCTTATATAATAGCCGTTGATGCCTGCCGTGACAGGTGCACGTGAAACAATCATGGGTGTCGCAAATGGGCTTGGGCGCATTAAGCACGTGAACATTGCCTTTTGCATCGCTAAATAGGCTGCTATGGGTCATGTTCGAGGCATTGGCACGTGCACGTGAAAAAATCATGGGTATCGCCACTATGCCAGGGTGGTAGGCATTTGGCAACACTTCAACCTCACATAGGCCACTGTGCTGGGAAAACTCTGGTTTGGGCGCATTAAGCACGTGAACATTGCCTTTTGCATCGCTAAATAGGCTGCTATGGGTCATGTTCGAGGCATTGGCACGTGCACGTGAAACAATCATGGGTATCGCCACTATGCCAGGGTGGTAGGCATTTGGCAACACTTCAACCTCACATAGGCCACTGTGCTGGGAAAACTCTGGTTTGGGCGCATTAAGCACGTGAACATTGCCTTATGCATCGCTAAATAGGCTGCTATGGGTCATGTTCGAGGCATTGGCACGTGCACGTGAAACAATCATGGGTATCGCCACTATGCCAGGGTGGTAGGCATTTGGCAACACTTCAACCTCACATAGGCCACTGTGCTGGGAAAACTCTGGTTTGGGCGCATTAAGCACGTGAACATTGCCTTATGCATCGCTAAATAGGCTGTTAATGTCTTTTGTATTTTATTTTGTTTGAGTAAAATAAGTTTTAAAACAAGATTAGTCATGGTTTCTGGTTTCTTACTTGTAAATAGATATAGTCTCTTCTAACTCATTCACTGCGTGGCAATACATGTTTTAAGGTATATTTATTACGTGATGTATATATGTTGTATTGATGAGACGTTAATAAACTTTCAAATATACTTAAATGGCAGATCCAGATTTATTAACTGTAAGTAAGAGACATGTTTGTAAAGGTAAAGGAGGACTCTCAATTTTATGGAACAAACGATTTAATGATATTGTTTCGCCTAATATTCACCTTAATTCGAAGTATATTATAGGCATAGAAATTTATATAACCCATGGGCATTATGTATTTGTATTTCAGGTTTATGTAGCTAGTAAGAACCACAATGTAGCACCATTTGATAATTGCATTAGTGATATTGAAAACATTATATGCAGTTACATAGATAGAGGCAAGATTTATGTTATGGGAGATTATAATACCGAACTCCCCTCTACGCATCAAGCGTCAATTACCTTAGGCTCGAGGGTAAAACAATTGTTGATTTAATGATGCGACACCAGTTGGTCGCTGTAAATGGTTGATCGATTTGTACAATAGCGGAGTTCAGTAATGTACCATATAACAGTACGAAAATATCTCTTATTGGCTTTATCGTATGTTATTTCAAAGTGAGAATGTCGATAATGTTGTATATTGTAAAATGCCAAATGATAATTGTATTAATGTATCAAGCCACCGTCCTATCATTATAGATATGAAAGTACAAGTAACTGTACTGAGAAAAAAATGATACAGACATTATAGATTGGATGAAAAAGGTTATAATATAACTAAGTATATTGAGTGTGTGCAGAATCAGTGTTTTTAGTGCAATCTACAGCCTTCTAAAGGCTGTTTCCCCCTTTTAAAAATGTTCATTTTTCACCAAAAAATATGTATATTTCCCAATTTGATAAATGCATTAATGAAAAAGCAATGGAATTCTTAAAAGATAAAACAAAATCTTGATAACACTCTTTCACAGCTTAATGTATACATCAAGAAGTGTAAACATGTTAAATCGCCATTATATTAGCTATGTTGCTCTGAATTGCATTTTCCCTAAGTCAGTTTAAGAAAAATCACTGAGATTAGTTAGAGACGCATAATTAACACAAAAGATTGCATTGACTATTTGTATCATTCCTTAGTATCAACGTTACATTCGATTTCTAAAACGTGCATCACCAATCACGATATAAACCATATCAAAGCCACATTTGGACATGCAAATTCGACGGAAAAATGGATAGATGATAATCAACCAGGGGGGGGGGGGTGAATTTTATACGTACGCCAAATACCAAAAAAATGCAAAGGCTCTGTTTAGAAGAAAACATAGAGAACGCCGCACGCAAGGTGAAAAACTAGAAGCAGAGATTGATCAAGCTGCTGAAATTACCAGTTATGAGTTTAAGCGCTTAATTAATAAACGTCGCAAATTAACGACTTAGGCCTAAAAAAAAAAATTGTTTGGTTAGGGTTACATCCTTAAAAAAAATAGGTAGGGTAGGTAGGCTTTTTTTTTTTTTTTTTTTTTTTTTATTAGGTTTTATATCAGAATATAATTTTCATCATTGGAGAATGGTGTTAAAGCTATCTTCTGTACAAGCATTTAAGGTTTAAACTTAATATTAAAAAGCAATTTAAAAAAACCGTATTTTTTTTTTTTTTTTTTTTTTTTTAGTTTTTCATTTTTTTTTTCAAACTGACTATAAAAACGGTAGGGTCGGCGCCTATTCCGTAGGTAGGGTCGGGTAACCCGAACCAAATGTATTTTTTTTTTAGGCCTTACCAAAAAGTGTTTGAAATGACATTTGGCGACCACAGAAGTAATCATTCTCGTGATATAAACAATGTTTTCTGATCTGTACCAAACTGACATTGATCCGAGATTTGATGACATTTTAACATGAGAAGAAACGTTGAACATCATCAATTCTAATCTGCCAGTAGGAAATTATGTTGACTTCCATCTTACAGAAAAAGTAATTATACACTTTTTAAAAACTTTCAAAAAAAAAGAAAAGCATGTGGCTATGATACAATTAATTATGAACACTTACTATACGGCGGACAGTAACACAAATAAATATTCTTACTCATGTCCATAAACTATGTATTATGTAGATAAGACGTTGCACTAGGCTCTATCGGTATTTCATCTATTTATTGCATAATAGACAAAAGAAAACTTTTGTTCTCAGAAAAAAATTGCAAACTGGACCCTGCAAAAACCGTTAAACGAATATTTATATACGTACTTCTTGAATTCCTTGAGAATCCAAGTCAAATAACAGGGGTTTTCCCCGATTTATACTAAAATTGTGCTAATACATTATTTTGGTTTACGTATACCAATATCTTGAAAATGGCACTTTTCCTGAAATTTGTACTTGGGGAAAACATCGTTAAAAATTTATTTACGAATTTGCTAAGGCAGAATATCAATCAAGGCTATTAAGTGGGAAAATGAAGTTTGTGTTGTTATCTGTCTATAGGTTATGAAATATCACTATATATTATAAGAAAGTTCAGTCAAATATATCGCGAGCAACTCACACATTACAGGACGGTGGCAATAGCTACAAGTAAATTTTTTAGCATACACTACATTACTATGTGCACGCTATGTTCTGATCAAACATATTTCATTTCAGAACATATTTTGTTATTTTGTCGTTCGAACGATAGTACTAGGCAGTGCCTTTGGCGATAAAACCACATTTTCCTTAAAGGGACTGTACACCAGATTGACACCAAAAACGTTTTATTCAGTAACGAATTTCATGCCAATCATTTAATTCAATGCGGTACGTTTGACATCATATTTGTAAAATATGGTACCAAAATGTAAAATATGAAATTGTGTCGGAGACGGGATTCGAACCCGTGTCGCCAAAATTACAGTCCAGTATCGTATCCACTGAGCGAAGACGGCTTAATCTAATAGGGTGACATAATTTAGCCATACATATAACTCGGCATTATCACTTGATAACAACGACGAGCCAGTCACGCATAAGAAATGAAGTATACCAGGTAGACATACCTAGTAATCATTTTAATGAAAATTAATAGATAAGTTTAAAGCTGCACTCTCACAGATTGAACGTTTTGACAACTTTTTAAATTTTTGTCTAGGAACGAGCCAATTTATGAGAAAATGCACGTAAACCAGTCATTTAAGACAGCTGACAAAAATAGATCGCAGCAATTTGTATTTAAGTTTAAAAAAATATGTTTTATGCATTTTTCTTACACCGTTGGTAACGGTTTAGGCTATAAAACATTAATTTTCGAACGGAAATATGAAAATTTACGATTTGAATTTTTGTCAGCAATCTTATATTATTGATTTGCAGATATTTACGCAAAAGTTTGCTCTTTCCAAGACAAAAAATAAAAAAGGTGTAAGTCTAAAGAATGGTCAATCTGTGAATGTGCAGAGTGTGGCTTTAAAGCGTGCGCGACAAGTGACCTATCCGAAAACGGAAAAGTAGGGACTTGACATTACAGTTGCATTCAGTATTTTTACAATCAAGAAAGATAAGCAATTTAATAGTTTTAGTAATATGTACCAGTAAGGTTGCTCAGGATATTGCATGCCAACTATAATTGAGATCCTGTGTAAAATAACAAATAGTCCGGACGGCATTTTAGAATGACTAAACCCAGTGTCGGATCTAGCACTTCCTAAATGGGAGGGGGCACAAAAAATTGTTATGGAGGAGGGCACAAATTATCATTATAAACATATCGAAAAAAATGCAATGCATCATTTTATTGAAATGACATGAAATGAACATTTGTTGTCGTTGTCAATGATGTTTGACAGATCAAATTAATTAAACAAATAGCATTAACTGATAAAAGATAAACATTTCACAAAAAAATATCATGCTGATGTGAAGAATGGAACCAGGGTCGCCGGTTTAGAACCCAAAGTCGCTAACCACTCGGCCACCTGAGATACATATTTTTAAAGAAGAATAAATACTATATAAACCTACAGTATTTAAACTTGGATATATATTGATTGCATTCAGCGATGATGTACTTCGGATGTCACAGTCATATAAGTTAACTGAAGTAAAAACAACTTGACAATCAATTCCAGAAAGTGGTTCAAATAAATTATTCTGTATCAATTTACAAAGACTCTAGCATAATTCAAAGAAATGGAAAAGAAATGTTAATAAAGGCCGAAATGAATAGTTCCCAGGCGGCAACGTTTAAAATTTAAACTTCTGTAAAATATACGTCATGCAGACATATACCTAGTTGACACACAATGACATTATTAAAAGCAATGTGCACATGTTAACAGGTTGCCATTAAAACCATAAATATGATCTGCAATATTATCAAATGTACCTGTGTTTAGACATAGCTACATATCCTTGAATACACACACATTGGAAATAAACACATTTAAATTATCTAAACACCCTGAAATGTTGTTTATATCAACACAAATGGTTAAATTGCTTTGATCTTGACCGTGCATGTCCGGTTACCGGTATCAGGGAATAACTACCACTGATTTATATTCCTATGCGATATGGTACTCAGTGGTCCAGGATTTGAGGTTAGAGGGGCGTTACATAAGGGCGTAGCTTTCACATGGGCCCCTCCTTCTGAACCGAAATTTTTTTGGTTCATAAAAATGTTGGCAAGCGGGCTTGGGGTAACTTACTCCCTCGAGAAAATTTTATCACCGATTTCCAGTCCGAAATGGTGCAATTTGGGCGTATATTATTACTTTTTTCTCCAATATTGAACCAAGAAGTATTCTGGGACAATATTTTAAGAGGCGGGGGTGGGGGGTGGCGCTAGTTGTACTGGGTCTGGATGTATTATTGTTATTAAACTAATGTGTTGTATATATGCAAGTAATACGATACGATTTTGTTCTGCATTTTATTTTTCACTTACGGAGAATAAAAATATGTCCGTCCGTCCGTCCGTCCTTCCGTCCGTCCGTCCGTCCTTCCTTCCGTCCGTCCGTCCGTCCGTCCGTCCTTCCTTCCTTCCTTCCTTCCTTCCTTCCTTCCTTCCTTCCTTCCTTCCTTCCTTCCTTCCTTCCTTCCTTCCTTCCTTCCTTCCTTCCTTCCTTCCTTCCTTCCTTCCTTCCTTCCTTCCTTCCTTCCTTCCTTCCTTCCTTCCTTCCTTCCTTCCTTCCTTCCTTCCTTCCTTCCTTCCTTCCTTCCGTCCGTCCGTCCGTCCGTCCGTCCGTCCGTCCGTCCGTCCGAACGTCCGTCCGTCCGTCCGTCCGTCCGTCCTTCCTTCCGCCGTCCATCCGTCCGTCCATGTCTGTCACATATTTATATTATCAATTGCTCAAGTCCATTTGCATCAAGTAATATACAACTCACGGAAAAACATGTACTTTGAATATAAAGACTTTCCGACAGTTTCAAATAGGAGAAACAAATTTCAAATATTTCCATTACAATGTCCATGAATATAAACATATTCATACACACAAGTATATTAATCCAAAATTGAAATAGAAAAACACTTGCTTTGAACTATGCTATAGAATGACATGTCTAAAGATAAGATCACATATTGTTCACAGATATATTGTTTACTACACAGGCTAAATCGGCTACATCGGCTGCACGTTGCAGCCTGTTTACTACACAGGCTAAATCGGCTACATCGGCTGCACGTTTCAGCCTGTTTACTACACAGGCTAAATCGGCTACATCGGCTACATAGGCTAACTTCACAGACATGAGATCATGACGAGTTTTTTTTGTTCAATTGAAAAATATGACATCGGTTTCGGTTACCAACCAGTACATGCCTTCATTAACCTTTAAATCACCCCCTGCGCAAAAACAATGCGTCGATTATCACAGGTGGTAATGGAAGTAGTATTCTTTTATATCAATCAAATTTCAATTTTCATATACTCATTGACAAGTGCAAATCAGTACCGTGATGCACGTATTTCCAATTTGGACTTCGTATAACCATTGTGGGCCACTGCACTAACCACAACTCTTAGTCCAACCAAAACACTACGTACTGGCAACGGTCCTTGGTTAGGCACCAAATGTCAAAGGCTAAACAAAATGTATGCATCCAGTCCAGGATCGAGCCTTGGACCCATTGCTTGTAAGTCGGATACTTTACCAACTGAGCTTACATGCCCGGATAACTCACATACACTCTGACTTGTCCCAGACATTACTATAACATAAATTAAATTAACGTCCAACATTGTCACTTATCCACCATTTACCTTTGCAGACAAAGAAATCACGCTTTAGAATATATGTAAGGGCGAGGAATCACGTAATGTCAACACGGTTCTGAGATGGGTAACCACGGGTCACAACCGATGTGAACAAACAAGAATGTGACGTTAGACATACTAGGTTTTCGTGAAAAACGGGGTCGGGTATATATATATAGTCGAGCAGCGCAACTCTATACTTTATTTGAATATGACGATTGTTGGTTTTACGATTTGGAAAGAAATTGAAACCATGAACAAACACAGATTTTTTAGATACTGTCAACAGACTTACGGTCTACTAGTGTGTCTCTTTTTGAAATTAATATTTTCATTGTCTTAATTAGATAACTTCACAAAAGTATTGACCTGTTTGAATGATTAAATTTGCGGTGAAAATCCGGATAAGATGCACCACTATTAGTGCAAGGGCGGTATCCCCAGCAAAAAGCAACTCAACTCTGGCCTGACAAACTTACTTTCTTGGTTATGTATTTTGTTCACCTAAGTTAAACAAAATCGTAATAAGAACACCTACACGTTTTTGTTTAATATGAATTGTGTACTGAGTCTTACTTAATGCAATTGTAATTGCGTTACAAAAACGGCATATCGATGGTCAATGCAATTAACCTAGTGATTCGATGAGCTCAATAGTTAAGTAAGGTTAATGTAACGAGCGTATTGGTCGACGACCATGAAATCAGGAAAACGATATTTTTATAGTTTTGCACTCGACTTAACATCCTTTTTTCAGATGTTTAATTTATCAATGTCGAACCTGTGAAAAATGAGAATGCAATTAATTGAATTTTTTTTTTACAAAGGCTAATATGTCTTAATATGCACAGTGATTTGATAGGAATGAACTCCTGCTTTGGTGTACAAAATTTAGTGACATTTAACCTAAAATATTATTTTTTTTCTTCAGATTTATTTCTTAAAGGGTCACTCCTACCAACTATCTAGCATAACATAACTATGAATTACTGCAGTTAAACAATGTCAGAAAATCTCGAAATGCCTAAATAAAGGAAAATGAAACATCTTAAATTTGATCTAAATGTGTTGAGTACGAAAAACATGACAAGAAAAGTACCAAAAAAATCTCAACACAGTGTTCCGATACACAACCAAAAAAGACCAGTCTATTTTTTTTATAATATTGTATTAAATAATACAATCAAACTTATTCCTAGTTCATTAATTACCTTTCAATAATACACAAACACAAAATCCTTTACTTGTGAAATAATGTGTAAATTAAAAAATGTAACATACATGTTGTCGGCTATGAAGAAGTAATAGTGTAATGTAACCACAACATGTATGCTATTTTTTAATTTACACATTAATTCAATAGTAAATGCGTTTGTTTTCGTGACACCAAAGCAGGAATTCATTCCCATCAAATCTCTGTGTTTATATATACACAAATGATGTTTTTTTTTGTTTTGTTATGATCATTAAAGTAAAATGAGTTAGTCATAATGATGCATTTAAATATAAATAAACAAGAGATGTCACCCTAAGTGACGAATGCCACCGAAGTGGTACTCAAGTGTGATTGAAAGTTCAAGTAAAACGTGGAAAACCACCACAAAACATGTGGACATAAAGGAATACGACACGTTACATCAAAAACATGTGTCAAGTTATTTTAATATTTGTCCATACGAGAGAAAGATACAGCCCGGACAACAACCACCTATCTTTTATGTCATTTAACGCAGCATTCCATAGTCAACAAACACTATGTGTGACCTTAACCTTTGAGAATGGGACATGGGTCATGCACGCGACACATCGCCTTGATATATCGAACACATGTAGAAAGTTATTTCAAGATCTGTCTATAAAAGAGATCGTTACAGCCCGGACTCGTCTACCCATTTGCTATATCCTTGTATGCAGCATTCCAAAGTAAACAAACACGTACTGTGACCTTGATCTTAGAGGTAAGGGCACGGGTCGAGCAGGCAACACGTCATCTTGGTATGTCGAATACATGTGGCAAATTATTTTAAAGGTATCTATTCAAAAGAAAGTTACAGCTCAGACACTAAGTTATTGAAATATAAATCAGAATTTTAATCACCGGGCCCCAGTTTCTCGAAACTTCTTAAGTCCCTTATAACAGGATTAAGCTAAACTCACTATTTTTGTTGTTCTATAATATGCGTTATATTTACTTCTTTAAGAGTTTTACGAAATTATATAAGAAAAATCTGTATGCTGATAAGAAGAAACCATTTTTCATTATTAGTATGTATTTTGGCTAATTGAAATAAGCGACTTAAGGCTGTTAAGCTTAAGAAGTTTCGAGAAATTGGAGCCGAAGCATTAAGTTTAGAATCTGAACAAGGCCATGAAGACTTGTCATAATTATGTACACTGTCATTTTTTTCTAGTCGCCAACTTTATTATTGAGTAATACTAATAAACCAATACACAACCTTCGATTTGTTGTAATCTGAAGGGTGTATTGACCCAAAATAACTCACTTGTTATCACATTTTTGAGGTGCCTTCGCAATTCAACCCCGTGGATTCAATATCGGGCTTAAGTTTATCTTATCTGTAAGGACATGTTGGCTAACAAAACTACGCACAGTCAAACACAATATGATTGTATTTGTTATTGCGCTACTTCGTCAGGTTTCAACAATAAAAACCACATGCCCGAATACATAACGATCAATGCAGGACACAGTACTCTTACATTACCAAGGTTCAAATTCAGCATCGACTTGCAGAGATAACTTTAAACTTTTGACGGAATAAAAAAAAATTGAAAATCTTTTTAAATGGTTCATACGAATAATTCAGGTTTAAAATAATGTCAATTTTTGATGAGTTTTATCGATTGAAGTTGTCAGTAACATTAACGTTTAATAAGATTTCGACAGGGTCATACATTCCAAAATATCACAAATTTATATATAAAAACAAATTGAAATGAATAGAAAGTAGTTTACCACTCAAACGGTTTTCAGAATGATAAAACATTCTAAACAGTGTAGCACTTTAATCTATCTAAGGAATTTAAAACACATCATGAAAAGCAAGGGTAATGCTGCGCTCTTTAATATCAAATCATTTCAGCCATGGCTTTAATACAGAGATGGCTTTTATAACTCTTGACTTAAGTTAAATAGTCTATAAAGTATGGTGGCATATAATTGCCGTAATATAACCTGTTAACGCTCGCGAATTGTTTCGTGATAACCACTTAATTTTCGTGCTAATGATATAGCTATCTAGATACTATTCGCGAAAGGTTTTCGGTAAGATAAATGAACTGACTGAAACATGGTTTGAACTGTACCAAGAACTGCCACCTGTTACCTTTTTTAGCTGAACAACATTAACAGATTAACTAGCTATTTTTTGCGAATTCCACTTAATAAGTAACAGAAAAACTTGTTAACTAGGTAAAATTCGTGTTACCACTTATCTATAAATGCATTTTTGGCTTTTAGCAGAAACTGATTGTCCAGGTATGGTTTGCTAGTTGCACTTAGAAACATACTAACTTGTTAATTAGATAAGATTCGTGTTACCACTTGCTAAGTGAAATTCGCAATCATAAGTAGATAAACAGTTGTATAAATATATTTATTGATAACTGGTGACACGAATCTTATCTAGTTGACCAGTTATTATGTTACTTATTAAGTATGCACATCTCCTTCACATATTAACGGAGGCCAGCAACTGAACAAAGGTCAGAAACTAGTCATTATGTGAATAAACCCCAAACGTGACTGGTTTGCAGTTGCACTAAAAACAATATGGTCAAAGTAATTCTGTTACACTTCTTGGTGAGATATCAACGAAATAAAAACTGTTTAGATAGTTTCACTGCAAATTAAGGAGTGAAAAACAATAACTTTAAAATCAATTGTATTTACTACCCTTTGAAAAGCTGTACCTCAATTTTGAAACACCAAATTATGAGCAAACTATTTTTTATTGAACGAAGATGAATATTGTTTACGAAATAACCATAAGATATCTATACTTTCAAGTCTTCGCCACACATATAAATATGTTACTCTATGACAGTGGCAAAATTAAAAACGATCCTAAATCGACATCAACAAAAATCTTCATCTTCTGTTTCAATATATACTGTGTATATCTATGTCATGCTTTATTTATGTTATCTGCGTAACGATATATCCATTTTGTTTGTGATTTACTCTGACCCGTGCATTTTGGTTAACACTTCAGGGTTGGACAATCTTCTTTTTTATAAACTCTACCAATGAAAATACGAATGACAATACAAAATACATATACTTTGATTTTAAATAACCCCAATTGATCAAAATAGACGTTAACAAACAAAGAATATTGGATTTAGTTACAAAAAAAACTCAACTGATAACAGAAACAGCCAATAAAAACAGCGTTACTAACAAAAACCACGAAACAAACAATACTTGTATAATCGTAACTCACATGAATACGTAGAAATAAGTTGGAGATTGGGTCTACGATATAGCTCTCTTAAAAGGTGCTCCCTTCAGCACACGTCTGCTTTGGACTATGGGTTAACGAGATAAAGGAGTATACGAGCCACGCATGCGCAACGTTTTCCTACGCCTAACAGTACCCGGTTAAATTATACTATTTATACAACAAAATGTTTTCAGTAGATACTTAACATTAAACAGAGTAGGTACTTAACATTAAACAACAATGCGTTTTATAAGAAAAGAACAAATGGTTAAATATACCCGCTTTGTATTCGACAAAGTGACGCAGTCCTGGGTATAAGTAGAAAGCGGTGTAAATGTAAAGAGAAATCAAGTAGATCCAGCATGATCACTTTATAAAAACACAAAATTTAGCTTCAATGCCTACATAGATTGAAAATAACCAATATTTGGATATGACATAGCCATGCTTTGGTTCAATGTCATGTGTAAATAAAAAGGAAAAGAAACTGAATTGGTGTTATTTGCCCTTAGATGAATCTGGATAAGCAGGTGCTGTATTGTATGACAACATGTGCTGTCTACCGCGTTTTACATGAAAGCAAAACAACCAGATGATAACAATGTGCAGGTATTTGCAGGTAGGTATTGACAAAATTCCTTGATACTCACCTCTGACCGTATAGCAATATATTGTAATAAGTTTGATACATATATAATTAAAATTAGAAAACTCACGTCGACAGGCACCGGTGCATGGCTGGGGATCGGCCGTTAAACAAGCAGTTATTTTGTCTGTATAACTTTATGCATCCAAGAATTAGGGTTTGATTGTATTGTTCGCATATTCTATAGTTTGAAAGGGAAGTGATGTGCATATTTGTTTTATAAGAACTGTAGGAATTACGTCTGTCTGCGCATGGGTAGCGGGAGTTTGTTCGTCTTTTGTAAGTTCAGATCTGTAGCTAGTAAATTTTGCGTTGATGTGCTCTTTGGTAACTGATTTGAAGCTTTAATAGCTGTTTAAGATAGCTAGAATACTTGAACAATATTCGTTTCCTGCCTTTTGCTAAACTCATATAGTTCTTAGTACTATGGAATATCAGAAGGAGTTGACTCATGCCAACTGCTAATGGCTGAATTAAGTTAGTTAGAAATAAGTTACATAGTTTACAAAAATCATGTCAAAAGAGCTTGGCCTAGCTATTTTGTAAGTCACTTAAAACATTGATCAACAAACCCCCTTTTGTGACAATAGCCAATAAAATACTTTTAACATTCTCACATGAGGTTAAACTTATCACATTATGTTATTCAACTATTGAGGAGAATTTAGAAACGCTGTCTGAAAGGTATATTCTGATTGGAGTCAATTTTGGAGAGGTTAAAATCAGAGAGTATGTAAAAGATAAATGTTTACAAACCATAAAACGTATATTATTAAGCGTGGGGTTAATTAAATGAAATAAATATAAAATACGGCTGATCGCCTAACTATAGGAAGTAAGAATGCTACAACATGTCTGTTTGACAGAGCCTACTAAGGACAGGCCATTTATCAGGGGGAAGTTATATCAGCATGTGTACCTGGTATTTTTTAACACCGAGACAGAGGAAAGACGCAGATCTTTATAAGAGCCCAAAGCTGTATATGATGTACAGTCTCATCCAGGGATGGAACAATGCGCAACACAGATGTGTCCCATGTTCCGGGACTCATTGGGAAAGTGTATGCTAAAGATGCAAAAATGCTGTACGCATGAATTGACGAAATGTCGAAACGGGTGGTATCAACAAGCAGTCTTATAAGTCTCGCATTCCCTTAAGTCAGTTACTGTGTTGTGAATGTAACTTGTTTGGTCACCTTGCATGCGACTACCCTGCAAAATGAACAATTATGATACTTAGGGTTCCAATGGTAGTAGTAGATACTCTAACAAGCTTTAAATGTAAAGTTTTTTACAGCAGAGCGCAATATGTCATTGTAATAGTTTATGATTGATCCACTTAGAATTTTATTGTCGTGTAAATCAAAAGCAGGTATCTGGAATAATATTATACAGTATAAATGTTTTATTGTTTAATTTCTTTTTCTTCTCTCCTAGTTTGTACAATAATGCATGCATTATTATATTATACGAATACATTATTTTAATCCTTGAAAGTCGAGTTTTTCCAGATCTTTGAAGTTGCTTTGGCTTGATTCATTCGTTTGCACGTGATGTCTCTATTCGGTCGTTGAATACGTAAATAACTTTATCAGTTTATATGTTAGTTCACTCTTCATTTCAAATTACCAGAGCTAAGGTAATGATAAGCCACCTTTCATCATTAATATTCAGCATTTTATATTAACATCACTAGGTAATAACATTAAACACTATTGGTAATGGCTCTTTCGCTGCTGTTTTGATGTAATCAAATATAACACTTTTTGTATTGCTTTTGTAAAACATACAGAACAGAACTTAAGCATATACAGCTCATCGTTATAAACACAGAAAGAAAAAAATAGCATGCATATGATACATTAGTAATGCATGTAACAAATAAGTAATGCATATGGATATTTTGGAAGCTATACCAACAATACATATGGTATACACAAAACTAACACATTTAACAGCAATATATTGTGAGAATTTCTTATAAAATATAATATATATATGTCTCTTATCTTAAAAGTCTTAATACAGAAAATAGCTAATTTATTAACAGAGTTTTTTATCAGAATTTAGTAATGATACAAATTTAATCATACTGGGATTTCTAACATAGTATCTAGGAATATAAGTCTGTCGGATATCATTATACATTAGGCAGACAAGAACTAAATGAAACTCGTCTGCTATATCGTTTAAATGACACAGTGTGCATTTTCTATCTTGTCTAGGGATATTGTTATGTCTATCTAGTTCAATATACAAATTATGCGAGGACAATTTGAGTTTAGCTAAAACATTTCTATATTTTATATTATCCAGTAATACCATATAGTTAGACAATTGGAATGAAGTTTTAACTTCCTTATATAAATACAATGATGAATGTGTCTCTATGGTAGCTCGCAAACTAGTTATGTATACATCTCTGAATCTATTTCTAAACGTGGGGACACATGCATTTATATTAACAGACTCAGGGAATAACCACACATCCGCATAACCTGCTGACTGAAGTATACTTCTTACTTTAGAGACCCAGTTTATAGTAATCGGATTATCATCAAGATCCCTGTATTGTTTCTTTAATATTGTCCTGAGGATACAATTACGCTGACATTAAGTACCCACTTCCAATTAAGCACACCAATTTCCTATGTACCCTTTCCATCACCTCTGGAATGTAACCCCACACTTCTGAATTATAGTTAAGAATTGACAAAACAAATGCATCAAACAAGTTAATCATATATCACTAGGGACCTGGTTACGTTTGTTTAAAGCCTTAAATGAGTTCATAGACCGCAATGCCTTGCCAGCCAGTGTATTAGCCGCCTACATGAAAGATCCACCATAGGAAAATACTACTAAGACATAGTTAAAGGAATTGACAGTTTCAACAGCTTGATCGTTGTACGTGCATATCTCATTTCTAGCTCACCGACCACCTTTTCTTAACACCACAATTTGAGTCTTATTCACATTGACCGTCAGATATCAAGGTGATAAGTAAGAACATGAATTTCATTTGTGAAGATTTAATCATAAACAATAAAAGTTAAACTAAAAATTAGAAGAAAATATTTCGCCGGCAGCAGGAACTGAACCGGTGTCCTGGTGTAATGCAGTTATCCAAATAGGCTAAATATCCAATTTATCATGGTGGTCAGTTTGCACTTGACGTTTGTTTGTTACATATAAACAATGTTCAATTATTTTAAACAAAAAGTGTCTACATTTGACTTTTATTAGGGTTGTTTTGTTTGAAATCAATATACAAAATCATCATTTTTACTATAGGATTAGGGTAAGGAGAAGCTCTCAAAAGGCCTATTTCACCTGTTTTTTTTATTTTTTCATTCCTAAATATAAACATATTAACTATCCAAAGCCGACAATGCCCCTTTAATAGAGCTATCAGAGAAATAGTTCAGCTTACTTGTGGATCGGATACCTAATGAATGTGTGTACATTTACCTTATTTATTATTTGAATGAACTTATTCATGTTTTGGATTCCTTAAAAACGTGTTTACATGGATATTTTCCAGTTCTTTTTGTTGTTTGGTGCAGTTTTGTGAAACATAATAAAAACATGAATTCTGTTCAAACGGTACTTCATTAACCCACTTAGTTTGAAAAAAGTAACTATTTGTGCGTTATGCCAGGGATCAAACTCATCCATACAGTCGGATTCATCATGATTTGACCTATAACGGATCAAGACCACACCAGAGCAAGGCTAATAAAATCATTACAAAATAATTCAACAATTTCGTAAAGGCAATTCGGAGTTAAAAACTAATGCTTAATAAGCAATTATATCAAACCCATGAAAAAAACATGCTGTGTTATACTTCATTGCCTGCGATGTTGCTTTTGTGTTTAGTTTGCACGAATTGGTAAATGTTAAGGCAAATATGAGATTGTGCGCACGTAAACCGGTTTGTAACCACAATTTTTCACTGATGGCGTCATGTTCGATACCCAAACATTGACTAATAAATATTTCTCCATATTTATATTATGGTTTGTTTTCTTGTGACGTTTTGTGCCTCTTCTGAACTTTCATTGACAACGTGATTTGCTCCACACGAAACAGGCTTTGTTTGTTGTGTGAACGTTCAGCTATCTAGGAGCATCCTATGCTGAATAAGACAGGTTGTCGTCTTTACATTTTGCAGGTCGCACTTTGTTTGCAGAAACACATGCTTATTAGAGAAAACCATGACATCGTTATTCTAAACTCCATAAACTGGGTATAACATCAAAGTTAGGCATAAGTACGTCCTTTTTGTTGAAAAAATTGTCATGCAACGAAATATATTAGCCACAACAAGCTGCAATGGATCGTGTTTTGCTTTTTTATATCAGTGTTAGGCCTGAGATAAATGGTCTAACTGTAGCTAGATTATGATTGCTGTTTCTAAAATAATTGTTTTTTTATGATTCTTTATAATATTTCAAAACAAAGGCATTTATTCTAAAATTTCAAATCATCGCTCACTCAATGTATACTATCATGTAAGCATTTATATGTCCCACCGATCGCTTTCCTTCTAATTTCGTTAACCTTAGGCTGGATGCAAATATGAGCGCAATCGCCTTTTCATTAAATAAGGCAATCCTTAAAAATATTTGTTGGCATTGGCCGGAACTAGGTTTTTTTTCAGTAGATCTGTAGGTCGAGAGATATTGATTGAGTGATGGCTTATCAATATTTAACGTGTTTCAATAAAAGAACCAATTTTAATGGATTTCGTTTTTTTATATCAGTGTTAGGCCTAAGATAAAACTGTAGCTTAGATTAGGTTAGCTGTTTTTAAAATAATAAGTTGAATGAGTTGAAGTATTTTGGTGAATAAGTCGGGTCACTGCAAACAATCATTTCTTAAAGGATGACTAACCTACCGTGTTATCGCCATTACTTGAAATGATAGCGGATTTCTCTGCATGGGGTTGACTTTCAGCGTAACAAAAGTGGATGGATATGTCCAAAACCATATACGCAAAATGTATATATCGTGAAACGACCAAAGTACAATGGGTTATTAATTAGATACAAGCGTCCGCTATTGTTTGTTTGATATCGGGCATGTTATCTGTTGATATCGGTTGTGTAAACTGCCTGGTGCAAGGGAGGTGACATCATGTATATAGTATATATGAAGATATATAAATTCGTCTTGGGAAATAGAAATATTGCACTACAATATACTACGCTCGAGCGCTCGTGAACATAGATATACATGTAAATACTCGATTAACAAGGGCTGGTGACATGGCATATACCTGAAAAATATGTGTATATATTCAAGTCCATTTTCTATTTTATCGTACAAAAGACTCTGATCAAGTTTCTATGCTAACAGATATTTAAAAAAAACGATGTGCTGTACATGACATTAAAATAAGTTTTGAGCGCATATGGGTAAGACATGAACTGTCACAACATATCCACCAACAAAGGTTTACACAAGTGAAATTCATTGCATCAACAGTTCTGTGTTTTACCTAGATACCAAGGTAGTCGACCTTTAAACGTATATACGTCGAACATAGTCATATAGGAATATTCGGTCGATCGGTTATACAATTACCGGTTAGTGAGCCGAAACATGAAGGTTGAAAAGACTTTGCGAAGCTATTAGGTGCAGTTTATTTATCGATTGTCTTCTATTGAAAGCAGGTGTTGAGCAAACCGATGCTCGTGTATGTTAAAACTTATCACGAATATTGACCTAGTTATTTTTAAGCTTAATCGAACTTTAAATTTTGAGGACAGATACCATATGATAATGACATATTTTGGCGATTGCATAATTTTATTTTATCATCGTGACTGGTATTGGCGTACAAATTGTTTTGCAATAACATGATGCTAGGTCTTGGCATACACGTATGTTTTTCACTAAAATTAAGATTTAGGATATTCACTTCCATAATATATTTTTCTACTTTTATGTATTGCAAATAAATACGAATGGAGCACTCGCCATTTTCCATTTGATTCAACAGGTGTTTTATCGTATAGCGGAGAATTATTATCTCAAAGTAGCCTGACTAAAACTGGTTTGGTCAGTGTTGTAGGAGGCGCTGTTTAGAGCAGGAAAATGATAAGGTTTATGGGATTATAGTGAGCGGTGTTCCTTGCTATCGAAACAGCTCTAGGAGCAATATGTTTTTCGTTAAGATCGTGACATGCTCAGTTTTGGGGTGATGTATGTATAACCATGTACACATTATAAAAAGATAACATAATGTATGTCAATACGTAAAATTGATGGTATGGCGTTACCAGGTACATACATGCAAATAAGTTAATCGTTTCATACGTGTGTTTGGATGTTGTGTTTGTTGTCACCCCCTTGTATCTGTGTTTGCCACAATTAAACTCGTCCCGTCAGTGCAAACGGAGTTGCTTGTTTTTGGAAGAGGTGTGCTGAGACTGTATTATTAGTATGTACTTAGTGGTTAATACATGGCGGAGCCATGCAAGGCCGGGCGTGATAATTTGCCCGATACCGGACCGAGCCGTTAATTACGAGTGACGCCATGAGCTCGAAGGCCAATTATAACGCAACAGCTCGACTCCAATGATTTAACATCTTCAATACACATGCTCATGTTCGATTTTATGCTTATTATAAAAGGTATTTTTGTGTTAAAGTTAACCTTCACTCGAGAAAAAAATGAAAGAGTAGCAAGCACAACAACTTTCTTTTTCACAATTATTGCGTATATTCCTGTAATGTCGAAATGTATGTACAGTGTACACACTCTAAGGAAAAACAACTATGTTTTTTGTTTGTTTTGTTTTTTCAATGTTCATCCGTACACCTCAGCCATCTCAACCATGCCAAAAGCATTGGATGAATGCTGGACCCTTCTTAAAAGAAGTTCTTACAATTAATAATGATAGTATTAATTAATTGTAGTATTTTCAACGTGTGATTTTTATTACTAAGTTCAAATTGCTAACCAATGAAGTGTAGTATGTATTTAAGATTCCTAAGAGGAATGTATTTAGGGCATAGCTGCTTAAATGAAATTACAACCGATATACTTGCAGCGTAGTTAAATGATCAGAATTCTAACATTAAGCAATCCATAACCATCCGAGGTTAAGGATCACTGTAAAAAAATCCCTAAACTCATTCACGTTTGCATCCCTTTCAAACTTTACACATATGGTTTGATCATATCAACAAAGTGTGTTTATGAACTCAATACTGCATCCTAAGATTTCGCTGGTAGTCATTTAATCTAAGAATCATGTTAAATTAGCGTGTGAAGCAAGCGGGTCGCAAAATAATAATCGATAGCCGGCCTGGGTCGCAAAACATTTTTTTTTTAAAAATAGATTAGTATTAAAAATCATCATATAAAGCTCCTAGTCAATCTAGGCCCAAAGATTCCTAATTACATAATTAGTCAACCTGAAAATGAAATATTCAGCAACACTTAGAAAACTGTCTTGTCACGAGTGTTGTTTGGCAGTCTCTGGTAATCGTATTCCGTCACACAAGTGATTTCTTTTATTTTCCAGACAAACACAAAACCCTGCTCTGATAGAACACAATTTATAAAATTTCTTAAAGCTATCTAGAATTTGTATCAAGTTGTCGAACGACACTAAATCAAATATCTCAAGGCAACTGCGGCCCGGCAAATATCGTCGTGTTCCCAGCAAGTCTACAAAAAAAGCTGCTAAACATAAAAAATGTCGTTTTGTCAGTCCAATACTTTGCCTCCTGTTGTTCCTTTGTGGCAATGTTTCGAGCTTTCAACCTTATGCCATATCAACTATTACTTTCGCTGATTTCAGCCATTTTGTATGAAAAATTTGCTGAAAATTAACAGTTGTATAAAAAGTTTGGAAGTTAAAATCCCCTTAGGGATGTTTTGATTCTTATGCACATGGCAATGTGCAAGAGAAATAACTGCTGTCTAACACGAAGCAAAATACCGTGTAGAGTTATTCATCGTAACCATGTTTGATAGTTTGCTTTTGCTCATGATATTCACAATTGTCAAAGCCGTCAAAGCCACTGGATAACCGTTTTTACAAGAGAGATTCAAACATATTTATTAAGTAACGTAAACATATTGTTTCTTGTTACATGATAAGTTACATTTACATTATATATCACGTGACATAACCATTTCTAATCAATAAATTGCATATTAAGTATATAGATGAAAGAGAAAATTATTACACATATGTATGCTTAAATAACGATATCAAAAGAGGTTGGACTGCTACGTTATTCATCCAACAAAGAACAATTTAAATCCATTTCTATTATTGCACTACAATGTTAACAATATTAGAACGTATAACAAACGCTTCATGAATAAATTTACACAACCGTAGGAGAACATTAGTATTAACTGTTTGTAAAAGTTCAATGAATTTGACAACACTTGGTTTTACATAGTAGGTTTTCGAAAGATACTTTTTCCGAATATTTTCATATGTTTTACAAATACAGACAAAATGATACTCATCTTCCAAATCACCAGAACCACATATTAAACAATACCGTTGCTCATGATTTATTCTATCATTGCCGTATCGGCCAGTTTCAATACGTAAAGGGTTTGAAGATAACCTTTATTTTGTAAAAGCAATGCGGTAAGTTTTCGGTACATTGTCCAAATAAACTGAAAATTCAAATATATGTTTTAATTCTCTATACATAAATAAAACAGGGCTAATATGTACAGAGTTAAACCATGTTTGTTTGAACTGGTCTAACAATCTTTGTTTATATAATACATGGAAATATTTTGCATTCGTGCCATTTGGGTGATACCAAATATCCGTAAAACCTGCATTATCTAATAAAGTCTTTACATTTGATGCCCAATTACTTTTACCTCTTGCAACATCAACCAACATACTTTCATATAAACGCTGTACAATAATATTATTACTTTCTAATATTTTATACCAAAACTTGATAATTCTAACATATCTATTAATATACAAGGGGTATCTACCTAGCACACCATACACAGCTGCTGTACAAGTTGAGAATTTAACATGCAATATTGTTTTGCAGAATTTCAAATGTATACGTTCTATTTCCTTATTTTTACTAAACCCCCATATCTCACATCCATAATTTAATATTGAAACAACAAAAGAATCGAATAATTGACAAATAGTACTTGGCTTAAGTATAAAAGGTTTGACATTCACTAACAAAGCATTTAATGCCTTTAGACCTTTACCAGCTAAAGTGCTTTGATTTAGAACGAAACTTCCGGTGTAGTTGAATACAGTGCCTAAGTAATTAAAATTATCTACAACTTCTAAAGGTTTATCTCCATATAGCCAGTTCTCAGTAACTTTAATATTGCCTCTTTTTCTAAACACAATGACTTTACTTTTATCAGGGTTAACTTCTAGTCCCCATGTTTCGCAGTATTCATATAAAAGATGAAGACTTTTTTTGTAATTCTTCAACATTTTTGCCAAGTATAACCATATCATCAGTAAATAGCATTAATATAAATAATATATCATCTATTGTAATACCACTATTGATATCATCTTGCAAAAACATCTCTAAATCTTCTAGAAACAAAGAAAACAGCAAAGAGGACATAACTTCGCCTTGTTTTAAACCAACAGAGCATTCGAAAAAGTCCGAATATGAAGAACAACATCTAACACGCACTTTGACCTTTGCATACATATTTTTAACAATACGTAATACTTTTCCACGAATTTCTAACGTGTATAATTTTAGCCATAGACTATTTCTATAAATACTATCAAAGGCCTTTTTAAAATCTATAAATGCACATGCTAATCTTTTATTGTCGTTTAAACACTTATTAACAACAGCATTAAGTACAAAAATAGCGTCCACAGTGGACCGTCCCTTCCTAAAACCAAATTGTGCGTCACTTATAACATCATTATTTTCGGCCCAATCTGAGACTCGTTTATTTATAATACCAGTAAAAATCTTTGAAAAGCAACTTACAAGAGTAATACCCTGATAATTATTCACATCACTGGGGTCATTTTTCTTAAAAAGTGGTATAATTATACCTTCCATCCATTGATCGGGAAAATAACCGGTATTCAAAATATCGTTAAAAATATCAACTAAATGGGAAGCCAAAATATCACACGATGCAATAAAATATTCATTAATCAGCTTGTCACTTGCAAAGGCTTTATTTTTCTTTAATTGTGTTACGATAGTTTCAATTTCCCGCACAGTGATTGGAAAATCTAATTCTTCAAAACAACAATCATCGTCATCAAAGTTATGGTTATTACAAAAATCTTCAGCATTTACATTATCTGCGTTACGCATATTATCATTCAAATTAGAAAAATATTCATAAAATTGTTCAACAGAAATATCATTATTAACAGACTTCTTTTTACTAAAATGGTTCCAAAAGTCTTTTGGCTTTTGATGCCGAAGACGTTCGATACTTCTCATTTTATTTAGTTCATATCGACGGCGTTTGATTCTAATCAAACGTTTGTATGCCATTTTATTAACACACAAATCTTGTCTATTGCTATCATTGTTACATGCATTAAATTTCCATAATGACTTCAGATAAATATATTTGGCATTTCTACACTGGTCATCAAACCACTTTGCCTTTTTACTAAAATTATGTTCACTATAAATTTTTTCAGAGCAGACTTTACTTTTACAAAATAATGGGTCCGTTACATTAACATTAACTTCAGTAAATTTACTTAAACATGCATTGATAGCATCTTTACTGTTTAACAAATTATCATGGATTATAGAGTTGAATGCAGGTAATTTTGCAATTATATTTCGCCTATATTCGGCGTGCCAATCATTATTCCACTTTATACTAGTTCGAACATATTCAGTATTAACAACATGATTATACATTTGTGTGGGTATACAAAACATTATAGGTGCATGGTCAGACCATTCATTGAATTGACAAACAGTAAAATTCTGTGCGATGTCAAAATACTGGTCACCTATCAAAAGATAGTCAATAACACTCGAACCATTTGTGCACAGATAAGTATAATCCCCTAATCCATAGTCATTACCCAATCTACCATTTGCAATACGTAATGATGTCGACTTACAAAGATCAAGCAATTTTATTCCGAAATTGTTGCAAACATGATCTTTTGAATAACGAAAAATAGGTAAATCCGGACAGTATTCATCACAGTCTAAATTATCAACAATTCTGTCACATTCGATATAATCCTTTTTACTCCCATTTCCGACCCTCGAATTCCAGTCACCACATAACAGTACATGCCCTTTACTTTGAAGGTAATGCTAAAGGATTCGGGTAAAGTGAAAACTTAGTGGCGCCAAAACAGGCTTTGGACAAGGTTGAAACATGAGAGAACGATATTGCCTGAATTAAGAGCGTGTGTAACAATGATACATTTTTTTTGTAATAGAGGGAAATCAACGCTACAATTCATACCCTTAGTATTCGCGAAGTTTTTATGGTTTCTAGATAGTTGTTAGAAGTTAAGTGCTGGTAACGATAAATATATAAAGTTTTGACTTTAGAGTTTTAACCAGACGAGTTTTCTTTTATCAAGAAACTTCCCCTGCTGTTGATATGCTCACCTAGTTATAAATTCAGGAGTTCCCCAAATAAACCAATGTCAGATGACTGATGGCGTTATGTGTTATTAATATGTAGGATTTGTCAATAATTATAGTTAGCCATTGTAATGAAAATGATACAATCACATCTTGAGATAACCTATTTTAAACATGTGTGGACCAACAAAAAACTTAATAGTTAAATATTACATATTCCAACCTTTAAGAAATTGAATGATTAAAATAAATTAATGACCGACTGCCATTATCATTATATAATTAAAATAGTTTACCTTTAATTATGATCCAGTGTGTAAATAATTAGGCTATTTCAGTGTCTCATGTTGCTAGTTAAATTCATTTGGGTGTTTGTAAATCCTTTTATGAATAAAGTACTGAATATGTCACCTTTCTAATTAAAGGCGCGACAGGGGACATCGTCACCCACGTTAACTTGACGTTATTTTTACGATGTCAACGTTAACATGTATGCAATAAGAAGTTCAAATGATTGTATGGAACGCTTTTAATATGGATGTCGGGAAATGCTTTAAGGTGAGAATCGCCGTTTACGCCTTTTATGTATAATGAATAAATGAGAGAAAAGATCAGACGCATGCTCAATTTATCGATTAGTCCCGACGCCTGTAAATATTCACAACTGAGCAGTCATGGAAAAGGACCAAGCTGACACAACGGACCAAGTTGTATAAAGGAATTGAGGAAAACATGATGCCACACTGTAATAAATATACAGTAAACACTTTATACAGCAAGATGTGCGCCAGATCATTACAGTTCGAAAATGTCCACTCACAGTGCCTAGATGTATGCACGGAGCTTGATGTTGTGTCAAATTTGGAACCAAAGTATGATAGTTGCTTTAAGAACTTCGTCGAATTTCGGGACAGGTTTTCCCATTGGATGGCTGAAGAGGAAACAACCGAAGAAAAATGATGTACGTTAAACTCGAACGAGTGTTGCTTCGAGAGTGTCGACGTTATCCAGCTAAGGAGTGCAAAACGTGTCATCGCCGAACATAAGCTGATAAAACTTGCAGAAAAAACATAGACTTGATCGTATATGCAATTATCTCGAGCTTAAACAAGGGTAACTCAAGAGAACTCACTCAAAGAAGCTGGGTTCCGAGTGACGGGAAGCAGTACACGAGGAGACGGATACCAAACCAGATGATCCATTGCTTACTATTCAAGAAACGATATTTGGATCCTTTGACGTCTCGGGTAACAACTGCACTCTATTTTTCGACTCAGGAAGTGGGGCCTGTCATCTGTATCCATCTATAATATTGCATTCAAACTCCGAAAATGCCTAATATAGCCGAAGTATTCGTAACGCTGGTGTCGCACCTCGCAGTTTATGTCCGGAACCTGCAACGATGACTTCAAGTACCTCGGTGAACGCGGCAATCCATGTAAGCCAGGTTGCATGCTCGGACGGCGAGGACGCAGTTTTCCAGCGACATGCACTCCAGGAATGATTCAACCTAACCAGACCAAAACTGGTAACTTTTTGTGGTTCTCTATCAACTATAAATCATTAACATTTTGAAACGAACATTGAGGACAGAGTGATTGATGACGGATTGAGGTAAAGTAATCTTTTCAATATTGTTAGTGTGAGGAAAAGTCTTGTATTGAAAAGTATACTTGTTAAAACCAAGTTAAGGTTATAGGCGCGCTAGGTCAAAATTGCACGCACGCTGTGGTATACCACATGCTATTGCTAAATCGTCCATAAAACTCTTTGTATTTGGTACCCCGAGAATGCCGTCAGACCGTGATGGTCTGTTGCAATAGTCATTAGAAATGCAGAATATGAGATCTTGTTATCCCAATTAGGGTTGATTGTAAGAGAAACAATTCAATTAAAGCAAGGCAAAAAACAATTTGTTCCCAAGAAGGCAATTAACATGCTGTTGTAGGTCCAATGCATGTCGTAAAACGATTGGCTTTAAATTTTTACGGAAGTTGGAACTTTGTTGTTGTTTTTTATTTAAAAAGCAAATATGAGTTCACCGACTGCAAATAGTGTTAATCTTGCGCTGTCTAGAATTTAAATTTAAGCATCATATATTGTTACATAAATGGGTTACGTCGAGAAATGACCACACCGATACGCACTCCTCTGTAAATTGCGTAGCTACAACAGGTGCGATAGTCAAAAACTGCTTTTGTGGCTGCAACAGGCGATTACGGGAATACATGCCAGGCATATGATTTGCTTTACGACGGCGCAGACAAAACGTTATGTGATGAACGTCTTTTGCACCGTACCTCTACGCAATATTTGGTAGGTTAAAAAGCTTTCGATCTCGAACATGTGTAACATGAGTGTTTTACAGATGATGTTTTAAATCTAAAGAATAAGGAACCTGTAAAGAAAGGTTTTCGTCTTTCCAAGCAAATCCTATGTCAGACAATGGTCTTGACAACATGAAAGGACGAACTGACATCGGACATCAGGAAAGGTGTTCAATCATTATTACGCCGAATGAACATCACGTGACGGAACTTATTGTTTGCTTTTACAACATGACGCATGGACATGTCGGCGTGCACCAGGTTCTGGCCGCGATACTCGAAAAGTACTAGATAGCAAAGGGACCAAGCACTGTGAAGAGTGTTTTGCAAATTTGCATGTGGTGTAAACGCCAACACCATCCCCTTTGTCATCAAAAGATGACGCCTCTATTAGAGCAACACATGACACCATGACAAACTTTCATTGACGTTCGTAGGTATTGATTACTTTAGTCCACTTAACGTTAAAGCAGGTCGCTTCGTTGCCAAGAAATACTGGTTTATACTTACGTGTCTTACAACTAGAACAGTTCACCATGATGTCGGCCATAACCTAACCACATACTCATTCGTCGCAGCATTTCGACGTTTCACCAATATACGGGGGTACCAAAGAAGGTATACAGCGACAACGCGGCAAATGTAGTCAGCAGCGATCGCGAGTTGCGTATTTCAATGACAGATAGAATATCAATCCGAAATAGGGCGTTTAATGGTGCAACAAGAAGTTGAATGGCATTTTGACCCGCCTTAAGCCAATCACCGTAGAGTAACATGGGAAAGTTTTATTAAATAAACGCCTTAATATTTAAAGCCCTTACGACTGAACACCTTCTGAACGATGAACAGCTTGTAACTCTGATGATTGAAGCAGAGATGATCATGAACGACAGGCCAATTACACAAGTGAGCAAAGATTCAACCGACCCACCTGCATAATCAACAAACAAGCTGCCGTGGAGGAAATCAAAAATCAAACACTTGCGTATTACCCGGTGTATTCAAGTAAGCAGACGTTAGTGCCAAAAGGTTGTGGAGACAGATATTGAAGCAAGTCATGTCTGAACTATTTCTCTCTCCCTCTCTCCCTCTCTCCCTCTCCCCCCCCTCTCTCTCTCTCTCTCTCTCTCTCTCTCTCCCCCCCCCCTCTCTCTCTCTCTCTCTCTGCTTTGTAAACATGTCATCTATTAGTGCTAAAGATTGCATTCTTCCATTACTTCTCAATGTTTCAAACTGCGGGCAAAAAAATGGTTAACACGTCTACAGGTATAGTGCTTAGTGTGGACTTAAATAAAACGAAATGCCAATTTTGTGTTTCATCTTCATGGTTTAATGTTCCAAATACATATACAAATTGTATGTTTAATTTCTAACTTATACCATGCAAATAAAATTAATCGGACATACATGTACCTCTACCACCTTCTGTTTCAGTTATCCAAGATTTATAGTGGCATCATTAAGATACATGTAAAACATTAAAATTACAATAATACATTTTTCTTATACTGAATTTATTTTGGAAGTATTACTTAAAGCAATGTACATAAAAATAATAAGTTCAAGGAGTATTGTGGTGGGATACCAAATGTATATAAATTTCTCAAACGGGACGGGATATTTGGAGGATTTTTTAACAGCATTAGGGAACAGGACAACACTTAAATTGAATGATTCAGTAGCATAAATACTAAAAATAACAGCCAAATTCTTCAAACATGTCGTGTATATATCATGCACAGGATTTATTTGTTAAGACATTCCTTTATGAAGTATAAACGGAATGAAATTCATTCTATGTGCGTTCTTTGTAGTTAAATTTGAAGTAGCAGCCAGATTTTATATGTAACGTTTTGATATTAATCAATTACATAAAAGCAAATCTATTTCTGGAGCTACCTGACTATGCCCCATGTATTCGTTACGTTAATTGACATAAATTGCAACTGTCTCCAAAAAACAAGACTTTTAAAGTGCATTTAGGTACAGAGGAAACATGACACAGATTATTGCATCTCCTTTGTCGTCTTGCATCCACAGTTTCGCCCCCGATCTCATAGCAGGAAAGCGGTTAGGCAGCAGAACATTCCCAGTGTACGGATACTTCTCACCCTTCAACACTGGGCATACAATGCCACGGCTGCAGGCTTGTTTCGCAGAAAGTGGTATCGCAACCATGAATGAGTTTGGTTTGAGTACCAAATGGTTGGTTGCTGTTTGACTCGTCACATCTTAAATAATAGAAAGAGGAGATTATTATGTGTTTTGGGGTATTTTAACTATTTATGTAACCAATCCAAAGAACTGACCCTGATAATATGATTCAATGTATTTTAAGTAAAGCAAAACATAATGTACATAATTCTTTACAGAAGAATAGGCTTGTGCCCCGGATGTAAAAAATATCTGACAAGGCGTAGGAATTTATCTGGTGTGCCGATAAAAATTCCGCATCCGAGACAGATAAACTGCTACCTTACTTGTAATTTTCTTTGTCAATGAAATATGATGCAGAGCGCAATGACTTAAATCCCTCCATATTTACTAAGTTACCATTTTAAACCATATATTATTCGATGGTTGTAGAAGGGGTGGTACGTCGTCATTTTCGCTTCTAAAGTGTACCCGCTCTACTGTCACGTGCAATCTTGGTGCCGCCCGTGGTTTATTTTTGAAAGTGTACATACACGTTATTATTTCAGCAACAGGATTTAGTTTAGTTCAAATTAATTAATCGAGTGTCTGAAACTGCTATTCAACACAACGTATCTTCATAAATGTAAGTGCAGTAATTTTGGAGAAACGTGAGCATACAAAATCTTGCAGTCAATATTTATTTAGTCAAGAGACATCGCTATTTAAGACGTCTTTAATCCTCCAATGAGGAGTTTGTGAAAATCAGAATGATAAATTTATTCATAAAATACTTAAATAGAATGCAAAAAGAATCTTTCCTTGTTTTCAAATGACTGTTTGTATAAAATTAAAAACAGGAGGCACAATGCCCATTACAGTCCACCTCCTTCTCGGTTATTATCACAGTCACTAAAAAGAATTTGGTTTAAAATCATAATATCATTAAACACATATTATACTAGTTCTATTACATATTCTCGGCAAATATGCAGCATGGTATATACCTGAACAAAATGTATATATTTAAAGGTCATTGTTGTAGTATCATAGCACATAGGTTCTATACTACCTAATTGGAAAAGTTCTTTTGGAAATGACATGTTTTATTCCTCTGAATCACATAGGGATAAGACATGAATAGTCACCAATTAGCTCTCTCTCGGTTTAATCTTTTTAAAGAACGCTTTAATCAAACTAATAATACGAATGTAAGGTCAAAGGTTAATTACTTTCACGACGTCGACGTTTGCTAGTAGTTTAAACGTTGAAACACGTAACCCACCAAAGTCATCAAAGCTGCTCACTATTTCATTTCCAAACCCCCAATTACGGCTCGTCTGGGAAGTTTAAAAATATTGCATGCAATACATTACCCCCAAACAAATACCGCATACATCAAACGTACGTCGCGCCAATGACTTATGTCATATGACATATTTGGCGGTTCGGTTAAACATGTACATTATCAAAACTATGTGGAATAACATTTTATCTCCAAATTACCTAACAACAATGTTAAAATCTGAAAGGGTGGAAATCTTAAATCTTGCAAATTTTACTTTTCCGTTTTTATATGGAAAGAAAGTAGCTTTTATGACTTTGACGCAAGACACTCTTCATTGCGGCCCGCTATATTTGATATGTGGTGAGTAAAAGGTTTATGGAGACTTAAGAACTTGGTTGAAAATATGCGTCTCTTTTTCCTAAAAAAATCAAGTACTTTTGAGCTGAAAATGTAGACACAGTCAATTTTTCCCTTGAATACATGAGTTGTTGTTCTCACCATAATGATTGTCTCGTCATTAAATAAACGGTGTTACTTTTGACATTAATAATGTAGACACAGTCTATTTTTTTAACAGAGTTGTCTTTCGTACGTTTGTTTTCGCAACGTTTCTGGGCACGTACTAAAGTGCTGACGAGTTAGCTGACGATATAGACAAAGAAGGAAAAAAAGTTTTGAAATTAAAGATTTTTTAAGACTTATTTTGTTTAATTTATTTTATAAGATAAGAAGATATCACGGATTAAATTACTTTTAGGTGTTTCATTTACAATCGTTTGAACCAATTATTTTAATTGTAAATGTAGCTTTAAATGTTAGCCTCACAACTTGTGGAAAACTATCTGCACTACATCAAAGAACGATCAAAATTACTATCATTTTAATTAAGAAATGATTTCTCTTTATTCTGTTGTATTTTCGAAGTTGTTTTGTGGAAAACAAGGCAAACTGTTGTTAATGAAATGTTCATATGATGTAAAAAATAAAGCATGATTCATTAATGACGAAATAAGTGTAATCTTTTCATTTTTATTAAAGTGACTTGTTTGCATAGTGAAAACAGGTTTATCATTCTCAAACAAAGTTGCAATATTAAAAACCAGTGACATCCATATCTGAGTTGTTGTTCATTTGCTCTTAATGGTTTATACAAATGAACTATTTCATGTATATGGAAAGGAATTACTTTAAACCCATTGACAGCTGTGCTTGTGCAAGAACTGTAACTCTGGTTTGCCTTATTTATGTCTTTTCCCGAGTAAGCAAGAGACATATCGATTTATTGCTGTCTGTCTGTCACAAACCTTTGTCCCCTGTAAGACTTATAGTTGTGCTGAAACCTGGAAGAAGTGTTTAATATAAACTGTAGTTGTGCATAGACTAATGTTTTACCAAAATAGGTCTCTTTGAATTCCTACATAGCCTTGACCTTGACTCGACATCAGCTATCACCAACTTCAAAATATTATCATGGTAGATTTGTGTGTGGGCCCGCTGTGATACTTTGTATCACAGTTTTTCTTGTATTAGATATGTTTTTACGCTGGAAATTATTAATCAATAGTATCGCGCCTACATATCGGGGTTGGTTAGGACAAATAAAAAGATACCTGTGCTTCCGGTAACATGGCGAAAGAATAGGGTCAGATCAATTATGTTATATCTAGACGTTTCATATTTAACTGAAACAGCATTGTTTAATGTCTGAAATCATTTAATTACCTTCGACTACCGTATTTTCCCGCCAATTTTGCCCATGAAATCTGGTGTTTTTTGTATACTAAACTCGTTCATAAGACGCGATCGGTTTTTAGAACAATCCAGCACTTCAATTTTTACAAATCTGTGATAATGTTCTAGCCAAACAGTCAATTATCAACTAAATTTGTTTGAAAAAAAATCGCCGATTTTCTTGTCAACTGTGAGCTTTGGAGGTAGGTTAATAATAGAACAAGTAAACGCGGATATGGATTTATTTTACGTATCTTATTTTCGTACAATCAAAGTTTGATTCATATTTGTAGTGAATTCAAACATTTCGGTCATTGTTTCAAGATTCCCAGACGACGATTACTGATTATTATTTTTTCGATCGTATGGTATTTTCTTACCAGCCTAGGCGAAATCCTGGCAATCAAATGGAATCATACGGTTTCCAACTGACCGATTTAAATACAAACCATAGCCACGCGCCTTTGATCTAATCACCGCTCGTGCTCTGACGTCCGTTTGATCTGCAGCCGACACATTCCAATAAATGTGTTGTAAACTTTCGCAGGTTTTTGTTTGGATTTCAGTTGATGGGACTTAAATTAGGCAAAAAAAATAACCATTGATAACTGCGGATAAATTAATGTAACGATTAATAAAATGTGTATCGGAATCTGGCAGTTAGCCTGCATAAATTCGCAAAGCCTAATCGTAAGAAGCCTGCATGATATATCGTAAAAAAAGTAAGTTTTATTTAGGACACGGATAAATAACATCGTGATATATACCCTGACTATTTTCATTATAAAGACAGCAAAATGAGTCTCCTGTGATCAACCACGTGATTGGACCATAAACATGCGTTTGCCAATTTGAAAATATCGGACAGGGTTTGCCGAACTCCACCATTTTGTTTTCTGTTGACAAAGCGACTCGGTAATACATAATCAGGAATGACAGTTTATTCTTCGGGGACAGAGACAGACAAACAACGAAAATTATGACGTTATATTTGTTTGTTTATTTTTTTTAAATATTTTATGTCTAAAAAAAGATTAGGGTCGGCGAGGAGAGATTAAGGTCGGTCGGGTTACCGGAAACACATGTGTTTTTTTACCTTAGATAAGTAATCGTTTTACCAAATGCAAAATTATTTATCTGCCATACATCGCGACGCAAAGAAATGCACAAACCCGAAACAGCATCCTTATTGGCAGCGTTTTCTGTTTTTCTTCAAAAATGTTGAATGTCATCAAAGTAGCATTCGATGAGGTATGAAATACATATATATGTATCAGAATTAGAATGATGTTAAATTAGACAGATTAGATTATTCAAAAGCTTATATTAGACTATACAATATTGAAGTCTCGTGGAAGAACCACACTTGTTTTGTCGAAAATGTACGAACTATTTTTACCGGAATACCGGACTTTTTTGTGGTTATAAGCTGTTTTGAAAGCTAAGAACAGAATTTGCCTATTCATGAACACCCTTAACAATTTGATAGTATTGTTGTGAAAGGAAGCAACAGATGCGTTGGATTTTATATATAAATCGTTATGCATTGGTGTCAATCATTTCAAACAAAATGGCGGTTTCATGTGAACCTGTTTTATGATTTTCAAGCTTAGGAGAAATGTTGTTTTCCAACTTTAATGAAAGGATATCTTCGAAGAACCTGCTCATTCCTTTTATTTGACATCGAATTGTTTGTCAAGATCAGGAAAACAGAAGTTACCGCTGTATGAAAATATATATTTAATTTATACCTATACATTTCCTTTTCATTATCCAACTGTGAACATACAGCACGCAATATTGAAATACTGTCATTTTCAAAACCCGTATCAGCATAGTAGCATGTGTTCAGTGCTACCTTTTATGGGCAGATGTTGATTCACGCAATTTACTTACTTACTATTTAGTAACCATATCTTTGAGAACGTGCCGTCGTTTCTGACGTCATTTCCGACATGAAAATTCCGGGAAATGTCGTGTAAAGTCTAAATGTAATTGTGTTGGTTTAAACTTACAGCCGTGCGTTTAATTATGGAAATAATCAAAGGAGACATATAAAAATGAATATAACGATATGACGCTTTTCTGACGAGCTGTATCATGCCGAGTTCGGTGTTTAAACACGTATCATTCGAGTAAAATTCGGCAGATTATTTTCTTAAATTAGAATGATTATAAGAAAGAGTTATAATTCTTACCTTATTAATCTAGATACTCCACTAATCATCTATGTCCCAGGTATTAATTTATTTGTGTTCGTAGACAGTAAAACGTTTAAGTTTTAAATATGCAATGCACCCATGTATGTGTTAAATAATTTATTATCTAGCTTATATAGTTTTTTCCCTTAATAACGTAATATAATTATGGAGAGGCACTAACCACAGTATAAATCATGATAACCAGTAGTCACGAATGTCATATTATATTTAAATTTCCCAAACAGGAAGAACAATACCGCAACAATTGTACGTCCTACTCATCTTACACTATTTAGCTAGAGGTATTCTGCATATAACAATGAGCTGAATAGAACAATGTGTCATGATTTAACAATTTAAACATTTTCATAAGCGTATTCAAGGTTTATACGTTCGTATTCGTTTTAATTAAAAACGTGTGATTTGCTGTATTTTTGCGTTATAGAGTTCATTTTTGATGTTCATTTAAGGAATGAATTGCGGGATTGATGTCATTATCGGCGTATGAACGCAGGTGGGTTGGTCATTGTGTGTCCGAAGGATCATAAACATCCACTTTCAAAAAGCTGATTTAAGTTTTTCGGTACCTGCTAACACAATACAAACAATAACAAGATAAACAATTTTAAATATGATTCGCGATCCGAACATATCCGAAGATATTGCGTTCATCGGATGATAATCGCAATTGCCGAAAGGCAGTTCATTTAAGGAATAGAAGTTGAGAGGTAATTATAAGCTTTTTATGCGTGATATTAAGGGAGAATATACCTGTTTTCAAATGACGTAGTCAGTAAGAGCATTGTATATGCCTGAAAATGGGACGATTTCATGTGCTTTAAATCTGGATTTTAGATGAAAAACGACATAATCAGATCAATGTTTAAAAAGAAAAGAAAGACATATAACCCTTCTTAGTCATTCAGATTTAACTTTAGGTCATGACACGGAACTGACTTAGAATACAGCCTAATTGGCTGAAATATTGTCAACGCAAAATCTGACACAGGGGTGTGTATCGGACAAGTTGCAGTAGTGTGTTTAATTGTTTAACAGTTTAATAGCCGCGAAAGTAAAAAGTCTTAATGATAATGATTGCCTATCTGCAATTTCATTGGCTGAAATCGTACGTTTTATTCCAAAGAGGTCATTATTTTAGGTTTAATATCTAAACATATTGATTACCTATTTGTTGATGTTTATACCGTTTTTCTAGACTCAGAAAATTATTATTATTAAGTTTCATAGAATGATCGACATTCCATTTAGTGTGGCCCCAGCTGGATCTGTTCATACATAAACATAAACAATGACACTTCCGAGCTAGAGGCGAAGAGTGGCCATCATTATAAATTATATAGTCTCTAGTTTGGAAGTGACATTGGTCTTTTTGTATACAGCTCTTAAAATAGCTGGAGCCATTGTTTAACATTCGTGGCAATGGGAGAAACGGTTTTGATCGAAACATATTGCCAGTTGCCGCGGGTATGAAACTAACAAAAGGCCTTTCTCTTATGGAAGCATGTAGCACACTGTTAAGCAATTATCACCACAACCAACAATGATGAGCGATTTTTACCGATGTGCTAATCCATATTATGTTTCTGTATACATTATTATAACATATTGTAGGGGTTTTGGCTTTAGGGGTGTAGTATAACTTGAGGGTAAACAATCAGTAACGGATTAGTCAGTCTTTACCTTGTATTAATTTATATTTCACATATCTTTAAAATACTTGGAAGTATCAGTAATTTGAACAAAACATTGGGCTGACGCAGAAATGGAGGAAACAAGCTAAGTTGCATAATTTAAAATAATTATTGTTGTTTAAATATATGAACTATGTCAATGTTGTATAGTTTTTCTGTATGTTCAATGTGTGTTAGTGCTTCCCTTTATCGAATAATGTGCTTATAACTTAACACGGTTGTCAAAGTTGTCAATTTTTAATGCGGACATTTCATAAAGCATGTGTTGGTTCTTTTGATTTAGCACCACTCAAACACACGCTAATGCGAGGATATATGATGTATCGATGAAGTTTATATCTAAATGAAATAAGTAAATGAAGAAAATAACATAAATGAGTGAAAATGCAAAATATTAGTTTAACTATAGCGATGGTACGGTTGTCTAGGTTTGGTAGCGCTTGTTCGGGTTATCTTGTAAGTGGAATGACTCTTTGCTCAACCTTGGTGGACACGCGCTCGACGCCTTTTAGAAATCTGTGACAGATATCCTCAGAACTCTATGTGCAGGTAGCGACAGGGACCTAGGCGGCTTAGAGAGACTTTCATGAGCGGGGCTGCCTCCGCAAGCGCTTATCAGATCTAGATCACTATGTTGTCGTTGTAGGATATATAAAGATCACTCGAAAAGGCAGTTAATCCAACTTTGGTTAATACAGCATTAGTTGGCAACTGCATTTCCGTAGATCGCCATTGTTTTAGTGCCGTATTGTAGGGATCTCGTTTTCGCATTTATTTAAAGGAAGTTTTAATGAATGATCATTTAGGAGCAGTAATGTGCTCTTTTAACAAGGCTTAAACGATGAATCAGTTATTCAAACTTTGGCTAATACTGCATTAGTTTATAGCTGTTTTTGTCGTCCACCGCCTTGTCATTTTAAACGCGTTCAACAAAATGTCCACCATATCATAACTAATATCATCATAAAATGCAGAACCTGTGTTGAGGCATTGTTGCAGTAACTGATAGAAGCGGAAACATTTTACCAAGAAGAACCAACAATAGCAATGTATATCTATTTAGACAAGGAGATTGAACATGTTAATGTATGCTATGATTTTCTACAGATTGTGAAAAGTAAAGGATATTTACGGTTTCTAACTTGCCCTTCGTCATTTTTGCCCTATTTTATCACTATTTCTTAGCCAGGAATCGAACCCAAGGCGGTTGTACTTGAAACAAGGAATGTTTAAACTGATCTACCAAAAACATTGAGTAAAGAGTATTGATTATCCAAAAAATATACAAGATGTATGGGTTCTCGATGTTTTGTATTCTTCTATTTCAGATGCATATATCCGGGTACAGATGTGTTTGCGGGTTTTTCTAGCATATTCTAGAGGGGCGGACTATTTGTTCATGGCGGAGACGCCGGGAATATACTACTTTCAGGCCGCGAGTTATGACAGCCTATCTGCGGAATTCACAGAGATTTGATCAGCATGACGTAAGTGTTTTGAACATTAAGTTGACCATAGATAAATACAGTTTCAGAAGTTAAGTCAACAGTCGATTGACATTTGAATGTATTTGAACGGATATTTGATGAAGATCTGCAGAAAAATGAGATGGCTGTAATGCGTGGGCGTATCATGAAGCGCAATTGAACATAACGTGTTGTTGGTTAGCTTCCGTGATCCTATCGGTCGTTGTCCGTCGGTTATAGTCTATTGTAAACATTTCGTCGCCTTATTTCATGTCGTTTTTCATGTTTCGAGAAAATCATATTTAAAGTCTGAATAGGTTCTATTATTCATAAACTGTATTTTGGAATTGCAATTTGAACAATTTATTAAACTTTCAAAACCAAACTAATTAAACCATTGAAGATATTACTCTGAGGTGAATTCAGCGGTACAAGACTCATTATATGGTCATTTATGACAAATGGGGTTTTAGAAATAGATCGAATATTTTATTAATATCACCCTAACGATGCTACATTATGCGTGCGTTATTACATTTTGAGTTAAGTTCGATTATGAGTCAAGCCGATTAAAAGTTTTTCTCTCACGTTTCATTCATAAAGAAAGTACAGTCAAACCCCGTTGGCTCGAATTCGCTTGGCTCGATCCCTCGTTAGCTCGAACTAATTGTTCGCTCGAATTTTCGAGGCTCGAGGTATTTTCGCCAGTTTATGTGAGTTCGAGCCAACGGGGTTTTATTGTACTCTAAACACTTGAAGTTCTTTTCTAAAAATATTTCTAGAGAAATGGAGACATTTGACGTTAGATTAGAAAGGCAAATTGAAAAGACTGCCAGTCTATATAATAGTAGTGTATATAATATGCCTTTACCCTTGTCAGTTTCTTAAGAAATAAACAGTGAAGTGTCATAGTCTTGCAGCTGTCAGCATTGTTGTGAGTGGGGGAGGTGTGGGGGGCATACTAAAAAGGAAGGCCAATAAACTAACTCTGGCTTAATATTTGTAAACATGTGCACATCCCTAAAGGAAGGCTAATAACTCTTGCTCAATATTTGTAAACATGTACTCATCCCTATAGGTAGGCCCGCAATTCTGACTAGATATTTGTTAACATGTACTCATCATAAGGGAAGGGCCGCAACTCCGTCTTAATATTTGTAAACAAGTACACATCCCTAAAGGAAGGCCCACAACTCTAGCTTGAACATTTGTAAACAAGTACGCATCCCTAAAGGAAGGTCCATTACTCATGCTTAATATTTGTAATCCAGTACACTCCCTAAAGGAAGGCCCACAACTCTGGTTTAATATTTGTAAACCAGTCCACATCCCTAAAGGAAGGCTGACAACTCTGACATAATATTTGTAAACCAGTCCGCATCCCTAAAGGAAGGCCAACAACTCTGGTTTAATATTTGTAAACCAGTCCACATCCCTAAAGGAATGCTGACAACTCTGACTTAATATTTGTAAACCAGTCCGCATCCCTAAAGGAAGGCCCACAACTCTGGTTTAATATTTGTAAACCTGTCCGCATCCCTAAAGGAAAGCCCTCAACTCTGGTTTAATATTTGTAAACCAGTCCACATCCCTAAAGGAAGGCTGAGAACTCTGACTTAATATTTGTAAACCAGTTCGCATCCCTTAAGGAAGGCCCACAACTCTGGTTTAATATTTGTAAACCAGTCTACATCCCTAAAGGAAGGCTGACAGCTCTGACTTAATATTTGTAAACCAGTCCGCATCCCTAAAGGAAAGCCCACAACTCTGGCGTATTATTTGTAAACATGTTCTTGTGTGTGAATATTCAAGTTAAGAAGTAGATCAAACCCGAAATCAACAACGTTGCAATCGTACCTGGGGAAACATGTTATACCAAATATCTCCGATACGTAGACAGAATATCAATCTTGATCATGTTAAAGCATCGCGTTAGTTAGTGTGACATGTCCAGTTTAAACGGGTCACTAGAAAAACCTAGGTCCTTTGCTTATATCAATGATGTCGCGAGTTGTACAAAAAACAACCAAAAAACAACAATCAAGTTATAATGAAGCCTGTTAAAATATAAATCAATATTTGAAATTTGGTTACGTTTCGTTGAGAAACACGGTTTCGCTACTTAATACTGAACAACTCTTTTTTACAATCCAGATTACACAAGTGATGGTTATATTGTATTTTTCTATCATACATATAAAGGTCAAGGTTGACTATGTGTTATGTCAGGGTAAACCAATGTAGGTCATGAGGTCAGATGTTCAATAACCCCCAGTTTCACCATCAAGGTTATTTGTCTGATCACATACTGACTGATACTGATATCCAAACTGTTAATTGTATTAAGGCTATTTTTCGGAATATGGAGGTATGATCCTTGAACCTTGAAACGTAAAGTCCTAGCGCGGCAGTGTAGGCAATTAAAAAAATATTTCTTATATTACATATTACTTACATGTTTAATTATGTCTTGAAAATGGTTGGTGTCCTTTAATCAACATAACGAAAATGAAACGAACGTTTGGCCAAAGGTCAAGTGTTCAATTACTCAAGGTCATATGTTTGAACCAATACAATGCCCAAATTCTTTGTAATTTATATATAGGTTATTTTTAGGAGTAATAAGGTATTATGACACTTCATCGTTTTAGTACCGTATTTAGGAGAGATCCGGCATTGTCGACACTATCGTGTACAAATCATTATCGATTGTCATAACTTAACACTTTTTAAGATATACTAATAAGATTTAGCAATCATATAATCATTTTCAAAACACACATGTTTCAAGGTGCATAATTCTCTCTTGAAAATGTATGTTGACCAACTGCAGGAAAAATAGACGAACGATACTTATGATTATTTTGGGTCAAATAACTTGATCACTAGGGTAAAAAGGAAAAATTCTTGTTGACATTCTGCAGGCCATTTGTTCACCCACTATTAATGAAACTGTGTCATAATATTGGTTGCAAAGAACTGTCGACCTTGTAAGAACGTTTACACGATGGGACTTATAACACCTTGCGTGAGACGCGAACGCCTTTACCCCTAAACCTAACACACCGACCGTTAAAAAGTTAACGTCGATAAATATGAATGTAACCACAATGCAATGTGTTGATTACTAAGGCCTTTTTTAAAAATAAATTGGTTAACGAATTATTTTGTTTGGGTAATAAATGAAAACTCAACTGTAAGCAGTGTAATTGCTGCTATAAATTAATGATATTTTGATCTTTTTGTTTTGTTTTTTCCCACAAACGCTATGAAAAATACATGCATTGTAAAAAATTTAGTAACTAACAAGTCTGAATTCCTTTTTTTTTCGCACCACCAGTCCAACATTATTTTTTTTTAATCCGTTAACCAATTAATAAAATAATGGCCTTTATCTGTTTACTCTTGTAAGAGAGTGTGAAATGAATTTTCACCATTGCAATACATCATTCGAACTATTTTCAAGTAATAATAAATTAATTGTCCTAAACCAAAACTATTGATTCTATTTTAGGCGATAATGTATAGGGAGCCGTCGGCACCAGCAACACCAGACCGGACGTTGCGTGCAGTAATTCAAGAGAATCCGTGACACTAGTCAGGGCGTAACCCGCTGTAAATCACCAGAATACCCGAAACAAAACTGGACGTTCCGCGTTGCGACTCATCAGAACTCGTGACACCAGACCGGAAGTAGCGATAATTGACCACAGCGGTCCCAACATTTGTAATAAAAAATGAGTTACTGAAACCCGCGTTAACCAACCAGACCGGAAAGTATCTGCAATCTTTAAGCAGAGACGCTTAACAAGATCTGATCTTCCCTTTGAGCTGCATTATTAACCGTGATACCAGAGCCGAAGCTTCCTAAACACCCCACTTCCGGACCGGAAGCTCCGTATTAAGATACAATCGAATCCGTGATACCAAGCCGGAAGTTCTGTACAGCGAACAAGCAAAGCACATAACATCATACCGGAAGCTCCGTATTGGGATGCAGCATCATCCGTGATATCAAGCCGGAAGTTCTGTACATGGCTCAAGCAGAAATCATGATATCAGACTGGAAGCTCTACAGTAAGATGCATCATCATCCGCGATTCCAAGACGGAAATTCCGTACAGGGTTGATGCAGAAATTATGATATCAGACCGGAAGCTTAAGATTGAGATGCAGCCGCATTAGTGAAAGATAACAAGACGGGAGCTAATTACAGGAGTGCAGAGATAGTTTATGTATTATGATTGTCATTACTTCATCGTTATATCACGATTGCTCTATATTTAGCATTTGCCATTCACAGTATTTATAGTATTTATGACGTGTATGTTTATTTCATATATGTCTTTTAATATATGTTTTTGTCGTATGCATAATATTGCAGTCACAAGCGGTCATATAGATCGGCGTCTACGAATTCCATTATAAGGTCTCAAAATATGAAAAAATGTGTTGAACCGTTAAAAATTGTCCGGTGTCGAAGTCCGTGTCTATAAACTCGCTGACAGGGTCTTAACATATGAACAAATGCGTTTAAACGTTAAGCGCTAGAGTAAGTTTCATATAATCGTACATAGGTATAATAATTTTGTTCGAGAATTCGAAACATAAGCATCAACATGATCAAGTTATGTAACTTAAAAGTTACGAACATTGAAAACTTTCTACACACTGTTTTTGAACATTTTGCTGATAATACATATTTTGCATGCAGTCCATATAAATAATTATTATTTTTACAATTAACAGAATCATGCGTATATAAGAATGAATGGGCAGTTGGTCAAGGACAATGTGGGTACCTTTGGATATATGGGTCTAGCAGTAGAAATACTAATCAAGCAGAAGTTTACATTTCAGAAAAACTCAATTTAACCACATCAAGTTCTGGCCTTTTATGTTAAATGAACCTTAATATTTCTTTCACACCTTAATCTTGAAGTCCGGCTAATTTTACCTATTAAAACACTAGAACATTGCATACGATCAATAAGTTGAGACAAAGCTCAACGTTAAGCAAGATACCATTCATAGCACTAGAGACATTAGTTGGTCAAACAGAACTGATGAAATATCGTTTTAAAACACGCAACATTTTTTTTTTGCATCTTTAAGAAAAAACACATTTAGCTGAAACAAACACTCGCATCGGAATCTTCTACATTCGTCATGGTCAACCGAAATTGTGAAGAATCTAATTTACGTAAGGCCAATTGTTCTATGATGTTTTCGCTTGAATGACGTGACTTCTCATTCATAAAAAAATGGATATGCTTTGGCGGACAAAGAATCCGTTACCTTATGTTTAGAAATGGGGCGGGGTGGAGATTTTGGGAGGGGGACGTAAATAATATCAGTTCAATAAAGGTCAAACAACATCGGTATTGTAAATGTGAGTGACTCATTTGCCAATAAATGCAATAAATATGGGGAACATACAGAAGCTAGAGTTCAACTGGAACCAGATGGGAGATAAATGAGGCCTGCTAAATAAAAATGGTCAGAATGAACATTTGGGACATTTTAATGAACGATTGAATTTTTGATTCCATACTTTTGGATTTTAATGCAATTTGAAATCTCAATTAAGGCTTATTTGGTTTAAAAGCTGCACTCTCACAGATTTACCACTTTTACAACTTTTTTTTGTCTTTGAAATGGCATTTTTTTCGGTAAATACCTGCAAACTAATGATATAAGACTGCTGACAAAAAATCAGATCGTAGATTTTAATATTTCGTTCGAAAATTAATGTTTTATGGCTTAAACCGTTACTAACGGTTTAAGAAGAATGCATAAAACATCATTTTTTTTTATGTAATATAAAAATATATAAATCTAAAATCTGCGATCTAATTTTTTGTTAGCAGTCTTATATAACTGGTTTCCATGGATTTTCGCAAATATTGGCTCGTTCCAAGACAAAAAATAAAAAAAAGTTGTCAAAACGTTCAATCTGTGAGAGTGCAGCTTTAAATTCCATTTCTGATACTAGTTTTGCACTCATTTAAATTTCTTGTTATTTCGGTATCTTCCGCTATAGTCCGGATTATTCCGGTATATTCCGGTGTCTTACTGTGTCGTGCGCTGGTTGAAAACAAACTATTGACTCGGCGTTTACAAAATATTTTAAATTCGGCAATCGTAGTACCAAGACAAATATATACGATTTTATTTGATATGTAGGAAATGCGTTTTGCTAAGAGTATGCTATCACGTACATATAGGTTAATCAAAACGAGGCCCACATCGTAATATAACTTAGGCGCTGCCTCTACGGGCTTGAAGTGTTAGTGCCGGAAACTTTAAAGGGGCTGTACTTCGAATGATGAAATAGCGGAAAAAAAAGAAAAATGTCGAAAACTGACATATCGATGTGAATAATACATACAAACTTACAAACAAGTACTACATAGTTTACAATAAATTTATTTTTCGCAGTTATTTCGTATTTTATCATTAAAATGATTACTAGGTATATCTACCTCGTAGAATTCATTTCTTATACGTGATTGGCTGGTCGATGTTATCACGTGATATTACCAAGTTAGGTTCATAGCTTAAATATTTAAATAGTTTAGGGTAAGCTTTCTTAGCATAGTGGATACAACACTGGACTGAAATTTTGGCGACACTGGTTCGAACCCGGTCTCCGATTCGATTTGTTTTTACATTTTGGTATCTTTTTTACAATTGCGATAACAAAGTATAAAATATTTTATTAAATAAGTGTCCTGAGATTCGTTACAGAAGAAAACCTGTTTTGGTGCCAATCTGGTGTACAGTCCCTTTAACTTAAAATAAAGCGACTATGTATTTGAGATCAAGAACAAAAACGCATTTGAAGAATATGTTACAAACAGAAAATAAATTAAAAATGATGTCCAATAAATACCCTTCTCTTCTCATGCGGAGATAGCGAAGCCAATAACAAACGACGTAAACAATACTTTTTGTAACGAAAAAAAGTAACATTCTGTAAGCAATCCCGCTTGGCTCGAAGTATTTTGGCCGGTCCCTAGAATATCGAGCCATCGAGTTTCGACTGTATAAGTGATATAAACCTGCTGGATATTAATTTACTTTTTTATATTTATTCATCGTTATTTAATTCATGCATAATATGAGTATAATATTTTCCGCATTTTGTCGATAAAATTAATAAATAATTTTAATAATTCGTGTTTCGTAGATTTATGATCCACTGGTCATGTGGTTATGAAAATAATTGATCTCCGCGCGACATGCACTAATTGGAAAGGCCATAAAAGTACCCGAGAAAAAGACAGTGATGACACTTCTTAAATATATTAGTTGCCACCTTTCAATATAAAAACAAAATATATTAGTTATGCACCCCATTTATTCGGTTACCCGTAAATTACAACAGTCATCTGTGGACTTATCTGAAAAATGAAAAAGTTAATTCCTACGATTTACTTAAAGCGATTAAGCCTTATATGTTTATATATGTATTAGTCCTAACATTTAGGAGTGAACCCTCATAGCCTATATGCCCCATTGGTATATTCATCATATACGGGGAAACTAAACATTCCCGAACACTAAGCGTGTACGGGAAACACAACTTGTCCGTGTTTCCACTTTGTACGGGTAATGTTACTTGTATATTTCCAAACACCCATAATATACGGGATTTGTTCACGCTCGTATATTCATCATGTACGGGAAAATAAACATTCCCGGAATCTAGCTGTGAATTTATCCACCCAGCATTGTCGAATTCAATTATTTTGTATCATATGAATGCCATTGTAATTTCTTCATCGGCTGTTAAAACACATTAAAGCGTTAATATTTCTACAAAACGCGACTCCTGTTACTCTGCGAAACACGGAATAACGAATAAGTCAATGGTATATGTAAAAAATGTCGATCGTATCATATATGCTGTCAAATGTAACACCACTCAGCATTGTCAAATCTTATTCTTCTGTATCATGAAGATGTTGCTTTAATTTTATCAAAGGCTGTTAAAACCCAGAAAGCATTTACAATTGCTACAAAACGTGACTCTTACTTACATTTCCCGTTTCTCTGCAAGTCAAAGGTATAAATTTTGTTCATATCATATATGCTGTCAAATGAAAGAACAATTAACCTTATTTGATTACAAAATTCAATATTATCTTAAAGCATGGGTGTACGGGAAAGAGTACATTTCCGTATATCCATAATGTACGGGAATTGTTACTTTTCCGTACACTCAGCGTGTATGTGAACTTGTATATTTCCGTACATCCATAATATACGGGAAATGTATAAGCCCATATATTCATCGTGAACGGGATTGGTATAATCCCGTACTCTCAAAGTGTACGGAAGAGCATAAATTCCCGTACACTCAACATGTACGGAGACCTTACGTGTCCGTCTGCTCACGATATACGGAGATGTAAAGTGCCGTACATTCATCAAAACATTTTTAGAACTAGTCGTAAATTAACCCTTCCAGCATTGTCGAATCTCATTTTTGTATCATAAACATGACGCTTTAATTTTTCAAAGGCTGTTAAAACCCGAAAAAGCCTTACATTTCTTACACAACGTGACCCTTACTAACACATTGCTGTTTCTCTACTTAACACGGAAAAATGTATACAAGTTAATGGTTTAAATGCTGTTCATATCATATATGGTATCAAAAAATACCAAATTACCTTTCTTGATTACAAAATTCAAAACTATTTTATAACATGGGTGTACGAGTGTCTGTGAGCAATTGTGGTGCAGTCAGTTCCGACAGCGTCTGTGAGCAATTGTGGTGCAGACAGTTCCGACAGCGTCTGTGAGCAATTGTGGTGCAGTCAGTTCCGACAGCGTCTGTGAGCAATTGTGGTGCAGTCAGTTCCGACAGCGTCTGTGAGCAATTGTGGTGCAGTCAGTTCCGACAGCGTATGTGAGCAATTGTGGTGCAGTCAGTCCCGACAGCGTCTGTGAGCAATTGTGGTGGATGAAGCACTATCAGTGGTCCAATGGTCAGTATTTTTAATGCCAATGTTTTATCACTTTATTTCAAAATCATCAGATGCTTTACTAAAAGATCATGCTAACTTAGGGCTTTCCCTTTCAAGATCTTTTTCATTTTACGACAATGACAATATGCAGTGTTTGCTACAATTTACATGTAGTAACAACTGATGCTAGATAAAGGATGTACATTTCTTTATTGAAGAGCCCATACTTGGATAAACATTGTGAGACCTTACCAGTGCTGCTTTTAAAAACAACAACATAATGACATATTTTAAATAGAAAATGTATGACAGCTTTAAACTCGTTTAACCAAATAAGTCGAAGCATATAGAAGAAGCTCTAATCTTTGTGGATATAAGCAACGTTTTAAAAGTGGTAAGCGGGTTGGTTGGATGCACCGTTATTTTGCTAAATAAAACTCATATTGAAGAGAAAAAGGCCTTATTGGAAGCCCAACACAGAAATTTAAACAATTTAATTCATATGAGTGAAAACGATCCTAGAAATCATTTGGCTGTGAGGCAATTGGAGATAATAGTGATCTCTACTTGAAGCCCAACACAGAAATTTAAACAATTTAATTCATATGAGTGAAAACGATCCTAGAAATCATTTGGCTGTGAGGCAATTGGAGATAATAGTGATCTCTACTTGAAGCCCAACACAGAAATTTAAACAATTTAATTCATATGAGTGAAAACGATCCTAGAAATCATTTGGCTGTGAGGCAATTGGAGATAATAGTGATCTCTACTTGAAGCCCAACACAGAAATTTAAACAATTTAATTCATATGAGTGAAAACGATCCTAGAAATCATTTGGCTGTGAGGCAATTGGAGATAATAGTGATCTCTACTTGAAGCCCAACACAGAAATTTAAACAATTTAATTCATATGAGTGAAAACGATCCTAGAAATCATTTGGCTGTGAGGCAATTGGAGATAATAGTGATCTCTACTTGAAGCCCAACACAGAAATTTAAACAATTTAATTCATATGAGTGAAAACGATCCTAGAAATCATTTGGCTGTGAGGCAATTGGAGATAATAGTGATCTCTACTTGAAGCCCAACACAGAAATTTAAACAATTTAATTCATATGAGTGAAAACGATCCTAGAAATCATTTGGCTGTGAGGCAATTGGAGATAATAGTGATCTCTACTTGAAGCCCAACACAGAAATTTAAACAATTTAATTCATATGAGTGAAAACGATCCTAGAAATCATTTGGCTGTGAGGCAATTGGAGATAATAGTGATCTCTACTTAAAGACAGATGTTCATTAATTAGTTTGTTTTTCAAAACTTTGGAAAGACTTGTATTGAATACTACAAATTAGAACCATGTCACTACTTTTGGTCTCCTTGTCTCGCTCGGGATGCATGTCTGCATAATGACAATAATAGAACTAGATTTAATTACTGATATTGACTTGCATTTAACGATTGAAAAAGGACTACGCGGGTGCATAAGCTACATCTCTAATATATATTAAAAAGCAAATAACAAGTACATTGGTAATTATAATGAGAAGGAAGATGATAAGTACATAATGAACCTTAATGCCAATAACTTATACGGATGGGAAATGAGTCAACCACTTCCAACAGTTAACTTTGGATGGATGGACCGAGAAGACTCCAAGGATTCAAAATACTTTAAGGATCTAAGACTTCATGGATCTAAAAGACTTCAAAAATACTTCAAGGATCTAAAAGACTTTAAGGAACTAAAAGACAATACCATTATTGAATATGATCTTGAATACCCAACGGAAATACATGACCTACAGTCCGAATATCCATTAGCACCTGAAAAGTTCGTGGTAAAAGATAAATGGTTATCTCCCAACTGCCAAAACCTTAAAAGCAAATTTTACTCAACGGGTGATAAGACAACAAAACTAATCCCAAAACTCTTAAACTCTTTAACATAGATAATTAGGTACTTCACAAAAAGAATGTTAATTTGTATGTCAACATTGAAATGCAACTAAGTAAAGTGCACAAAGTATAACAATTTGATGAAAGAGTGTGGTTTAAAGAATATATTGACATTAAAGTGGCTGTACTCCGTATGATGAAAAAGCGAAAAAAAGAGTAAAAAACTGACATAAACCTGGTATCGATGTGTACAGTGCATTGAAACTTACTTACTGAAATATCACATACTTTACAATTAATTTATTTTTCGCTGTTTTTTCGTATTTTACCATTAAAAAAAGATTACTAGGTATGTCTACCTAGTAGAATTCATTCCTTTTGCGTGTTTGGCTAGTCGATGTTATCACGTGATATTACCAAGTAAGGTATATAGCTTAAATATTCCAAACGTTTAGGGTAAGCCTTCGTAGGGTAGCACAGTTGATTCGACACTGGACTGCAATTTTGGCGACACCGGTTCGAACTCGGCCTCCGACTCGATTTTATTTGACATTTTGGTATTTTTTTTACAATTATGATATCAAAGAGTAAAACATTTTATTAAATAATTGTCCTGAGATTCGTTACAGTCCCTTTAATACACAAATAAGGACTCACGCCAAAACTGCATTTAAAAAACATACTTTTTTAAATTGATAAATAACTCAGTTTTCGTGAAATCAATGGAAAAGCTTCGTAAAAGTTTTCATTACAATTACATTTTAAAGAAGTATGGATAATATAATGTAATCCTACTTTTTACAGACACTGACTCTCTTTGGTATGAAAAAAAGATGCATTTGAGGATTACCATGCTGATAAACACCGCTTAGATTACAGTGATTACCCAAATGATAGTAAATACCACTTTAATGACAATAAGAAAATTATTACAAAAATAAAGGACTAGGCAGCAACTGTTATAATAAGTAACTGGATCCGTTTGATCTAAACATGCCCCGTACGCGTGACTTCTTTTGGTAACGGCTTGATAAATCGTTTGTTTGGAGGGTAAATGCTGTTGTCAGATCCGTTTAAGCTTTTACAAAAGCAGGATACAGGAAAATTGGTATTTAGCTTGAGGAATCTCGCTTATTTTTGCCTTTGTCTATATAGGTCGGGATCAAGACGCTGGTTCTCCATTATTGGAATTGACTAGTGCTTTATACCTTCATTCAATAAATGTGAGTGCACTTATGATCGTTGGTCCACCTAGTTAGATATGCTTGTTCATGATACCATCATGACCTTGGCTTTTGTGATAAGCGAGCGAGTGTGTGACCTTTTGTTATTCTTCTGTCGTGAAAGGGCAAGTGATATAATGGCAAGAACCTTGCATCTCACTTTTGGTGTTAACGTTCAATTCTGTCCTGGCAACTGACGATATTGACCATTTGTGTAGCTAACTGTATTTGCAAAGTGGTGCATACATTCTTCCGCATCGTAAGTGTTAATGAACGATGTGCTGTTATTGATAACCTGTGAGCAAATATTTGACTTTTTGGATTTTTTTATCAAAACGTTTCTAGAACAGTTTGTAGCCCAGCTCTGCCGTTTTGTTCAGCACGTCAAAGAATATTTTTTAATGAGTTTCAATGGCGTCAAGCTTTGTTTTTCTAAACTTAGTTTTGCTTATCTGTAGTGTATGTGTGCGTGGGACTGTTCCCTACGGGGTCTTCCTTCGCTAATCCAACGGCGGCATAAGAGAAGAACTTATTTTTGCGCGTGTTGACATCCATGTTGTACAGCATGCTAGTGATACTCTCCGGTCAGTGCTTGTCAGCTTCGGATTGTGTGTTATCATCAGTTAGTAGAGAAATCTGAGTGTGAATAACATTCGGGTATTTTGAGGTATTTTCAAACGTGTACTTATTTCAAGCAATACACTTTTTTGTGTTCCAGGGAGAAATTCATTTATGTCGGTACCTTCATGTTTGTTTGAATTTCGATACTGACATCTCTTTTACTGTCAATGTAATAAAGCTTAATAATACTATAATTATTTCTAAACATAATGGCAGTGCCGCCTTTACATCATCTTAGTCTACCAAAGAAATCTAGTGTTTCGTCTGCAGTGTAATACACAGATAAAACAGTATTAATCGATCTTAGAAAATGAACATTATGCGGTTATAACTTGTGGTTAGTACACACTGCGATTTCACTCCGTAATCATTATTCTGCGTGAGAATGAATAACAACATAAAAGCTGGTAATTAGAGGATAATTGTTTGCTTAAGCGTTAACTCGCAATACGTTACACCGAGTGAGCACCAAAAGCTTTATTTTACAATTAGCGTAGCCACGGGAGAAATGTTTAATTTTGTTTTTCAAGAGGTGAAATGTATTGCCATCTCTTCAAACATTTTATTTTCCTTTTAAGTGTATGCCTTAAAGATGCACTCTTACTACCACATAAGATTTCCCACACTTAATAATATTGTTTTATTATTCCAAAAGGATGAATAAATGTCGAAAACAATATTTTAATTTCAAAGAAATGCGCATAACACACAGTATTTCTACCATTTGAGATTATAGCAGATCACAGTAAATCCTTTAGCATTCACCAACCAATTAATATTTTTGCGTTTTCAGCTATTAAATACAGGGTTACAATTTTGTTATCAGTAATTAATATTTATCAGAAATGCATTACTAAGTATTAAATAGGTAGTTAAAGGTTTATCAGTCAAAGTATATGTTTGTTATACATGTGTATGCATTAATATTGAATAAGAGTGTCACTTTAAAGGATATAAAATAACCGTAACGTTATTTCGGAAATGACATCGTTCAAATTTTCTTCAAGCCCAGTGCACGCTGACGTTATATTTTTACTTGAATTTGGGATAAAGTTTAAAAACTACAGGCAGATGCAGTTGTATTTATCAGATAGACGTACATCTGTCTATTTTTACTTGCGTCTCTACATTTATTGTCATTTTGACCACGTTAGTACGTCGTTGTCACCACGCGGTCGAATAAAAGTCTGCCCGTTTACGAAACTGTTTTATTCCGTTAGCATTACATTTGATACTGTGGGCCCAGGCGCAGCAGGACTACAAACACAGACGACGAATACCTGGGTCTTCTAATATATAACCAGAATATGTTAATAATACATTTTTTATCTTCATTTTAACAATGTGCAAAAATAAAAATAAGACAATTATAAATAGAAACATTGCATACAAATTATCCGTTACGGCTTCTATTTCACTGATATGACGTCTGATACGTACTTAAATATGTCAAATAGTTTCAATACTTGTATTTACGTGCATTTCAACACATAAAAAACAATCACTCGTATGCTAGTCACAATTGTATGAACGGCATACATAATTTTATATGAACGTTTTATTTCGTGTATATTGAGGCAGCTACTACAACAGTAATTTTCGGAATAGGGTATACATAGCGTCTCTTGTCAATGCTCTGCCCTGTGTCCTAAGTATAATGGGTCACAGTAAATGAAAAGAATATGTGATGTTCTCATGCGTTGCTTAGTGAACTATTGGCTTTGCTCATTTGATTAAAAGTGGATTCAAATAATTATGGAAGTAGAAAGTTAGAAATTCTGATGCCATTTTGATATGATCATCATCATCATCATCATCATCATCATCATCATCATCATCATCATTATTATCATCATCATCATCATCATCATCATCTTCATCATCATCATTCTGGTCAAGCTAGATAAGTAGGTTTCATCCATTTACCCGATTTCATCCACATGACATGACCACACTCTCGCGAGACATCCTGCCAACGTGATTGAAATAGTGTTTTAATAACTTTTTTTTAAATCGTTGTAAAATAAATAAGTTGAAACTAACTTAGTTTAAACGTTACCTTTGGCTTTTCGTATGGCGATAATGAGGATATAGCCGACAATGTACTCCCAGCTAGTTGCCAGTTAGGGATTCGAAAATTCAACTACCTGCTAGTTGCCAGTTGGCATTCGAATATTTAAGAACCAGCTAGTTGCCAGTGTGGGACTCAAATATTCAACTACCAGCTAGTTGCCAGTTGGGAATTCGAATATTCACCTACCAGATAGTTGCCAGTGTGGGACTCAAATATTCAACTACCAGCTAGTTGCCAGTTGGGTATTTGAATATTCAACTACCTGCTATTGGTAATTGGCGTTCGAATATTCAACTACCAGCTAGTTGCCAGTTGGGGATTCGAATACTCAACAACCTGCTAATTGCCAGTTGGCGTTTGAATATTCAACCACCAGCTAGTTGTCAATTGGGGAATCGAATATTCAACTACTAGCTAGTTGTCAGTTGACGTTCGAATGTTCAATTACCAGCTAGTTGTCAGTTTGGGATTCAAATATTCAACTACCAGCTAGTTGCCAGTTAGGGATACGAAAATTAACTACCAGCTAGTTGCCAGTTGGGGATTCGAATATTCAACAACCAGCTAGTTGCCAGTTGGAGAATCGAATATTCAAGTACCTGCTAGTTGCCAGTTGGGGAATCGAATATTCAACTACCAGCTAGCTGCCACTTTGGGCTTCGAATATTCAACTACCAGCTTTTTGCCAGTTCGAATACTCAACTATCTGCTAGTTGCCAATTGGGAATATCAATATTCAACTACCTGCTTGTTGGTAGTTGGGGATTCGAATGTTTACCTACCAGCTAGTATGAGATTGAAATATTCAACTTCCAGCTAGTTGCCATTTGGAAATTCGAATATTCAACTACCAGCTTGTTGCCAGTGTGGGAATCGATTATTTAGCTACCGGCTAGTTGCCAGTTGGGGATTCGAATATTCAACTACCTGCTACATGTGTAGTTGCCAGTTGAGGATTCGAATATTTAACTACCTGCTAGTTGCCAGTTGGGAATTCGAAAAATAAACAATGTGAGATGTTGACGTGTATATTGACTTTTGAATTCACTTATTTGTACATTCGCCAATCGGATATTCGACCATTTCCAGTCGGTTATTCGCGAATATCAAACCAACCAGTTGGTTGCCGGGGGAGTAAGATTTTTCTTGTTTATGGTTAAAAGGTACATATGTATAGAAATCAAACGGTTATTGTATTTTGCATTCATTCGTACAGATGTATCTTCGTAAAAACAATGTTTTAAATATCAATTTTATGCGTACATAAACCAGGCGGGAGTTGGGATTCAGAGTTACCTTGTTCTCTAGTCAAAAATTGTTAATGTAAAGTAATATCACGTCGTAATGCTTTACGAAGAACTCAATTTATGATACCTAAATCCCTGTTTTGTAATCAGTGAATAATATTTTGCATGAGTTTATTATTTAGTAAGAAGTAAGGGTTTATCAGTCAGAATAAATGTTTGTTATTTTGACCCCGTTATAAACCACATGAGTCATTTTCTTTCTGTTCAAAGAATGACATTTTTAACGTCAAGAACTGACCATCCCCCACCCCTCCCCAAACCGTTGCGTAACAAATGACCCTCGTTGAAAATGTTCAAGTTATATTCACTACCAAACTTAGTCAATAATATCGTTACCCCTATTAGTGGAATTTATTAATTGAATATGTTTTTATTCAACGATAACCGATTGACTACATCAAACTTAGATTCAAAACACTGAACTCTATAGTCGCGTATATAATAGATTTGTATACTATTACATTTTTCTCCGATAGTGACATACAGAAGAAAACTTGGATGATTTTAAGGGGGGGGGGGGGGGCTGTACCCCCTCTACTGCCGGGATCCGTTTGTGCTTATTACAATGCAGATTTCTGTCGATTATCAATTTTTGGTTTGATAGTTATATTTTGTGTATGAAGTTTAGAGCCTTATAACTGAATATATAACTTCAGATCTCTACTGACACTTATTAAAGAAATTGGTTGCGTTATTACTGTAGATGTATATATAAAAACAAAGCACTAATCAGCATAGTTACAGCTCATAGCATAGTGACTGGAACGATTATTGATGTGTATTATCAAAATATTATAATTCGGCAAATGAGATTGCTTAATAATTAAGAAAGCCTCTCATTAAAATAGCCGCCAGATTTAAGTCATTAATTTATAAAGCTGGTTATTCAGCGCCCGTCTTGTGTGGAATTAGATATTTTGTACAACAACAATAACAAATATCCCTAACATAAAACTGATCAGACATTCCATTTAATAAACAAAAACAATTCGATTAACGTCATGCTAAACGTTTAAATACACTACGTATTGAACAGAAACAGGTATAGGGGTTAGATTATTTGATACTGCGCAAAAACGAAGTCGGTGAGGTACCCTTTTCTTGATATCAGGCGATTTGTAATAAAACATTGAATACATGTATTTAAAAAAATCAAAAATTAAACGAGCAGTTTTTTTAAGAATTAAAGAAAGGCACACTTTTTTCAGCGAAACACGACGCCGTTTTTCCCGCGAAAAATGACGTTATAGACGAATTTAGAAACAATAACGTTCAACAAAAGAAAGAAAAATATATGAGCGTGAACGTTTTCACAAGACGCACTTGACGTTGAAATTTCATAGCTGTAAACGAAGAATTGATGAAAATATCGGTTATTGTAGCTGGAACGCAAAAATATGACAGACGTCTCAAAATTGACGTCAGTGGCATATTTTGAGGACTCGTAGATTCAAAATTGTTCCGAATATTGAAAAAGTAAAAACAGTTCCTAACTGGGCATATGCTCTTCTATTCGTATACCAATTTTTAGACAGTAACTCGAAAAAAAAATCATAGTCGCGTTCCACCTTAATTGTCTACGGGAACAAAACCACGTCAAAACATACTTTAGCGAATCTAACAAATTGATATGATGGTGACATTGGAACAGTGCCGTCCAAATAAGGATAATACACTATGTCAAAGTTAAAATCTTTCCGCTTGTCATGGAGTTTGATGATCGACTTACAATCTGTAAACGAAGCATCTTGATCAGAAGTGTGTAATTGATTGAGTTTAAATTCGAAAGGGTATATAAATATCATATTACGAGTAAATGAAGGATCATCCATACATAAAATGTTAAATTTACGTTTTAGATAAAGCCGCAGACATAAATATAGAGATGCAGTTAAAACTATTACATAACAAATTGCATGCTTCTGGTTTTCTTTAATATCCAAAACAATTTCGATACATGTATATTCTTCCATTTAAACCAGGAAGATGAACGCAACAGCTACTCGTATGCTTGGCACAAATGAATAAATAAGCGTTACCTACGATCATGAATAAAAACATCGTATGCTCAGTAAATGCTCTCCTTTGTCGTATACAATTAATGAAACAGTACTTCTCACACTTAATTTCGGTGGCCATGAATAACAAATGAATGGCGATACTTGTAATCTTTTGGTTGAATATTGAATTTCTCGATTTCGTCCAAAATGTAATAACAAATGGCTAAAATGCATTGCACTTGATCTCGCTATGGCAAAAACAATTTTGGAATCATTACATTGATTGAAAAAAAGCACACTATTCTTTTAATGGGATGACTTAAATAAATAATACAATAAGATGCATACAAACGCTACGGGTCGTATTCAATAAGTATATCAATCATTGAAATAGTATTCATGGTAAAGTGCTAGATTCTTTGACAGAGGAGGTTTCATAGCCATAAATCATGTGTCAAACGGAAGAGGCTGTGCCAAGATGAAATAAAGGTTTTTGGCCTACGTGAAGCAACTGAATGTAGTAAGTTCCAGTGCAGAGTATGGAGTTTCATAAAATATATAATTTATTGAAACTGGTTGATTACGTTAACGTTGAAATAGTAATGGTAGTTATTGTTGAAATCATGCCTTTTCGGAATCTGATAACGGTGCTTATATTAGACACAATAGTCTCATATAATTTTCATTCTTGCTTAGATGATATTTTATTTTTAAGTGTCTAGTATTCTTTGAAGGCAAACAAACATTGTGACTACCAACCAAACTCACATGGGCCGAAGCTGGGAATCCAACCCAGGTCGCCATGGTGAGAAACGAGTAGCCACTGCGGACAACTGGACATCCGGACAAGTATTTTGATGTATTGATTGTTTTGAATTATTGAAATGAATTTCAAATGAAGTGCAATGTTTATTGCCTGTTAAAGCCTTCCTAGATCGCCTGCAGACATCTGCAAGTTAGCTTATACTTCGATGTATCATAAGTTACTGCTAGAGAGACGGGCTCTTAAGGGTTTAACATCAACCGAGAAATCGTATAATCGTAGTTTTAAGTTCCGTTCACTAGGTCGGCAAGGTAGCACACCATCAGCTTTGATGTTTAGATGCTTGCTGCCTGCTCGAAACCGTATTTTATGGTATCTTTGTTTCAAATGACATGGTGAACGCGATATTATGAAATGATTTTGCACGCGCTTTAAGTCTGTTTGCAAATTGTAATTTGTGTTAGCAATCGTTTGTCTCTGCAGCAATAGTATTTTTTTTTAAATCATTTATTTTGAATTTCGCAATTGACAATTTGTAAAACGGCTTATCAATACATTTTGACTTTATCTACTTCAACTCGTGTTGTGCCAATGCCCAGTAAACCCAACAATTTGAAGGTGAAGACGTAAATAAGCCTACAACCTTTGGAAACCTTTCTAGGGTATGTTTTAATCGTATTCTTTTGATGCTGAGTTATTATACGACTGTACTGTACATGTATCCTTATGTTAGTAGATGATGATGATGTCGATGACGACAACGACGCCGAGGTTGGCGATGTTGATGATAATGATGATTGTTGTTGTGGTGATAACAATGTCGATGACGACAACGACGCCGAGGTTGGCGATGTTGATGATAATGATGATTGTTGTTGTGGTGATAACAATGACGATGATGACAATTTTTCTTTTTGTATTAAACATTGAGAAATACAGGAAAATCCCAGCATATCAAGTATTCGTTATTGTCACCAACAACCATCCACTTTGCAACGGTTCTTATCTGAAGGAGAAAAAAATTGCATTTCTAGATAGTCTAAGTAGCAGTGAATAATTACTTTTTCACTGTAGTCACTACTATTGGTTTTCGATAAGAACACGGGAGAACTTTGGAAATTCAAGATCGCTTCTGAATTAATAAATTGTGTTCGTGGTCTACATGTTTTTGAAGTTTTGACGTTTATTCAAATTATATGCGAACGACAAAATAAAATTCATTACACATTAACGAGATTTTTTAAAAAAGAGCTTTTATCCCCGATAGGAAATACACGAACACGATTGGCAGATAACTTCTGCTTCTGATGACAGATCGTGGAAAAAGTATACCAAAATTGAGCGAGGTGAATCCATTTTGTTCAAACCTCACCAAAAAAGGTATCTACATGCCAATTAAAGCAGAACACATTGAATCTGAACATCTATGTATGAGACGCTAATAAACGTTTATATTGTAACGTACGGATGAATTGAAATTTTTTGGTACAGCATCAGCAGTGTAGGTGTAAGTTTCTCCCTTCACGACTGGACATATGATTCCGTGCCCACATGCGTCTTCTGGTGTCACATGGAAAGGACCCCATGCATTTGCAATTTCTGCTGTAGCCTTGTTGAGTGCGGTCTGACTGTTGAAACCTAAAATAAGGTATAACAAATATGAGGTCATATAAAATGGATGTAAAAGTAAATGCACTCACTCCTCTATAGCCGAACATTTAAAATTATTTACAACGAGCTTAAAACGTCAGTGTATATACATTAAATCACAAGGGGATGTTTCGTACCATATTGCCAAGGTACGTGTTTTCATACATAGCTTGTGTATATTGATACATATCGTTGTATTTTATCCAGCAAGGTAGATAGATAATCATGGACACCGTTCAGATAAGGAATTTGTGTAAGAATGAAGCCCGTGGCAAAACGTAATATGGTTTGATGCAAACAGTAAGTGGCAAATATATTCGGTTGCAATCAAAATTTGCGGATAAAAAAGGAAAAGTACCTTTTCTGGCACAACCCTTGCTCGGTAAATGCACTTTTTCTTTAAATTTAAAAAACAACAACACGGTTTGGTATCATTATTTAAATTTATTGAACATACTGTGGATTGTCTGGTGATGTTTACAAATGAACTTGTTGATTTTATACACAATTCTACGTTTTTTTTCTCGTCAAATATGACACTCTTCTTTAATGGTTCCATTCCTATTTTTCAAACTTGATGGTTATCACTCAACTGTTTCCTGGCCGATTGGTTCTGCCTTATCACCCCCCCCCCCCCCCCCTTTGTTTGTCATAAGAACATCACTGACATTTTGGTGAGAATGCATACAAAACTCTACCTCCTTTTAAGAGGACAAGTGTGTCTAACCATCCATGTTGTAACGCTATAAAAATAATGAATACCACTGACTAACAGGAATTGTATGCTTTGGCGATTATACCATAGTTAATACATACAACTGAAATAATTCTAGAATATCGTACGTAGATTGCATTTGGAAACCACTATAAAATAATTCAATGAATGTGTGTGTGTGTTTTAGTGTGTATTTTAATTTCAAACCTTACTTACGGGCAAAACCGTTTAGATGTTCATCTTTTATAGGGTTTATAAAATACTTCTAAACGTGTTGTACCAACACAATGAACTTTGTCTTGTTAAGGACGAGATCAGTATGAAAACCATTGAGCTTGTTCATTTAAAGACACACTTTTAAGTTCAATATAAATGTCTTAATGTTTGACTTCCTACATAATCCCTTTGATACGTCATTGATACTTGACCTCAAATTGAAATTATTTTTCATGTTATCCTATTCCAATTCGAGCTGTGTATTTTCAATATACTATTACAAAACTCCCAGTCAACAATCCGAACAATGTATTTCCCGTTCGGATTTACCACTGATTTCATGTTTTTTAATTACTACCACATTTCCAAGTTTTCCGATTTTCATTTCATATAACTCACGGCGCAATATGACAACAAGAAATTTGATAAAGATATGGTACAAAATAAGATACGATTAAATGTTTAAGAGAAATACATTTGCAAATCAATTTAGTTAACTCAATTTGCGACATCGTCCTTACATTTCCTTTTAATTCAGCCCGGGATTTGAACTGTTACCGGAGTATCGCTTTTAATTGTGTGTTTTGTTTTGTTCACCCAAATGATATAGAAAAGATGTTTTTGTTGGTAGTGATAGTGCTATTGTTATTGGTAGTTATGTTTCATGATAGTGATGTACTTGGTAGCAACGTATGTTGTTAGTGGCGGTAGTGTTATTTCTGCTGGTGTTTTGGTGAAAATTTTGTTGTGTTTTTGGTTTAAGTAAGTAAACACGTAAACATTTGTTTTAGTATGCGCAATAAAAAACTATCGTAGACAATTTCTTGTTGTTCCATTTGATAACAACTTTTTGTTCATTGTTGAAAATTGGTAAAAGAAACATGTTGCATGTGATTTATAAAGATTTTAGCAGAGCCATTGATGGTAGTATATACTTGAAGGTCTTCTTTATTGTTGTTTGCATACTATATAGGGTCTATAATTGATAAGGGGTCGATATCTCTATGTCTGAGTCAGTCTAATTTTCGGGTCCTATTCCGATGGCACAAATACATCATTTTTGGATAAGATCCGGTACATAGTCGATTTCAAAGGAACTGTGTTACATTAAAAATAAACAGAAGGAAAATAGGATAAAAAAACAACAACAAAATACCAGCGAAAATTAAAACGTGTAATTTTCAAACCTGCAGTGAAGTTGACAGTTCCATGGTAAGTGGTGTCTTCAAAAATGTGACATGGCTCACTATCACAAGGCTCAAGCAGAATCGAATGTATGGTTCCGTGGCCTCCTGTCGATTAAATCAACAAGAAATTTTCTTTATATTATTCATAAATCAGCATCATCATCATCATCATCATCATCCTCATCATCCTCATCATCGTAGTCATCATCATCATCTTTATCATGATATTTATTAACCATCTTTTCAATATTAATGTTAAAACACATCTACAGTGGCTGGTCTAAACAATTAAAGTGTTTAGTATCACAAACATTCAAGTCCATCACCATTCCATTTTGCTGATACATTTACAAACTTACCTGGGAAGAGCATGCTAATTTAATGACAAAGAGTATTTGCTATTTTACATACTGATCATTCAAGAAAAAAAGTTCATTATTTCAACGCTTGAAAACTGACGAAACGACTCCCTTTCGGCAGTATTTATAAACCTAAGCCATCTTATAATTGCATATTAATAATAATACAATACTTATGTGAAAAACTGCAGAAACAAGCTCAGTAGCCATAAGTTTAAACATAAACCCCGTTTAATTGCACAGGGTAAACGCCAATGAAATAGGACACAAAAACAAAAAGTCACAAACAAGAAACATGGAACAACAGCACAAAACTCCACAAACAGCACAGTGCATATATACTATATGAAAAAAATAGGTATGTTTATCAAGGATTATTAGTTACCGCCTTGGAACGGTCAGTAAAGAATGTAAATCTACTGGGGGTTTAAACCAGTTTAAGTGTACAAACATCACTCTTATCGCAACAATCCTGAATAAAGAAAACAACGTAACGGTTAATCTTATCCAAGTATGCATCAACTTGAGGAAACTTACTAATAAAACAAATAATAATAATAAACTAAAAGGTAAACCCCAAGTACGATGCAGTCATTGTTTGAAACTATGAGCATCACACACAGTCTGCCTTAGAAAATAAAAGGTTTAAAACTCTGTGATCATAGAGTGTCATAATAAAAAGCATCATTGTACCAAAACTGGGAACAAATAAAGAAAACATTATTAAAAAGTAAAAGCGACATATATCAGCTCATCTTTTCTTCTAAATGATTACCTATGTAAAATATTTGAAGAAAATGACGTCACATGCCAAAACATTCCGAGCCAGTCAAAGGCGGTTTTAAAGATTACATGAATCGGCAAAATATTCATCAAATTAAAGGACGGAAAGCTTAGTTAGGTCAGGATGCTATATTCAACCCTATATTTTGTTTTCAGGAATTCATCTTCATAAACTAGAAGGCAAGTTCTCTTCAAAATATTGCCTTTATATCCACGATTTAAATAAAATCCAAGCAATTCATTGAGTCAATCTGCCCAGCTAACTGCTGGAAACATTTTAATTTTACGAATTTTCTTTAAAATATCACCATAAAAATTGGGATGAGCAATACTATTAGCAATCAGCGATTTAAGACTACTATTGTACTTTGATATAATATTATGACCATTAACAAATTTGGAGAAAGTTTTCCTTAATTTATAATATGTGAAACCCTGTTAAAGAAGATTTTCCGTCATAAGTTTACTGCGAGAGCTGAAATTTTTGACAACTGTACATATTTTAGCGAATCTCATCAACTGTGCAACAAAAACACCATATGTTGGTGAACTAGGAACATTTCCATCTAAAGAAGGGTAATTAATTATTTAAAAATTAAAATCATCACGTTTATCATAAAGATAGATACTCAATATATCTTCCTTAACTTCGAGTTGCAGATCTAAATAGGATGTTTGTAAATTGGATGTACATGTATTAGATTTATCAAGTTGCTATTGTGAAAGGTATATCGATTTAATATTATCTGTAAAGACCGGATTATCCAAACTTAAAATATCATCATTATTCCATAAATAGTTTAAACCTAAATTATTGAACAATTGCTCTACAGCTTATGTCCATGATCTTCGAATATTATTATTCAAATTATCCAAATACACCTCATGCACCAAAGTACCGTGGAGTTAAGCTTCATTTTTTTACCTTATTTCAGAATCCGTGCAACATCAAAGCTCGCCATACGCAGAAGCGATTGTAGTTTGAACTCTAACATTTAATATTTGTTTTAGAAATTGTAGATACATTTTCTCAATATCAGGGACTTGAAAAAATCCCCATATTTCTGCTTCGTAATTAAGAATAGGCAAGATCATGTTGTAAAATAGTATTTCTCTTATCCCCACAACGTCAAATAGTGATTTTAATGAATATATAGCATTTAATACTTGGTTGGCTAAAGCCTTGAGCGAGTGATAAACTTTGCCATTCTAAGACAGTGTGACTCCTAAACATGTAAATTTAGATACAATTTAGCCTTGCATTATCTTTAATATATTTTTGTTTTCAACTCGAGTTCCCAATGTTTCATAACATTCCTCAGTGTATTGGTATTAACAGTAATATTCTTTATTTTGCAACACGTATGGTGATTGTTTAAGCGTAGATATATGAATAGACCCATCTTTTATAAACCTAATTAACAATAGCGGTTATAATGTTTTCCCATGTTTAACTCCTCTAATACATTAAAAATAATCAGCGACATTGTCCTTACATCGTTAACATCTTTTTATAGTCTGGTCTATAGATGTTAACATTTTGATAAATTTTGAAGATACATGTTCTTAATAAAGTTGAGAGGCTGAAACCATATTCCATTTCTAATGATTCATTATTCTATTGAAAGATAAAAATAACTGATAATTGATTGGTATCTTACCACAATCTGTAAAGTGCTTGAGATATATCCCGGTACATAACACACAGGAAAGAAGCACGAGCTGAACCTTAACAAAGGCAATCATCTTATGCCTTGAATGGCGTCCAAAGGGCTCCAACGACTATACCTGCATTGATCTAGATCGTGCTTTTATATCAACATGCAAATGTATGCCAAAGATAAGACTAAATATAACAAGCATGAAACGTAAGTTTGGCTATATGCCATTACTTTCAATTTGCAATATTTTGAGTTAGCCAGCGAATCGAAAATATTATCGTTTAGATCCGCTGCGCCTAATGTTTGAGTTCATTTTATTTTTAAACAAGAATTCACCAATTATGTTCAGAAAATTAGTGAGTTACCTTAATCTGAAACTTCAAAAGCAATGCTTTATTTGACATTATCTTCTCGAAGCACTGCAATATATATGGAAGTCTCTGATATGCATTTGTAATGACACAGAATGTAACATTACTGATAGGCAGAGCAGGACATTCGTTAAACAGTTAAGTGCAGCGTAGTTATACTATCAATATAACATTACTTAAGTATAGAAATATTGCTGACTGTGAACATTTTCTTTTGGATAACATTTTAAAAGATAGAAACTAAAATTGAAATATCAAGTATTTGCCAATATTCAAATAAAATAATAAAAATGACATTACCACGTTTTTCATTATCATGTTTTTATATCTAAACGCCATCATCAGTGGACAAATAAACAGTTATAGAAAGGAAGTGATATCACAGTCATACAGATTTTAATGAAGGCACATCGTTTAGCAGCAAAACCAATGACGTTGACAGATATATGATATAGTATGTGTTAAGAGGGTAGAAATAAAATAAATATGATATCCATGTTTCTGACTTTTAATTCACGGGGATTATTATCATTATTATCTCCTGGAGTCCTGGAATCTTGGTTCGAAATCCCGGAGATTATTATTTTTATGATCGCCGGAGAATAAATTATCGGAGATTATATTTTTCTATTGAATTATATAGGCGAAAATTTGATCTCCGGAAAGGTGAACTCCGGCTTTCTGGTGTCTGAGAAAATAGTACAATATCATCTGCATATAACAGCAAACACATTTTAAACATATACATCTCAATTCCTTCATATCCAATTAGTAAATGGATTCTTCTAAGTCATTTAAATATAATAAGAAAAGCAAAGGAGATAAACATTCTCCTTGCCGCACTCTAACATACAAGAAAAATAATTGCTAAGAGAATTGCTTACTATTACCCTCATACATGCTACAATCATACATGCTACTTAAAACATTTAAAAAATACTTCTAACATCAAGTCTTATTATTTATTGCTATATATTTGGTCTAAGTAGTCGAAAGTTTCGTTAAAATCTATGAAACCGCAAAAAAACTTTTATTATCGTTAATCATATGGGAAATGAGTCCATGAAATACAAAAAAAAATGTCAATAGTGCCCATCTTTTCCTCAAGCCAGCCTGGGATTTAATATTGACGAAATAATGCTCAGTCCATTTATCTAGTTTATCACTAAGAATATGTGTAAACAGTGTACCTAGAGGAACAAGAGATGTTTGTCAAACATTATGCCCCCCCTGAGCGCCATGTTGTCAGGATTATATGGACAATTGAATGAAATATGCATGGACCGAAATGACAGCTGATTTGTCACTGACATTGGATGCTGTTGAGGCAGTTTTAAGATTATGACCATTCAAAGTTTGAGAAGAGTGGGTTATGACCATGACCTTTGACTCTATGACCTCAAAGTCCATAGGAGTCATCAGCTGGTCACCAAAAATCTAAATGTCAAGTTTGAGGGCCATGGGTGCATGCATTGACAAGTTATCACAAAGACAAGCTTTTTTTCGTTCAAGGTCACTGTAACCTTGACCTTTGACCCGATGACCTCTAAAATCATAAGGGGTCATCTACAGGTCAGACACAACACCAAGTCAAGTTTGAGGGCCATGGGTGCAGGCATTGTCGAATTATCACTTGAAACATTTTCGCATTCAAGGTCACTGTGAACTTGACCTTTGACCCAATGACTCCTAAAATCAATAAGTGTCATTTCCTGGTCAGGCCCAACTTCCATGTCAAGTTTGATGAGCAGAGGTTCAAGCATTGTAGAGATATCATTGGGAGAAGATTTGTTAACTTTTTTGTGTTAAAAGTTACTGTGACCTTGACCGTGGCCCGATGACCCCCAAAGTCAAGAGGGGTCATCTACTGGTCAGGCCCAACCTTCATGTCAAGTTTGATGACAATAAGTCCAGGAATTGTCAAGTTTGCTTTCAAGGTCACTGTGACTATGTCTATTGTTGCTCATACTGATACTCTACCATGAAACGGTTATTTTCAAACGTAAGTCAACGCAATTTGAATTTGATGAATTTGCTTGGAAATGATCTCACATTGGTGCTTTATTCTAAAAATGTCTTCAGAGGCATGCGCCAAAATGCAAAGCTGGTTAAAAATAATATGTTATTCAAATTAAAAGAGATTAACGAACGCATCAAGCATTATTAACACCAAATGGCGATACCCGTTTTGACATAATCTGCTTAATTCAAACTTGAAATTAAATTTCAAGTAAGCAACATATACTTGAATCTGTCTTTTTTAAATTTATTATCCATAATTTCAAACTTTGTTGGATATTTTGCCCTTGAAAACGTGATGAATCCAGGTCAAAGTGCCATAGTTGAAGTTTTTGCACAACAACGCCGATAACAACGACACCAAGGCTTTTACATTACCTCAAACGTTTTCTTCAAAAAAGCGTACCATCTACAATAAATGCTGTAGTATTCGTTGTAAATATTACGTGCACTTCATTTCAATTATTGGTGTATTGTCACAGTTTGCTAAAAATGATATATTTATTTGAGTTAAAACACTCAAACAGTAAGTTGGTTTTAGTTCAGGTGTAACAAAAAAATCGAACATTATAATTCGCGATGTCGCTTATATGACCTCGTCCTTTCCTTCGATTATATATGATCTCTCCCTTTATTAATTTGTAAAACATGAACCTAAACCTATACTTAAGTATCATGGCAGTTCAACTTAAATGTGGTTATTCGAAACAAAGCTGCCAAACTAAACAAATAAATTTGAATTTAAAATTCATTTAATAAATGTAATAACTTAAAGTAAAATTGAATTACCTGATTGAATTAGATAGGTAGATTATTAGAATGCCAATGCTCGGATGAGAGTGGTCTAGTGGTATAGGTGTCCGCCTCTCACCCAAGAGGTTGTGGGTTCGATCCCCACCGGAGTTACTTTCTCATAGCCTCTCAAAAAGGACACAGTACTGGTTTCTGCCCAGGAAACGGACTCGAGAGTGATTCTATAAGCTATCAGCTTTCGTCACAATCGAGCTTAAATAAATTAGTATAAACCAATGCTCGGGTGTCGGTTTAAATGTTTTACTGTGCGCATGTTTCTGAAATGAAATTTGAAGAAGACATTTATATATAGAGTGATACATGTTTATGGATTCTGGGAGCACCCTTTTTTCAAAATATTCACGTAATCTATACTTGCCTGACACCACCCATCAGTTTTGTAACATTCTCTAACACACGACAAAGTGTTCCTTGACGGGAGGGACAACATTCCCGCGACCTCTCCGTCAAACGCATTAGGTACATTCTGTCACACAAACACGATATTGAATGGCAAGGGGTTCATCATTTCCGTTAAATTATGCCTAGGAGGAAAATTAGCACCAGCACAGTGACACAACCAATGAAGCACCCGGCTGCTAGTCCATACCCACACGCACACTACACCGTCCATCTTTTAGTAAGATTCTCTCATACAAGACACGGTATTTCTTTGCAGGAGGGGACACCATTCCCACACAATTCCCATAAAACTTTTGAGTATTATTCTATCACACAGAATCGGTGTTGCATTGCATTAGGGGAGCCCCGACTCACCATCCCCGTACATGATTTATTTTCATTCCATCAATCAGCCAAGCACAGCTTTTAAAAATGAAATATAAATACTTTAGCCTTTTAAAAAAGAATCTCTTGGGGACTACATTTTGTATCTTGTGGTTTCAGTTTTCATGTAGATATTTGTTACAGAAACGGCGGAATTAACGTAAATGAAAACTACTTAACATCGTCACGTCCTGATGCAATTTGGTGTCCGGGATTCACGCGCTCAATTATGGTTAATGAAAGTACTGGTTCCATCACATTTCCGTCTTTTTAAAGAGTCAGGGTGATTTCACTTTTAAAAGAAAGTAATGCTAATTGTATACGCGCATACATATAGTCTTAATTGGACTCTGTCGGAGCTTTCCTCGGTTTAGAGCCCATATAAAAAAGTAATAAAGGTTACTATCTTTTTTTATCTGCAACATAATCATATGTTTAGTTTTTGTTTTGTTTTTATCATTAAAGTCAAATGACTTTACAAAAAGCACTGAGCAACATAGCTTTATCATATCAGGACACATATTTTTCACATAAATATTTAGAGCTTGTAATTTACAAGTACTTGTCAAACATGCTGGATCTACACTTGGAATCTGCGTTTGGTTTCACGTATCCGACGCAGTGGGTATAAGTAGTTACGTTCAACCAAAATTACTTAACTTTTTTGTAACCATGTTTAATATGTAACCATGTTTAATACACAACTGATACTTTGCTTCTATTTAATTATGGTGGTGAGGACGCGAAAAACAAGAAAGCAGTGGTTATTTTTTTCCAATTGTCCCATTAGTATTGTATTATATAGGACATTTTATTTGAGTGTTTATAATTCTGAACCATTAACTCTACTATGTACTTTGATATAGGGCTCGGACCTCTTACACTTTGTTTTTTTACCTTTTATCACTATACTTACCGGATTTATTTACTTTTTGTGAAATGGCATTTGAGTGTGTGAGACTAAAATGCACGGATACTTAAACTAAACAATTTTATTGTACACACCCACAAAAAATTACCATGATATTCACATTGGAGATAAAGTGGTTGATAAGGTTTTCACTTCCTAACATTAGCAATGATGAACAATCAGTAAAAAATGTTCGTTACGTCATATTAGTATCAACAAAAATGGGGTATAGTGATAACATAAATCAGGAACTAAATCTGGAATTACATGAATATTAACATACAAATGTGCACATTCGCATGCATCCTCACATTTCTTTTTCACAAGATGTATTCATTTTTCATAGTTTATTTTAATAGGGATATTATGATCTGACGCTTTTCTGGTGACCTGGATCACGTCGTGTTCGGTGGGGATACATGTATTCCCAGCGAACGAGACATGATGCAGGTCACCAGAAAATCGTTTTATCGTAATATTCCATTTTTTATATACCTGCCTTTTTAATAATTCCTTTTTATTTTTCGGTTTCATTTTGATTTAATTCTACCATTTGTCAAATGCACGTATGAATTCAAATGTGTTACGTAGTTTTGTGTAATGAAACCAAGGGAGGCTTCTACAGGGAAACGTTGTCAGAAGTTACAGAATTCACTTTAATGAGCAAAATAAGAACAAAATATTTTGTGTTTTACCATAATTAACAATTGCTAATACGAAACCAATTATTAAATGTCACAGCACAAAAAAACAACAACAACAGAACAACAAAAAAGCGGTACTTATTTCACGAGTATACACAAATCGTCATTTTCTGTGGACGTAACGTGGCCATTTTAATCAAAGTAAATATTCGTGGACTTTTTTGACGATCATAATATGCAGAATTGAGGGCAGTTCGTGAGTCAATCTCTATTTCTATCGATGCCGCGAATTCGCCTTAATCTTTGTACTGGCGAGTTGCTCATATTTATGATAATAAACATGGATAATGCAACAATTTATGAAGTTTGAAATGGCAAACATCTAGTTCACTGAAGCATGTGTGAAGTAGGTAGCTGTCTAGATAGATTGGAAGTGTTCTCTTCTTCGTGCTTATCCTCATGGTTCTTTGAAGAATATGAGAACCATGTTCCTGAATATTAACATGCTCCTGGAGCGTGAGTAATGTTAGTTAATTTAATGTACTTAAAAGTTGACAGGTTTTACCAGCTCTTTTGGTCACGCTATCTTTAGCAACGCGGAAGTAGTTCCAAGATGACACAAGGTACTCGCATGCTACAGAATCAGAAAAAGACAGTATCATGATACGGATTTTTCAATTTGGCGTGCTGTGAACATTTGTATTCAAACTTCATTCTGACCAAGATTCTTTGAGGATCAATTAGTCATTAAAAAGTGCAATTATAATTTATTTAGGCCCTAGTCCGTATTGGTCACAGGTATAATGTTCAAAAGGATGCTAATAAGAACTAAAGTTATAATATAGAGGTGTTTAATCTATTCAATACATACATTTATCTCATTAATTTTAATTGTTGACAACTTTTTCAGTTGATAGCTTTTATCAACGTTGCGTGGATTACTAAGTGCCGAAAGAAAGGAATAATATATATATACACAATTTGTATAGAATTATATAATATCATGTTCATGACACATTTTGAACCATAGTGTCGACACATGGCGACAAAGACGCCTTGTTTGTTTTTTGTTGGACATACATATTAGATTATTTGGTTTTGTTAAATGTCGCATACCAATACAGTACATGCACTTGTTTGGACAATATAGTTAATTGCATTTTTTTCTGAATTTTAATGCACTGCCATTTTCAACTTATTTGACTTTAATGATAAAAAATGAAAATAAAACGTATATGTGTACAGATAAAAACAAAGATATTAGCGTTTGACATTGCGACAATCATCAGAAAATGCACCTGCATACACCATCAGCTGTTTAGAGTGCATGTAGATTGTTGATTGGAACGTATGTATTGTATATATTGTAATTCACACTACAAACACTTTCACCGAATATTGATTTTACTTCTTCTAATAATCAATACAATTAATATAATGTATTTGTTTATTCCAGTTTTGGTCAAAACATGAACAACAAAGAAAGTTAATATGTGATTTTTTTAGCAGTTGATTTTTTATTGCATTTCCTTATTATTAAAAACTCGTGCTCAGTTACATCAAAATCGTTTGAAATTTAAACAGCAAGTATATTTTCTTTTTAAGAATAACAGAAAAACAAGAATTTCTAGGAATCCGACCGAAAAAGCTAACATACATTTCACTTAACATTTACATATACATGGCTCGTTTTAGCTCAAAAGACCGGATAGAAACGTACCAGACTGCAAACTCGTCTTTCAGTTCATACCCTTTCGAATTTGTTCCTTAACCGGGATGTCATCTTGTATGAGTGTGATATTTGTGCTTGCTTTGCGGGTTTTTTTTCTCGACTAGTTGACACACCACAATCATCGTTTTTTGTTTGTTTTGTTCTTGTTTTGTTTTTTTAAATTCTTATCATCAGTGTGAATACTATAAAACGCCATTGTTTTTTTTAACAAAAACAACTACATAACAACATCAACAACAACAACATAAACATCAATTAATTTGGCTGCTGCTATTAATTATGACAACTAGTATTTTTTATTGGGTACCAAGAATTACAGGAAATGCAAAGCATATAATGAATTCGTCCGTATTGTCGCCCTCGACCATCCACTTGGCGACCGATCTTGCCTAAAGAGAAGACAAACAGATTAAATCACGTTTTATGCTATTTAATATAACTAAAACAATCTATGTAGGTTATAACATGAGTGGTCATTTTATACGAAATTAAATGAGTTATATTATTAAACGAGTTTTTTTCAAATTAATTAAAAGAGAAATTCGGCCACCCGAGTCCTAACCCCAGCAGCACCGGCTGATATTCAACTGCATATTTGCTATGAATATTTCATAATTTTCATGGCACGAGTCTGTTAATCATGTGTCTCTTCACGGTAATTTCCATTTTGAGCAGGGCATTCAAGATCGCATGAATGCCCCCGAAATGAATTTCAATCCTAAATAACGTACAATAAAACAAACAACAAAAGAAGTCATGTTAGATTTTTTGTTTTGAAAAATACTTTTTGTTAAAAGTGACTTGACCTGTAATATTCTTTCATATGTCTTTTTCCAGAAACTTATTTAAGGATGATTAACTTTGTTTAATATCCTTCGCTTTGTTGAGAAAAAAGTTAGAACGAATCTTATATTTCCTCTAAAATGAATGATAATCTATTGTCAGTCATCTTAAAAATCTATTATTTATAAGCATTACGTAAACGCTTGCCGTCAAAGATCAGGACAATAACGCTAGATGCCATGTTTTTGATGCAATATAAATGTAAATATCTTTCTTCTTGTTTATCTCCAATTTAAATAAAGTTAAATGTGTTTATTCCCTGTAGAACGTACTTACTTTATACATTTATACGGTATGTATAGAACCAGTCAGATAGCGTTGTTTATGTATATTGTAATATATCGCGTCCTCTTAATATATATCTATGATTTAAGGGTGCGGAATCATGTGATTTCAACTGCGTTCTCACACTGAACACAGCGGGTCATAAATTTCGCCAAGAATTACATCGTTAAAATAAAATCAAATAATAAAACTCACAAAATAGCATGTTTTTATAGGCTTAGGAATATTTTCATATGTTTTCTCCCTTAAAATTAACTCAGGAGTTTTTCGTCAATTTCTTGCTTGTTACATCGGTTTGAATCATGGTGACCTATGTGAGAACCACGTTGAAGTCACGTGATTCCTCACCTTAAAGATGGTGATTAGAATATCATTCATAAACATACATGGGACTTGAACTCGGGCGATGTTACGCTAACTGTGTAAGTGTAGGTTTCCCCCTTCACAACAGGACACGTGATACCGTGTCCACAGGCGTTCGGCTGGCCGACGGTAAAAGCGGGCCAGGCACCCACGATTTCTGCAGTAGCCTTATTTGTTGCTGTCTGACTGTTAATGCCTGAAACAATTAAGGTATATTTTCTATTCATTTTAAGTTTGTGTTCTGTACTTGTCATATTTTTGTCATTTTTACAAAATTCATTTCTGAATACATAAAGACTGACACATTCTTTTACGAGAATGTGGTAAAGAGATTATATGAAAAATAACTATTTTTACATTAACATGTATAATAAACTGCTCTACTAATTATCTGTTCATAACGCATTCACAGAATTAGCGATAGTCTACAAACCTGATGTGAAATTAACAGTTCCGGTATAGGTTGTGTGCTCCGTAATATGGCAGGGCTCATTATGACAAGGCTCAAGTTGGATCGAGTGTATGGTCCCTAGACTACCTATAAATTAAATTAAACAAGAATAAAACAAAGATGTCTTTAAAAAGGGGAAATTCTAAAGCATTTTTATAACTATACAATTTACTTAGTTTCAAGTTTAGTGCTATTTGGTATATATTCAATTATTTCTACAAATATATACCACATTATTTAACGTCGACGAATAGTTGTTGTTTGCATTATATTTGTTTGTATACACATTCTCATTCATTTAATATTGTTTATTAAATACATTATGAATCTAAACACATATTACACTTAATTTGCTAAATATATTTGTCTCCGTTACCTATAAGATGCTTTACGCTCAATTGTGTGTACCGTTTGCGCTTAAACGCTTAACTGGAACCCTGCATAAAGGGCTTTTAACACACGGATATTCGAGAAGTAAAACATCGCTGACAATGAAGACAGGTTCATAATTTTAGCATCGTTTTCAGCCCTAACTATACATAGAAATAAACAAGCAGTTTGTGACAATAAAAAGTTCATTCAAATTCAATATCAATGTATTCGTCTTTCCAATGGTTAAATGTTTATAAATACATACTCCATAAAATGTTGTGCGTGCAAATGTTCTCCACAATAATACACATACAGACAACGTATACATACATACATGTATGTCTATTGACACTATCAACAATGTCGTCTACATGTACCTAATTGTTTGTTTTTAGGGTGTTTTTATGTATTGCGTGATGTCAAAGGTCAAATTCTTCCGAATATCGTTTTTAGTAAGTGCTAAAAGATATGTATTTATAACCGATTTATAAACAAGTAATGCCATATATAATAATTCTGAAATAACTTTCTTAGAAATGCTTTTTCTGCTAAAAGTTTGGGTTTTCGAATTTTCCGCAAACATTTTGTAAAATTATATATATATATATACATAAAGTATTAAAAAGTGTGTTGAACTAATTCTAATGCACCCAAACTGTTGAGGTTTTTTCATAGTTATTCGACATACATGGACATTAAAAATGGCACAACATTGATAACATAAAGTTGACGTTAGGAAGTCCACTTCACCTAACGGTTCCATAGGCGCTTTATTTAAAACAAGCCTACGAGGATTTTCCTAACATATTACACAATTATAAAACAATAAAAGCCCTTCAAAAATTTTCTGAATGCCATAAATATACATATCTATACTATTGCTTCATTTTTTTATCATAGTCATAAGATAGGTGCCAAAATGTACTTGTACTTGAACATGTGGCTTCCCGTACAAGTCATCGTTGCGATATTTCTCTTTCTACGTGAACCGATATACTCTTAGGCTGTCGTATTAAACATTTCTCTTATGATAATGAAATTCATCTTGCACCTGTTTGATGTAGATCACACAATATACACGTGACTAAACGCGTACTATATACACATACTTGGATGATTTATCGCCTGCCTCATATTCAAATATGAACTGTTAGCTTAAATTAATCGCACCGGATAAACTATATCAAGCATTTTCATTTATGTCTAAACACTAAATTAAAAGAAATGGTAGAGGTACGCCCAGATTGAGTAAGTTTAAAGTACAAGCCAATCTAACCAATCACGGTAAACTTCATGAAGAGACAGCATTAATAACATAGTGTTAATGTATGGGCACCATACTTTGTGTTCAAGGCGTCAGTTAGAAGTTCGTACGTAGACACGTGAAGCCATACAGCAAAACGGCTATTAACTAAACACTGTTATTAAATGGCCGTGTAGCACAAGCTATGTCTTTTGATGAGTATAAGCCATCTTCGTACGATACGTGCAGTCAACATTTTGAATCATAAATGTCCCTTTTCAAATGTTTTATTAGTTGCTAAAATGCAACGTTGGAAAGTGACTTTCTCCCACCTCAGATAAGTAGATCCAATAATTTAACCATGCTAGATATTCTTATCTTGCCCACTGGCGAAGATAAAATGTCCGTATGGAACTTCTTTTTAACGGTCACCACATTATAATTACCTCCCTTGTTGAAGACTGTCGTTAGTAGCATCAAGGAAATCTTGTCTTATGGTAATATTTAGAACGATAATTAATTATTTCTCGCTTCAGATGTCATCATAAAACAGTTTTCACACACCATTCAAGAAATAATGCTTCAGAACTATTTAAAAAGACCGATTTGACTATTAACATTAACTGGATCACTGCGCGCGTATCCATGACAACCACGTGCTATCGCATATCCATACGCAATTATTTTCACTAGGCACAAAAGAGTTCCAGCAAAAAATACATTTTTAATTAATTTTGTTTAACTGAGGTGGGAGAAAAGCATCTACCATAGCCGCTCGTATAAGATAGTTTCATCCCGACCCTCGCGCAGGGTGTTTTGCGGAAACTCGGTAAACCTCGTTTCCGCAAAACACCCTACGCTCGGGTCGGAATGAACCTATCTTACACTCTCGACAATGGAAGATATTTATAGTCCGTAGTAACAACGGCTAACATGATGTTTCTATCTTCAAGTTCTTGGATGAAGTTTATCTTGAGTCACACATGAGTTAATTTAACCAGACTGTCCATTTTTCTTCTTTTTCCAAACACTAAACGGTTGACTAAATTGATTCATGATGTTGCTTGCAACACGCATTTCCACGATCATATATTGCATAAATCATACGCACAGCAGGTAACATGAATTACCCTTCAGAATTTAAGACGAAAAAAGCATTATGTCAATTGTCATTCATCGTTTCTAATTTGTTAGCAGATCTTAACTGTTTAAGGATCTCTTACAACATTCCATAATACAACAGAATATCGGACTTGGAATTCAACACATATTTTTCTGTAATATTGTTCATGTCTCTTTTATCGTGACTATCAAGTTATTGTGAATGTCGATGGACTGTGCACGCATGCTCTCTTGCTTCATTGTAATTTCCATTGCATTCGTTTACTTACTATCAGCTGTCAAGCTCTTAGTGTTTGATAAAAGATGTGACAATTGTTTTGTACAAATATCGTATTTATAATGCTAGTTAAGCAAATGCATGTAGTGTAATTTTTCCGAGGATTGTAAAACACAATGGATGTATGGACGATTCACATTATAATCTGCTTGTTTGTATTCGTCTGCTAAAGAGCCTGTGTGTGTTGAGTTGATATTGAATCAGGACAAGCTTCGTTTTCGGTTTGGAACATTCTACTCCAATAAAGTTAAAAGTGGAATTTGTAAATGGTTTGTAAGTATTTTTTATGTTTTAGACCTTTTGTTATCTTCAGACTTCTGCAAAAAACTTACATGTGACCGTGATTAGTTTAAAAATAAAACTTGTTTAGAGACAGAAATACGAACGAATGTGATTGCCACTGAGGGAGCTCCGAGCACGAAATTAGATACACTTATTCAATTCGCTTTAGTCTTACATGATAAAGAAGAAAACGAAATTTCAAAATCTGCGAGTAAGGTTAAGTTGACCCAATTCTGGAATGACGTTAGAAAGAATGTTAAGAAGAACTGCTCCCGTATCTCACGAAAATAATAATTGACTCGTTCAATCACATCTGCCAAAATCCTTCAAAATTTCGTTGATCAAACCGCTCATCAAAATGTCGAATCTAGATGCAAATTGTACAAAGAGCTATAGGCCTATCTCAAATTTATTCGACATATTTGATAAGGTAGTTGATGTTTGTTTGGAAACAATCTTCACGAAGAATACCAGTCTGCATATCGAAAAATTCACTTTATTGAGACTGCCTTACTGAAAGTTCGAAATTAAATTCTCAGATCTCTCAGCCAAAATGATTTGACAATTCTACCGATGATCGAACAATCAGCTGTCTTTGAATCCATCGACCACTTGACACAAAATCAACGCCTCCAGCATCAATTTGGTATCGCATGTAACTGCATATCTGAGTTACCGGCACCAAACTGTGACCATAGATAGTAAATTATCAAACTATAGTGTTCCACAAAGATCCGTTCTCGGTCAAACATTTTCACAATGTATAATAAACAGTTGGTGCAATATTCAATAAGCATTTACTAAATCACCACTTTGAAGCCCACGAAGGACAATTATATTTATATTTAAATCAACAAATTATCTCAGAAGGTAGCTTAACGCTAACTTGAAAGCTGTTTGTTCGAAATTGATCCTGGATATACAACAATCTGGTAAAACTCAATGCGATAAAACTAATGTCATTGTAGCCACATCTCAAATAAACGAAACCCGTTTTTGAAAAAAAGCGGACATTTGACCATCTGAATGTGTCAGAAATCATGGTGCTTTTCTACTCTCCAAAATAAGCATGGAACAACATATTAACTTAGTTTGCATATCCGGATACTCGTAGTATCTTTATATTTTTGTTTTTAATTATTTCTTCCCATTGATTCACTTTGATAATTGGAATGTGCGTTTAACGTAAATGATAAATTTATTTTTAACTTCTTTCTTAATATATCGTCTGTATTTCATCCTTTTTAATTTTTTGAAATTCATGTTTGTTTAGGATGAAAAGGCACATGTAGTCAAACTTGAATCTAGTGAAGCAACAATCACGCCAAAGCCGGACCCAACACGGACAACCCGAGATTAACACAGAACAACCCCGATCAAGTGATAGATCCGGGGTGGTTCGGGCTGTTCAGGTGTGAAATTGAGTCGACGGGGCCTCGACGGTCTCAAAACATCGGATTAGCCCGGAGCAAACAGGGCACCTTAACGGATTATCATGGATTAACACGGAGCAAACACAGAGCCGTCACGGTTTACCCCTGTACCACCACAGCCGTGCCACAGCCCATACCGGAATTGCCAGACCATCCAGGACAAACACTGTTTCAACATGATGCCATCCCGGACTCTCCCGGACCATCCTGTATAAGCTACGAACCGCCTCAGGGTGATCCGTGTCAACAACGACATGCCGGATCGCCCATGATCAGCACGGTGCCACAACGGACCTTCCGGGAGCAAACACGGCCGCTACATAGACCTTCCGGGACTTCCCCGGATTGAACAATCTTCCCGGATTGTCACGAACGGTCCCATTTCACCACGATATTTATAAACAGTTTAAAATTGCCGGTTTGGTATCCACCCCCGACTGCCTTAGACTGTGCCGGGCTGTCCTGGATCGGCCCCAACCCAACACGGATCTGATCAAATTTCTGTACGTGACGATCAGGGACACTCCGGGAGGTCTGTGGTACTGGTGCTTTTATTTCTTCTTGTAATTTAAATGCCGACAAATGTTAAAGAACAATATTTTCTATATCTGTGATTTGATGTTTATACCGCGCCTTTGAACGTTTATTGTATATATGAAAAGAGCGCTTAAAAATCTGGTATGTAATAACACAAATAATAGTGTGTAAGGGCTGTCATGGTTAAGTGGACACTACAGACAAGTCCTTTTAAAGTTTTGGATTATGTTGACTCTTTTGTCTGTCCATTGGTTAAAAAACGGAATCATAATACTGTCCCTTATATTCTGAATATGATGTGTTTACAAGACCTCATGTACAGAACATGTTGAATTATTTTCTAACTTTAGTTGATGTGGTATGTTTGGATAGAGGTTTATAGAAGATAGATTTCTTTCTTGCGTATAGTGCAAATACTCCTTTCCTAGTGGTCAAAATGAATTCATGTATGTTGGGCGCGCAATTGTAAAAAATATATTCTTCGAAAAGGAGAGACTTAAAATATCTTAAGCATGAATGTAACTTGTATAGTTTATTCCATTCAAATATACGTCGAGAAAGTCATGCGCAAAACGGGCGAGTTAATATTAATATTTTTATATACTTTTTCTGACTCTCTCATACCGTCTTTTTTGGTAATTTCATTTGATAACAATTTTATTCTTTAGATTGGTTCATGGTTACTGATCAACACAAAATCATGATACTGATAATAACTAGCATTACAGCAATTCAATAAATCTAAAGTATGAAACGTTATTTTTCTCCGATGTTTATAAACTAGCATAACATTTTTAACTATTTCATCCAAGATTGCAATTATCAAAATATATAACCACATCGAACTTAAAATCTACTCACAACAGTGTTGATATATCCGTGCAAGTGTGTCAGTGAACTAGTTAATTGATTTTGAGGAGATAACCGTGTATTCAGACTATCCAGACAAACGTTTGAATAGGCGAAAGTAATTTGTTATATGCCATATATATTTAAGGACAAACATGATATACATTATATATAAATATTAAGAAAAATTCAATGAATGTAAATATAAAAACAAAAAGTCTATTATTTCTTATTACATATAAAAAATAAATATTTTATATAAATGTATTAAAACAAAAGGAAACACATTTAGATGTGTTCAAATTTATATTAAGAAAGTAAATTATGCTTTTTTCTTATTCTTTAATCAGGTAAAGTAGTAGCAATATTGAGCGCAGCTTTCTGATATCCGAATTACTTTAATTTCGCTTCTATCATATATCGAATCATGACGGGAGTCTTTACAGGGGCAAATTAATGGTCGATGCATTTTTGTATTTAACTAATTATTTCTAATGTTGAACTCATTTTACTGTAATGATCTAAACAAGAAAAAAAAGTTAATTTAGTTATAATTTATAAACAGTTAAAGTATGAGCTTTTAAAAATGATGTTTTTTGTTGAATTAATAGCTACGTGTCCTAAGTGGCCTTAATTCCCAAGTTCAAAAAGCGCCAACATATAGCCAATATATGTTTGGTCTGTGCTCTTACCGCAATCCGTATGGTGCGTTAAAAGAATCCCTGAACATAACACAACCGAAGTTAGCAAGAGCTGGATTTTAGCAAGGACAAACATGTTTGAAACTGTACGTAAGATCCTAATCGGCGTTTTTAAAGATATGCCCGTGTCGGTTGAAGATGTAGCGTTTATATATCCAGACCAACATGTACTAAAGATAAGACTAAATATAGTATACATGTGAAGTTAGCACTGCCCTACATCTTCCACTTTGATAAAAAGTTTTGATCATCAAATTACAATCACAAAATGCTGTAAGTCAGCACAATTGTAATGTGTGCCAAGTTGAACTCGAGATAAAATTGACATACAACATTTCATTGACCTTTTACATAGGTTTCTAAAAGATTCGTAAATCGACTCAAGTTGAACCTTAAAAACGAACAAAATGCTCTTTTACAGTATGTACTCATAAAAAAAAAAACATTAATCAAAATAGCACATATTTTCTGCTTATGAGGCCCGACATATGCAAAAAAGTAGATGCCATAGTTTACAAAAACAGTGTTTGTGATTGGTCAAATGATGTTTTTTGCGGTTATATTTATGTGACGTCGATGATAAAAGAGCTCATTGACGTTTATTTATTTACCTTTCATGAGTATTGAATATGTTTTACTGGCTCCTTGTCCCAATATTTTCTCACTTTTTTCAATTTATTTCATTCAGCAAAATTACTTACTTTATATTTATTTTATGAAACAAAAAGTAGGTTATCTTATTTATCTCAATTATTATCCCATTTAAAACCCTTTAAAAAGATAATATAACACAAATAATACAGAATCAAAAATAGAGTGCTGAACTCGATCCTGTTATAAGGGATTTAAGATATTTCGAGATATTGAGGTCTTGAAATAGAATCACTTAAGCTGACACGATGTGGCATTGACAGTCTTGCAATTTTCATTAATGTCAACCAGTATGTTTAATCAGTATTTATTGCAAATACTACGAAACATAAGTATTAAAACAGCCGAATAATTTATATTGGATGAAAAAGCAATACAGTTAAATAATATAGATTAAGCATTAATGAGACATAACCAGCTGCGAACAACTTCAATCGAGCCAAAGCTACTATTTCGAAATTAAGTTATATTTAGGGCTTGAAGAATAGGCCCTCTAGAATGTTGTTTATATATATTATATAGCCATGTACCTATAAGTTTTATTCAAACTTTTGAAGCATAGTTGCATATTTCTTATTTACATTTTATCGTTGTCCATCATTGTAAAGAATGATCATTGATGGTTAATTGGAATCCTCCTCTGTCACCAGTGGCCAATTTGAACCAACCTTTACAGCCAACGACTTTTTAAAACACTCCATTTATAGCCGTAAGTTAGGTTGAATTCAATGTAAAATGTTTCCTAATATATGTATGTACGTACATTTTAAATGGCTGCTGTCCCCATATCAGTTAAGTATCATTATAAAGGACTTAAAATAGATTATATCACTATAACATTAACCGTAATCTATCTATTGGCAATGAACATTCACCAAATATCATCATTATCGTCTTCCCGTCTGCAGCCGGTCTTTGCTTAGAGCTGTTAAAATGACCGAACGAACAAACGGTTGACAAATTTGAGCGTCAGTAGCTGGCGTTTGGTCACAATATTATTTCGGCAACATCACCAGTCGTTTAAAATGATCTTAAAGGCATAGTTGGCAGCATCAGTCAGTGATGGTGAAACAGGTATACCCAAAACAAATTTACCATCACTGACTAATACTTATAGCTGTGTTTTAACAAGATCGTTTACAATTTCAAACAATTCGAGAATAAAAAACATGGTTCACAGCTGGTTTTCCCTATACAAAATAAAAGCCGCTTAAACAAATAAAAAACCTTTTTTGATTAATGTAATCGAAACAATGCATAAAAGTAAAAAAAAATAACCTTCTACGATTGAAACCCTTTCAGTTTGTCCTCAAATCTATGTAGGATGGTGTTGCTAAGTAAGATTTAGTTACATAATAATGTATTTAACTTATCGCAGTCACATTAACTGGTGATCCTTTACCAGTTTGATCAATGTACGTATTGGTTGGCATAAAAATTAGGTCAATGATTCATAAATGAACTTACGCGAGTATACTATACTATTCTAGCAACCACATTTTTGAATGGAATACGACTACGATTATTAGTTATGAGAATGATTGATGTAACTAGAGAGAATTATTATAAACTTTCAGATGCTTTATAGATATTCATCAATGCAATTTGGAAGGCATTTCACTCTTTCAAACAGTAAAAATATTAATTTTCTCTGCTTTGACATTGTAGCATGCTCTTACGTTTAAAATCAAAAGACAAAACGCGCAGGTATGGCACACTATTTTCAACGCCATCATTTCAGAAAGGACGTTATGTGCGCGTTGAGTTAAGAGATATTTTCTTAAAGAATGAACTCCACTGTTAGGCATTTTGTCAGTATAAGATTGCAAAATAGTTCACCTTGTTAAGAACAAACCTGAGATGAATCTTTCACTCGTAGCTACAGCACTGGTGATTTTTTTTTAAATTCACTCGGTAAAATAAATTAAGATCTCTATATGTATCACAAGCAAACGTTTCTTCAAATGTACCCTATAGCATGGTAGAGACAGTCGCATTTACAAATTCAAGGTCCAAGTCTTCAAAGATAATATTAAAATTGTGCAGGCTTTCAAACTCGCGCAATATATTATACCTATAAATATTGCTATGAGGTTTTTGATAAACATACCTAGTTTTTTTTATATATATATATAGTATGTATGTACTGTGCTGTTTGTGGAGTTTTGTGCTGTTCTTACATGTTTCTTGTTTGTGATTTTATGTTCTATGTCTTTGGCGTTTAACCAGTGCCATTAAACCGGGTTTATGTTTAAACTTTTTGCTACTGAGCTTATTCCTGTAGCTTTTCGCATCAATATTGATAAGAAATGTTTGAGTTAGAAACCATACAAATGAGTTTGGTCAAAGGTATGACATACATAATCAAGAGGGAATAATAATTATTTATTGAAAATAGTTAAGTTAATGCATTGTAGCAACATTTTGAAAGGATTGTGTAATAAGTGCTTGGAATGAATTAGGTCAAGTTTTATAATGTATTGGCAGTAGCTTTTAAATAAAATTTTGAATAAAATACGATCTGGTTGTATGTAGAAATGATATACCAAAATACCATTGCTAAGGACTTGGTAAGAATTGCGCGGGTAAGAGAGGGAGGAAAGATCTTTAGGCTCATCAGGAACCATAACACTTAATGTAAAAGGCTAAATGGCTGTTCATCGAATTAAGTCGAGATAAAAAGGTTATAAGACTTGTAACAAAAAACACCTGATACAAAGTACTTAGTATAAGGAGCGCACTTAGTAAATTCGGTTGAACTTTGACCAATCCTTGGCCATAACATCAGAGTTGGAAACGAGGCTGTTTATCGAAATTAGTGAATATGTAATACCCCTTTATATTAAAACAGGTTTGGTAGCTTTTGGATAAGAACGACACACGACAGAGAGCAGACCACGTGAATTTGGTCAAATTTTGAGATATCTTGGGCCATAACTATGATGTTGGACTTGATAGTGCGATCCGATTGTTCAATGAACTCAGTAATGTTTTAAATAATTTTGTAACCCAGTTTGGCAAAATGTTAGATAGTTAAAGCAGACTACGACGCAATACGACATAATCCATATTTGTCTGTTATAGGCGACATGGAACGTGTTTTGTCTACAACAAGATACCCGAGGACTGTGTTATCAGTCATAAACCAAGCATTAAGTACTACATATTATTCATGAAACATTGATTAGTCATATTCCAAGATTTCTTGGTCATCATACCCATTGTGTCTACCTTTATGCGCATTGTTTTAAAAATAACGTCTGAGTTCATTTGGGTATCATAATTATTCACCTTTGGTATTTGGCATTTAAATTGGACTTGTTTTCATCTACCAATTTACAGCTATAATACTTCTGTGCGGGATTAAGTTGCATAAAGTCCTCGGTCAGCTGTATTTGCCTTCACCCTTTCGGGCAAATAACTAGGCTAATATGAAACCACCTTATAAAAATAACATTATAATATGTGTGGGTAAATTGAACCGGAAACAAGGCTTAGTATTTTATAAATATTTAATGACCTGGAATTATTATTGGAAATTCAAAACAAATAATATCTCTTCACAAAACATCATACATTTACCTATTATTCGCTACTGCAAACAGAAAAACATGTGATAATGATATGTAGACTAAACAATCCCATTGAATGGTTAAGAAGAAATAATAGAACAAGAAACACAAGAATAATAACAATGAGTATGCACACATATAATTTTCCTACACTGTATTATATATATGTATACATATCTTCTATCGCATCTTGATAGTTTTGTTTTGTTTTGTGATCCATGGGAACAGAAGCTTGACGATGTATTTTTGTTTGCAATGATAAATACTGGTTTAACCAATACTAACTTTATTTAGAAGTGACACACTAAGAACATCGGTTTCACAATGAGGTATTCTATGCATATTATATATTGACACCATTACGCACCTGTCAATTGTAACCACGGCCCCCAGGTCCGGGGGTTTACCGGGAGAATGGGCGGTGTTTTTACCTTCCAGGTGGCCCCGCAGTGCCGGGTGAATGCGGTAGTTTTGTCTTCGCTTTAAATATAGCGGGAAATGGGCCTTACCTAGGGTCTCTGGGGAGCGGGGGCCTTTGGCGGGGGTTTCACCAGCAGTTCGTCCCCGCAAGGCGGGGATTTTGCCCGGGCTTGGCTGGACCGAAAGTCAAAGTCCCCCCTAATCCCCGGACCTGGGGGGGGGGCGTGGTTACAATTGACTGGTGCATTACTAGTACGAACAAAATCGAAACCCTAGTAATCACTTGTCATTTTCGGGCGTTAATTACTCTTGACATACATTTATATACTTTGACTGAATTAACAAACATTTAGCACATGGTTTGCGGCTCTGAATCGCCGAGAATAACGCTTTTTGATCATCGTAAATTTCTGCCGGCGAATCTGACTTCTCTTTAAAAATAGCGAAGTCGTCGCGGTTTAGGCGCCTTATTCGCTCGAGTCGCCTAGTTGGCTAAGCTTTAGCCCTTTGATATATTACTAGTTTCAAATGTGCACTTGCCCCGTCGAAAAACACCATTTACGTTTCACTTGCCCAGACCAAATCTATCGGACAAACGTTAATGTCGAGCCGGGTAATAAGAAATCACTTTTTGTTATTCACTGAAAATATGTTAAATGTCCCGAAATTGTGTGCAAGAGTACTGCATTAAACAAATGACACATAAAGAAAACCCGAAATAAACCGTTCGAAATACCATTTAACAAACGTTGCTAAGGCACCAAGTTTTCGAAAAATTACAGGCTTAAGTATCTTTTTAACAAATTACTTACTAAAACTTGATTTACGGCATATTTTATAATTACAAATAATTGTCTGTCATATTTACAATTATGCGAACATTTTCATTTTTAGACATCAGAAATCTTTAAAACAAGAAAAAAACACAATTTTAGCAAACAAAAACGCTAATATTGATCTTGGATAAAGAATTGCTCGTTAAGTTGGGGCCAGGGGTCACCATTGCAAAAGAGTTTAATAAACACTTACGAAGTTAATGTTAGCAGGGCAGGTGACGTTCGTGAGGTGACGTTCGTGGTGTATGTGTATTTATCCTGTCCCTTACAAATCGATCCAATAACAATGTGTCGTGTAAATATTGCGTTATAAGGATAATTTACCACGTGATTTTTGTCTACAGTCAGTTAGTTATATGACCGCGAAAACGGACAGAGTAAAAGCACAAATAGTGCTCTAGTATCTTACCAAAAGTCAGCCAACATCCGATGTCAACAATCGCTGTCCAAGATAGGTTCTATCACTCTACATGCTAATAACAATGGTAAAAAAATCGGTCTGAAAATGTACACTTACCCCATCAGCAACTGTTGAAAACTGTACAGCATTCAGCGACAGTAAATTCCATTGTCAAAATTGACAACATCTTACTGATAACAGAAATGAATTATCCCATTGCGGGTAGAGACCTGAACATATAACACTTTATTCTGTAATATCAACTTAACTTCCGCATACGATTTGGAGTGCTTTTCAGAATACAAAAATGTATAAGTTACTGTCATGTTTAATCAATTTAATGGAATATAATAAAGTGGAATAGAACTCATTTTGCTTCGTAAACACAAAGAACGCGAACGCCACTTGTAAAATCTTGTTGCTTAGCGGAGACATGAGCCTGCTTCTTAACGAGAAGTTACACTTGATACGTGAAAAAAATCGCCAAGTCGTTGGAGATGGCAGCTTGTGGCTTTGATTTCACAGGCCATAAATGTTGCACTTGACTCAAAATACACGCGAATATGGGCGAATCAAAATCCTTGATCACTAAATTCAGTGTCAGAATGCAATAGATTTCACGTAGTAAACAATAGATGATAAAAACATCACATCTAGCTAATCAAATTGTTTGTTCTCAATCTGTGACAACTTTTACGAACAATCATTAACCATAACAGCAGAGTTGTAAATGTTGATTGAACTCAGTCTAGATATAATGCTCCTACATTTTATATGTAAATAGACAAAGACAATTTGGTAAAAAATCATACAGAACAAAGTCCCAAACCTCTGAAGTTGATAGTGACTGTTTAACGCACACAGTCATGTTTCCATGTTGCTTATGCACATTTTAACCAATGATGGTGAATTTTGAATGCTTCACTGACAGAATGGACATGGAAGTGTGACGCGGCAGACGATGACACGTGACAACATTACCTGTATATGTCTGCCATGCCACGCATGCGACATAATACTTGATTTCGTCTAAAACAAGAGACACGAGGAATGCTTTATTTGTCATGGAGCAAGCATAAGTTGAACAAACATGTAATGATACATTCAAAAAAGTCATATATATAAGAATGGTTTGGAGTGGAGCTTGGACCTGTGATCCTCAACATTTTGGTTGGAGGGGAGCTTGGACCTGTGATCCTCAACATTTTTGAGTGTTTGACCAATGTCATGAAGAGCAATGGTACTTGGGTGAGGTATCTAATTCCATTTCGACGCAATAGTATTACATATTGTTCACGCAATTATTTGTTGGTATTTAAAAAAGGAATAGTATAACTAGAATAATTCCCAAAATATTTCAATAAAGTTCAAAGCGTTTTGAATATTTTAGTTTGAACGGTTTTTATAGAATGAGCTTTGGTAGGACAAGTCATATTGGTAATCCTATCAACGCCCGTTTTTGAAATGATCTTTAGAAGTAGTTTTACTATCCATTTCAAAAATGATATATTCAGATTAGGCATCGTGTGTTTTATTTTGCAAGTAAAACTTTAAATTTAGTTTGTGGCACTCGCTACTTATTGAACCGAAATTCCTGATCGTATGATATATAGGATGGTCCCATAGTCTACGCATATATAAGTCATTCTAGTGCATATCGCCTTAAAGGCTTGGTCGGCTTGTACTTAGAGTGGGGTCATATACAACCTTATACAAAGGCAAACGGAGTAGGCATGTTATATTGTAAAGATAAGACCATGCACGCACCTTGCCTGTGGTTCCATAAGTCATATCGTCTTAAGGAATCCGACCCACAAATAAGCTAAGTTTCCATCATTATAATGTTAAATGTTGATGTCCGGTCCCAAATTAAACGTTAGCGCGAACAGAGCTAGGACACAATTTCACGACGTCATTTCCGTACTGACTTTACGCCCGCCTACAATTTTTAGCTCTTTTTCTATAATTTACTATCATAATTTTTATACTATTATTTTTGGGAATATTATAACGTGGAAAATGCATGCATTTGAAATGAAGGCAACATGAATCGAATTAAGGAAATTCACCTCGTCAAAGTTTTTGATATTGAATAAGTTTCTTATCGTATGATGTATAGTCGGACGCACTTTAAAGGGGTCCAACTATTAAAGTTAAACTAGGTCATACCGTCCTTAAGGCTTCACTGGCTTGTACTTAGAGTGAGGTCATATGTAATATTAAACAAAGGCAAACAGAGGTGGCATGCTAAATTGTATAGATAAGACCATGCATCTTGCCTGTAGTTCCTTGCGGCAGCTCACCGTATGATGAAATAGCGCAAAAAAAGAGAAAATTGTCGATAACTGACAGACTTGGTATCGATGTGTACAATGCATTGAAACTAACTAAGTCGCACATAGTTTACACTTAATTTATCTTTCGCAGTCTTTTTTTTATTTTTCTATTAAAAAAGGTTACTAGCACAGCAATTTTGGCGACACCGGTTCGAACCCGGTCTCCGACACTTTTTTTTACATTTTTGTATATGTTTTACAATTATGATATCAAAGAGTAAAACATTTTATTGAATAATTGTCCTGAGATTCTTTACAGAAAAAAACGTTTTTTTTTTTTTTTTGGTGCCAATCTGGTGTATAGTCCATTTAAAGAATCCGGCCCACAAATAAGCTAATTATCTAATATAATGTAATCATAGCTTTAAGTGTTGATGTCCGGTTATCACATACAACTTTGGTATCAATTGAAATGTCATTGATTGCTGATTCCTGATTACTCATATGTAATTAAAATAGTTAATGAAAAAATGCATATACCTATTACAGAAAGTATCAATAATAATTGTTTTTACTGAGACTTGACGTAGAATGTCCTATTTAACAATCTTTCGATATGCTTGTTGTTGTTTTTTAAAGTTTAGGCATCATTTCATTTATATTCTTTTTCTACCAATACAACCCTTTCGAATGATACCAAAAGAATATCGAATCACCACCATACTTCTAACATTGAAATGTATATCTATCGGGTGCCTTAACAACATTTTTATGATTGATGTTCATATCCATAATTTAAAACAAAATTGTACTAAAATTTACTGCTTCCATGCATCTTAGAGGGTAACAGAGTAGTACGAAGCGCTGGAATTAAACACACAAAAGATTTACATTTCATCGACCATTTATTCAAAAAATGTATAAAGGTATTCACCAAAACAATACAAACATTCAACACGTATATTTTCAGAGGAAAATATTCAGTATACAAGATACATCTTTAGCCAATGATTGTTTTAGGATCACGTGCTGGATCATTCAACATCAACGGGAACTCGTAGCACAGTATTTTATCGCCTCTGTCGTCTCGAAGTCTCAATCTTCCCGTCACGTTCAGTATCTGGAAGAATGCCAAATATCAAAAACTTGTAAGGCATATATCAAAACGGATATAAAAACATAAAAATCAGGATGGATCATTTGCTGAACATTGAACCTTCCACTGATGCTCCATAGCCCTTTTCGAGGTATTTTGCGGATAAAATGTTGGCATTTTTTTAACCGTTCATTCGGCGATTTACTTTCTGACCTCAACATCGATTTGATCATCTGCTGTTCATGACATACATGCCTGCAAAGAGGTTCCTTGGCACAAGCATTCCTCAGTTATTTATCGGCAAACGAAGGAGAGACGGACGATTTGAAACTACATACCGCCCTTCGAGGGTATAAACATATTTAAATATGAAAATTCTAGAAATATACTAACAAGCAAGGAAAACATATTGAAATGTTATACCGACATCACTTCAGGTGTATACAGCTTATTGTCCAACCAAATTAGATCATTTATATAATTAATCACTGAGACGACTTCAGGCTTGCACTAGACACTAAATGTAAATTTTCATTATCACTACCTTAATACAACAACAACAACAACAACAACGACGACGACGACAACAACAATAACAACAACCACAACAACGCAACAATATCAACAACCACAACAACGCAACAACAACAATAAAGCGTGATACCTCCGTAGCGTCCGTTGGAGTTGTAACACTGGCAGTATACGTGTAAGTTGTTCCTGCCAATATTGGGCACTGCAGTCCTCTAACACAGGGATTGGGCGGGATTATCGGGAACACTTCCCAAACAGGGAAGTCTCCCAGCTTGGCGTCAAAAGTCTCAGTGACTAACAGACTGCTGATATCTGTAAAACATCAAACCACGTTATGTAAATTATTTTCAATGGTCATTGTTAAAATAATGCTTTGAGGAATCCGTTAGTAATTGCCAAGTACACGTATAGGGCATTGTTATAGTGAGTTGATATTAAATCATTGATGCCGGGGGATTTATTACCAAAACTAAGTATCGCGTTTTGCAACATAGTATACAATTGAAACCTACGAGCAGTGAAACTAATGGTGGCGTTGTATGTGTGGCCTGAATAGACTGCACATGGTTCCTTGTCGCATGGCACCAGATCTATGGATCGCAGGTATCCACCGAGTCCAAAGCTTTCTGTAAGGGGAAAACTAAAATTACAAACCATGTTGGAAGAGTGAGCATTGAAAATCAATTATATTATGTCTTAAAAGAGGTTTATATTTGAATTTTGGGCGTGTCCCTTTAGTTTTCATTGTGCGAGCGTATTATTCATACAACGTATAGCGCTTTAGTTCGTGGCAACTTTTTTTTTTACTTTGAATGTTAACCAACGCATAATGTTCTCCGTCTACCACTTATAGCACCCTGATTGGCATTTGTTTTACATTACTCTGTTAGCTTTGACCTTTTGAAGGAGTGGAAATCTGTGAAAATTTGTACAATAACACACAGTACAAAACGAAATATGTGTACGTACCGCCGCAGCTCTGGGGTCGATGCAACACTAACGCCGAAATAGTCCACATAAACGATAGAAACACATAAGCATGGAAGGAAGCCATATTTGATCTTGAAATAAACTATGCAAACTGCAGTGCACTGTCATATGCGTGCCCGCTTTATACAGACATGATAGCAAATTACAAAAAAGGTGTACAGATAAAGGCTGTGAATGTCTGGAGAGGGAAAAAAACGAAGTGGCCAAACCCTTTAATTTTCTTATTAGCAAGGTTTTAATTGTATAAACTCCCTATACGTGTTAGTCACAATATACCATGCGAAATGAATTCATGATAAACAGTTGGTCAATTTAAAGTGCCATGAACTGGAGGGATTGTGGATAGTCTGATAGTAAATTACACTGAATAAACTGCATATGCTTGATGAACCCTTTAAAAAAAAATGAGTTAACGCGTTGAGCTCGTTTTATTTAGAATGAAAATGAATTTCTTTATAAAAAAAATCCTTATCATATGAAGATACGATTTGCTGGAATATCGCCAATTTAGTTATTAGTAGTTGAGTTATATTGTTTACAAACATGCGGAGTGATGTATTTTTTAACGAATTGAAATAGAGCAGTGTTATATCATACCTCTGTTATGCAAACACATGTGCATATTATCTTTCATCATCCAATATCCTACTATTCGCAACTGCAAAAACAGATCTAAGAACGATATGTAAACCTAAATATCCCATTGCCAGGTTAAAAAGAAGAAAAAGTACAAGAAGAACAAGAAGATAAACAATAATAACAATGATGTACACATGTTTTTAGAATTTAGTATATTCTTATACATATTCTAAATTGCATCCTCTTACTTGTTTATGTTATGTCCCATGATAACAGAAGGGATACTTGTATTAATATCACTGTTATGCAAATGCATTTTTTCCCGTTTTATTCAATATAATGTTCGTCACCTTATTTGATGTTCACGTTTGATGTATTATTACTTACAATTATGCAAACTGGTTTAACTAACAATATCTTTATTTAGAGAATGACACACATATATATATATATATATATATATATATATATATATATATATATATATAGTGAGGTATTCTATGCATATAAATCACTAATTTGTATGCACTGAAAATATGTTAGACGTCCTGAAAATATGCACAAGAGTACTGCCTTTTACAAACACTTGACCAAATGGCACATGAATAAACGCAATAAACCGGTCGACATACCATTACATAAACAGGTTGTACAGGTTCCGGGTTCTCGAAAAAAACACCAAAAAAAACGAAGGATATTGTTTCGATTAAAAAACTCACTTACTTAAACTTGTTTTTACGACATATCTTATTACTTTTACGGTGTTGACGTCCGCGAGTAAGGTGACGCTAGTAGTATATTTGTAGTTTTCGCTCTTCACAAAATGAACAGAACAAAACAGACGTTAATTTCCAAGTAAACTCAATATTTATGCATGTGATCATCCTTACAAGGTAGCCAACCAACAATTAAAGAATAGCTTAGGAAATGTAGAGAATGTTCATGTACGAGTATAGCAATACTACGAATGATAAGATATATAAAAAAGGCTGCATAGCTAGTTAGTTGGATACATTATGGAAAGGCGGGTGGTTAGTGGTTACAACAGTGATTATACAATAAAAATAATTAACAATAACATGGATTAATAAGTTTCTTCTATCTTTTGCCTGTACTAAGTAATAACATAAATTTGCAAAAGTTATTTTGTTATCACTAGCAACTAGTTGAGTAAATTTAAACAAGCTGGATTTTTTACATAAAACTAGTTTCCAATAAAATTTGATCGGAGGTCATCGTAACAACTACATCTTATGAAATTCATCCTCAATTTCCTGTGTATGGCATTATTAACATAATCGTTTATTTCTTGGCAGTCTATTTTGTCCGTACCTACCAGTTTCAATACGTAACTAGTTCCCTAATACACGTTTATGAATAAGATATATTGTTTCTGTTATATAAAATGTTTAGATATTCAGCCATATCAAGGTGCTATATAATATCAAGTTTCGCACTGTTGGTAATATTACATGCCACTTTTGTAAAAACAATAATCAATTAAACGATGTTTTAAAACTGGGGCAAATACTTTGACATTATGAATCCCCGTATTACCCCGACGACAAAAAGTCCATTCTTCTCAAGTTAACATTTTACGTTAGATGTCAAAGTGGTGAGGCTTTCCTCGCTTAAATCGATGGATTTACGGTATAAAAAGTTTGCAAAATATTATTAGATAGCGCCCTAATTTTCCGTAAACAGTAGCTGTACATGTACTTTGCTTGACTCCAAGAAGCGATTTGCAGAATTTAAAATGAATCCTTTATACGTATTTTAATTTTTAAAACACCTCAAACTGAACTCGCATAATTGAGAATCGAACCCACAAATGAGTCCAAGAATTGAAGCGCAATCTTCGGAGGTACATAACATTTGTTGACATTTTTTGTTAATACATTTATAGCTTTAGATGCCTAGATAGTTACAGTTGTCGACTACTGCAAATGTTAAGCCACTATAGACCCAAGTGTCACTAGCCTTAACTGGGCCTCTTTTACGGAATACTACCTACTTGGTTTTGGCTGGATTCACTTTTAAGCCCCACGTTTGACACCTATCGTAAAGATGGTTTAAACGTCTTTGTAAATCGTCTGCTGTGCTGAGTTAACAATTACCATATCGTCAATATCATTATACATAAATCATACAAGTTAGTCTCACTGTTGTAAAAACAGTTCAATGTTTTCTAGGAATAATGCAAACAATACCGGTATTTTTGTCCTTGGTGTAAACCAATAGAAGAATAATAATAATCGGAGACGGAATTGCAATGTTTGACACACGATGTTACCACATAATACATTGCTCTAAATATTAAAAGGAGTTTTCCATTCAGCACCATTTTGAAAGGTATGTACCACATAGCATTACTATATTGAGAATCAAATACCCTTTTGAGGTCTAAAACGCGCATGGTAAGCGTTACTTGTTTACAATGGCATTTTCAATTACATTATATAGAACAAATATTGCTTCATTTGTGCAAGATCCCTTTCGAAAAATAAACTGGGCATCCGACAGCAAGTTATTTTCATCGTACCAGATTTCGACTCTTTTAGTTAGCACACGCGTATTCTTTTCCTAGATTATTAACTAAGGAAATGCCCCTATATTTGTTAGTGTCATTAACGTCACCCTTGTTATGTATCGGAACAACGAATCAGTTTGACCAAGCCAAAGGAAAATAACATTCGTCGAAAAAGATGTGAAACAAATCCGTTAAATGATCGACTAAAATATCGATAGTATCGATACAGAACTCATTTCGTTATTTATCTATCGGACATGAAGAACTATGGCAGCGTTTAGTGCTTCAAATGTAGGGTCATGCATTTCAAATTCAGTATCGTTGATAAAATTATCTATTTCTTCTATTTGTGTAGAGCGTTTGTCATTGAGCAGACCGGCAAAGTATTTCTTAAAGCTTTTTGCGTTGGTATTGTCTGAAAGACTTTTTTTAGATTTAAAATGGTTCTAAAATTATTTTGCAACTCATGCAATTCTTTCGCTTCACTCGTCTTATACGCTCTCCTTTCATTTTTAACAAGAATTTTAAATGGAAGCTTTATGTCACTAAAAAAAGATCTATTGAATTCTGATTTATATATGTTCAAGTTATTGAGTGCCTCTGAATAGGCCTTTTAAATTTGTATAACATTCGTGGTCAAACCAGGCATTTGAGGTTGCTTTTTTCTGATAATAGGGGACCGCACGTTTGAGCACGACAGACCAAACCTCTTCGACTTATTTATCAATGTTGCATGGCGGTGTAGGGTGCACATAGTTAAATATAGTATTCAAGTATGTATCAATGTTGCATGGCGGTGTAGGGTGCACATAGTTAAATATAGTATTCAAGTATGTATCAATGTTGCATGGCGGTGTAGGGTGCAAATAGTTAAATATACTATTCAAGTATGTAGATTTGCTATCAAGTCTCTTCTGAATATTTTTTTTTTGTTTTTCATTCATTGATAGGACACACCAAGTCTTCCACCTGCAACGACTGGCGTTACCTGAAAGTCTAGGTGTCCGCGCATTCATTGTCGTTGTCTGGCTGTTTTCACCTACACAACAGGTGGACATTATTTTAAAAGGATTTCGTTCAAGGTGTGCAAAATCAGATAGCGAAATATTAAATGCATGTGGAAAGTGAGCACAATGCTTGAATCAATGATTAAACATCATCAAATATTTTAATAAGAGTCATAATATAAGCTTATAAGCCATCTTTTTTATTCTCTCGTGATTTTGATTTGTTTTGTGCATTTTATTTTTGTCATTTTTTTTTGTTTTATTACAACACTAAAAACTTTGATTTTTTTAGAAATTGAAAAAAATCTTTATTAAAAAAAATGGTTTAAACCATTTAAGTGCTGTATTGTTTATCGTTAAGTTAAAGCATATAAAAGGGTGACTAAATAAGTAAATTATTTAATATAAATAGAACATATCATTTTGCAGAAACGCGTTTGTAACACTTTTAAAAAAAGGAATGACTTTAGGCTTAGATTTATAACTATCTGCCCCTATATATTCCAGTTATTATTTCTTATAGAGATTTATCTGTGAAATATAAGGGATATTTCATTTTTTCAAAGAATGGAAACATTGGTTTGATATATTTTCCTTTTTTAGACATTTTAGCCCGCTATCACTTCCCAAATTGAACGTCAGCGCGCACAGAGGTATGACACAATTTCAACGACGTCATTTCCGTACTGACTTTACGCCGGCATAATTTACCATCATATAATTTTTGGGGGAATAATATAAAGTGGAAATAGAAATTCACCTCATGAAACCAAAGAACGCGAACGCTACTCGTGAAATAGTAGTGTTTGAGGGGTGGGGGGGTGGGGGGGGGGGTAATGAGTCTACCTATTCAGTAGTTAGTTAAAAGGAACAGTATAACAAGAATAACTCCCAAAACTATTTCATAAAATTCAAAGCGTGTTGAACATTTGTTGTCCTAATTTGAAGGTATTTTTTATAGAATGAGCCTAGGTAGGACAAGTCATATAGGTAATACTATAAACGCCCATTTTTGAAAGGATATTTCGAAGTAGTTATAATATCCGTTTTGGAAATGATGTATTCAGTTCAGGAAACGTGTGTTTGATTTTGCAAGTCAAGCTTTAAATGTAGTTTGTGACACTCGCGTCATATCGAGCTGAAAATCCTGATCCTACGATGTATAGTCGGACGCATTTTGATAGGATGGTCGCCGGCATGTACTTACAGTGGGTAATATACAATCTTATACAAAGGCAAACGGAATTGAAATGTTATATCATTGTAAAGATAAGACCATGCATGCGCAATCCATCCTACAAATAAGTTTTTTCTCTAATAGTTTCATTCATCACATTTAACTTCGGTTTCGATTGAGTGTTGATTTCTTATATGTAAATTAAATAAAAAAAAAACATGCAATTTACATAAAGCTATTTCAGATTGTATATTTGATAAAAAATGACTGAGATTGAAGGTAGAATGTCATATTTAACAATCTTTCGAGGCCGAAAATGCTTGTTTGTTAAATAATTTAGGCATCATTTTATATATGCCTTTTCTACCAATACAACCCTTTCGAATAATTACCAACGGTATATCAAGTCATCCCTGTGCTTCAAACATTCAAAGATTTCTGTAACAGAAACTCTAACACTTATCCATTTTTTATGATTGATGTTTTCACTAATGACTTCAAACACAATTATACCAATCAATCATTTGCTGCTTTCATGCATTTAAGAGAGCTTTAAAGTGACAGAGTAGTACGAAGGGCTAGTATCAAAATTAAACACAATAAGGCATTTCATTGACAATTTATTCAAATAATGTGTTTAGGTGTTAAGGTACAGAACCTACGTTGGCACCAAAACACTACATACATTGAACGAGAACATTGTCATAGGAGCAACACATACAGTATACTAGATATATCTTTAGCCGAGTATTGTATTAGGATCACGTGCTGGATCATTCAAAATCAGCGGGAACTCCAAGCACAGTATCTTATCGCCCCTGTCGCCTCGAAGTGCCAGTCTTCCCGTCACGTTCAGTGTCTGAAAGAATTCAAAATATAAAAACAATCTAATAGCAATGCATTATATTGTAGGAATATATTCAATCTGGAATTAGACTTTTGACTTTGAACATTTAACCTCCTGAATTGAAAACAACAGAGGAAATCTGCTAGTCATTTTGAGCCGACCAATGGAGTTCCATAGTCTATATCAAATCGATCTGAAAATATTGCGCATTTTCCCCGTGACTCTGAATTTTGACCTACTGATATTAACATCGATAGGTTTATTTGCTGTTCATGAAATACCTGCATGCGAAAACCCCCTGATGTTTCTAGGTTCTAGCGTTTCTCATTTATTGACTGGGAAACGAAAAACAGACGGACGGTCCGATTACTATAACATATCGATAAATGAATAGCTGAGCAATGCACTAACAAGAAAGAAATATATCAACACTGATATAGATTATCTGGATGCTAGAGCTGTATACAGCATAGAGTCTTCCTGTATTAAGATCATTTATATAATTAATTATAATTATATATCATTTAACAAAACAACAGCAAAAAAAAACATCAGCAAAAACAATAACAACAACAAAACAACAACAACAACATCAGAAACAACAATAACGAAGTGTGATACCTCCGTAGCGTCCGTTGGAGTTGTAACACTGGCGTTATACGTGTAAGTTGTTCCTGCCAATATGGGGCACTGCAGTCCTCTAACACAGGGATTGGGCGGGACTATCGGAAACACTTCCCAAACAGGAAAGTCTCCCAGCTTGACGTCAAAAGTCTCAGTGACTAACAGACTGCTGATTTCTGTATAAACACAGTATACACGTCATATAAATTATTTTCCATTGTCATTGTTAAAAGGATGCTATACGTAATCCGTTAGTTAATGTCGAGTATACGTTATACGCGCATAGTTATTGGGAGTTGATATTAAATCATTGATGCCGGAGGTTTATCACCAAAACTTAGTCTCGCGTTTTGCAACATAGTATACAATTGAAACCTACGAGAAGTGAAACTAATGGTGGCGTTGTACGTGTGGCCTGGATAGACGGCACACGGCTCCTTGTCGCATGGCACCAGTTCTATGGATCGCAGGAATCCACCGACCCCAAAGGTTCCTGGTAGGGGAAAAAGGTAAGATTACAAACCATACTGAAAAAGCGATCAATGATTAGATATAATAACCCTTTTTCAAAACTGTCGGAAAAAGTGTGAGTCTCGCCTAATTAAACTAGACCAAACTCCTAGTAACTTCTTGTCAAAGGTAAACTCGTCTTTTTGCTTACCGTTCCAACGCGATAGTCCCATCAACTATTGATAAAGCGTATTTGATGCATGTATGGTATGTTTGTTGATTGATGCATGTATGGTATGTTTGTTGATTGATGCATGTATGGTATGTTTGTTGATTGATGCATGTATGGTATGTTTGTTACCCTGTGTCTCTAAACAGAATTTATATCTGATTGTTTTACTTCTAGGCGCGTCCTTGTTGATCTCATTGTGCGAGCTTATGGTGTTCAACTTATAATTACTACACATTATAGAACTGTTAAACCGAAAACCGAAAGTATGGCGCTTAATATTGAACGAACATTCTTGTATATATTTGAAATGGTATCCAACGCATGATATTTTCGATGGCCTAACATATGTATTAAATACCAGAGAACCCTGACAGGCATTGAGTAAACATTTCTACAATAAAGCACAATACAGAAAAAAATATATACATACCCCCGCAGCTATTGTGTTGATGCAACACTAATGCCGATATACTCCACATAAACGATACAAACAAAAAGGCATGGAAGGAAGCCATATTTGCTTTAGAAAACTATGCAAACTGTAGTGCACTTACATACGCGTGTCCGCTTTATACAGACATGATAGCAAAATGCAGAAAGGTTTACAGATAAAGGCTGTGAATGTCTGGAGACGAAAATAACACGAAGTGGCCAAATGCTTTAAATTTACCATTATCAAAGTTTTATTTGTATAAGCTTACCAAATAGCAATTAATGTCTGGAGAAGAAAACGAAACGAAATGTCCAAAAGGTTTTAAATGTATGAACAATAAAGCAGTACATGTAATAAAGGGAAGAACACCAATTGGCCAAATACTTTCATTTTATCATTAGCAAGGTTTTACTTGTATATTCTAAAAATAATGACACGAAATGTCTTAAGAGGATGACAACGAGGTGGACATTTTTTTTACTATTATTAGCAAGGTTTTAATTGTATAAACTCCCAATATGTCTTAGTAACGATATATCTTGCGAAATATATTCATCATAGACAGTTGGCCCATTAAGATAGTCATGAACTCTGAATACTTGAGGGTTTGTAGATATTCTGATAGTAAATTACACTGAATAAACTGAATGGTCTTCATGAAACCTTTCACGAATCGGAGTATACTCCCAAACATGGCTCACGAGTTTTGAGATTTACGCTCATGTGATACGCTAAAAACGTCCCATTATGCAATGCGATATTTCGACGATTGTTTTCAAGTGGGGAAAGTTTGGCTAGGTAGCTAATAACTAAAAAACCCATTTATAAAGTCTAACCTTTTTTATTTGTACGTAAGTCATATGTGGTGGCCGTTGGTGACCTTTCAATATAAGTATCATTGTTAACTCCATACATGATGTTTCAATAATCTGCAATTGAGACATGCTGTTATTTATTAACGTTTGTAATTCTCCGCAAATAGTGACAACAATGACAAACGTATAGGATATGAAGTTTCATTGTGTGCATTAGTTTCACTAAATTGTTCATTTCCCTTATTCGTGAATTTTTCAATATACGCTTATTCAGTACTATATTGGTCTCTTTTCCGCTTACATAGCCGAGACATTACTCTTTTCACAGATAAGTTGAGCCTAGATTGTGGAGTGTTGTGTTAATCTTGTTATTGTTTTTGAACTATTTTGCGTTAAAATATAATGAATCACTTTCTTGTATATGAACCACTTTTTATATCATCTGTGTTGTGTTCGCAGTTGTCTTATGATATTAATGTGATACAATAATAGATGTTAAAAAACGTAAATATATGTATATATAAAAGACCCACCTCTGGATAGTTATATCATTCGATTTATAGGCTCTTAGATATCCGTCATACGCCGTCATAAATGGTTACTATTAAAATCTGTTCATATAATCATTATTTTAACCTTTTTTTATTATCACGCTTGTTTAAACAAATATGAATTTACGTATGTACTCAACAGAATACATGGAAAGAGTTATATGACTCGATGTAAACTATCTCAAACTGAATAATTGTTTGTTTGTTTGTTTGTTTATTTTTGCTTATACATCTGAATTTACTTTAAATAATTCAAACCTGCAAAGAGTTACACATTTTCAGATAAGTACAAAAACTAGCATTGTTTTAGTAAAATTGCTATGACTACCTATACGAAACAACAGTCTCATAATGGTCACTGCATTTCGTATATCTTTTTAGCTTTAAAGATCGCTTAAAACAATCTGTTATCCCGTGTATGGTAATAAACCACAAAATCAAAGCATACTTATGAGCGATGAGGTATTGTATATTCCCGTTTGATATTCATTTACTAAAATGAGTATTTGCTTGTTTTATAAGCTTCAAAATCGTTACAGAACCTGAACAATTATGCCAAATTTGAAATGGGTACCATGGGTCTAAATGTATTGTCATTATGTATCCACCAATGAATAGTGTTCTGTTATATAAAGTTAATCAATGTATTTGGTATAGTGATTTATGCTTTTTTCCAAACAATCTTATAATATAACCACATCATATAAAGATGATTCACACATGTTGAGTTTGACTCTGTTAATAATTAGTTTCCTACATGTACACATTGCCTAAACACCAAATGTTCTTAATATGCTATTCTACTTTCTCTTACTCTAATTTAGGTTACTGTTATACCATTAAACATCCTCACTAGCCATTGTGATTATCATTCATATTTTAATCAACGTATAAGATCTTCCCTCCCCCGTCACCCCACACAAACCACCTTGCTTTCATTGATCCCGACATTCTCGAAGACAATTACTTAAATTATGAAATAAAATATTTTTTACATTTTAATAAGTTTAATTTTGGTAGGTTTTTCAGTTTTCTTAATTCGTTAGCCAACCTTTTGACGCACGCCCACCTCCCTCCCACCCCGCCTTTTTTAAGTCAACTCTAAGGCTTGCCGGAACAACCTTTTTTCATTGTTTTGTCGACCATACATGCATATTTGTCTTACTTCTTGCCTTCTATTTTTTAACTTTAAGGCTTGCCGGAACAACCTTTTTTCATTGTTTTGTTGACCATACATGCATATTTGTCTTACTTCTTGCCTTCTAGTTTTTAACTTTATCTTATTCTTTCTGCTCTTATCACTTAGCCCCCAGAAACAAAACACACTACCTTCTACATCACACAGCAATCACATGAATGTATCCGTCTATAGACTTCGTGTGGGTATGTTCGGTTTCTACCAAATGCGACACAAAACTTCAAAAAGTCTGAGCAATACCGCGCTGTTTACGTAGTTATGTGTGCTGTTGCTAACCTATGTTGGCATCCACAAAAATCGTGATCCAATGTCCAATTCAAACTTGTCAACGTCAACTTCGATGTTCACGTCCGACTTCAATTCAAATCTGTCAATTGCGCATTACAATGTGCAGAGCTTTAACAATTAATGAATAATATGTGTGCGAAACCCAATCATTTGACATTCTAGTGTTCACCAAAACTTGTTTAAATAACTCTTTATCTTCTGAAGATCTAGCAAAACTATATGTTACTGTACAGGAAAGACCTTCTAACTGACAATCAGTCTAACTGTCAATCACGGTGGTGGACTTATGCAACTCTCAAAATACAAGACTGATAATATTTGTACAAAATATGGGATGTCACAACTGATTTCAGGAACATTTTAAGATACAGTTTCTATCTCCAATGTTCAATTTTTAGACCATTGCTATTCCTGTATTCGTGCTATATATAAACGATATCGGCAACGAAATACATTTTAAGATTTAAGATGAGACTTTTTTGCTGACGATACGACACTATACATTGTAGCCGATAATTCTATTGTGACTGCTAATACATTGAAATCTAATCTTGAAATAAAACAACCTATGGGCCAACCAGTGGTTTGTTACTTTTTACCATACAAAGAATCATTTCTTATCATGCGTAAACACAACAAACCTAATCATCCACAAATTCATATGAATAACATAATCATGCAAGGAGTAGAAAGCAACAAATATTTAGGTGGCACTTTATCATCGTATTGTACTTGGCATTACCATTATAAAAGAGGAGGCATGGAAACGCATTAATGCACTACGGAAATTTAATATCACTCTAGACCGACATTCCCTTGAAATTATGCACAAAACCTTTATTCGCATGATACTTGAGAACGCTGATTCTGTCTGGGATAACAGATGACCTGAAACGTATTCAATTAAAAGTTGTTCGTATAATAACCGGAGCGACAAGACTCGCATCATTTGAAACTTTATATACTATACCAAGCATTGAGCAACTCAAATCGAGACGTAAAAAGCATAAAATATGTCTCTTATACTAAATGCATAAATGTATGACTCCATCCTATCTTTCTAGTCTAATGCCTTCATCAGTTTCAAAAACTACCTCATAAAGTCTCAGAAACTCTTCTTAGTTACGAATCTTCCATTGCAATCCCAACACTTCCCGCAATTGATTCTACCACCAACAATTTCTTTGTGGAATGCGCTTCAGTCATCCACAAGATAATCTACTTCACTGCAACCATTTTGCTTGACGTTAAACAAATAATGCTGGTGAAGTACCTGCTCACCAAGGGTATAGGGTCAACAACTTCCACTGCAGCAATCGTAATGAACATCACTTCTCTAAGAATATCGTAGAAAGTCCCCTGTGTACAATATGTGGAGCAATATAACACACCACTATTTTTCACATGTTCATCATATACTAACCAAAGGAAAGTCATGTTTAAAAATCTCCCCTGTACACGATAACTGTACAGTTTATATTGTTTGGAGACAAATCTCACACCTTAAGTTTCAACAAGCATATCTTTCACCAAGTACACACTTTTATCGCTATCACCAAACGTTTTACACACTAACTGCAATATCGAACAAACTCTCCGTCTCTGCCTCGACTAAGTAACTTCTCCAACACGCCAATCTCTCTTTCCGTTCTATTCCATCGCTGCTGTTCTCATTCGGAACTCCTCGGCAATTTTTATCGGAAACAACCTCGGATGTATGCCGGTACATCTGTAGAAGTAGTTCGTAAAATTTTAAATTATTTCATTAATTAAAAGTACTGTTTTAGTTTGTATTTATTGAACTAAGTTTAAATTGAATGCCAGTGAAGTGTATTATTGTAAACATAATAAAGATTCTCAAGAGTTAAGTCATTAAGTTTAACTGCTACTTGCAGCGGACTTCAACATACCGATTTCTGAGTATGTTAACCGTCCATATACATCTGAGGTTGTTTTCGATAAAAACGGGAGCTCCGAATGTGCTGTTCTGTCTTCCGCACTACAAAATGTCATTTTTTTTTCATTGTATGCATATAGAAATATATGTATATAAAGTTATCCTTACGTCTCATTTACGTCAACCACTGTAACAGTTATGAATATGTGTATTTATTTTTCTTTTGCGTTGTATTGCAAATCATGAATCAAATATGATAAGATGTAAACTCTGGTATTTCACAACTCATGTCAACTCAACTGTGCAAGAACTGGTTTTATTATGTAAAGTCCTTTCTTTTGACAAATGAGTTAAATATGTATTTACGTTTGGATAGTCACATTTGTGGTAAATTTGTGCAAGTTGTTGAGGCAGTTTATATCATAATATCAAGAGCAAATGGTATGTTAGATTGCAGAACATTATTGGGTCTTCTGGGCTTGGTCAAAATAAACTACGACTGTATAGGGCTTTTAAGTCTGCATATGTAACTGAACAATATTGTATAATAATTTTGCCTCTTGCTCATCTGTCAGGTTTTAGTAAAATTAGACTCGGGGTTGCCCCGATTCGTATTGAAACTGGTCGGTATGAAGGCCTGAATTTTGAAAGTAGAATTTGCCCTTTTTGTGGAAATAATTCTATAGAAAGTGAGTTGCACGTTATGTTGCACTGTTTTACAATGATCTAAGGGAAGACTTATATACTAAGGCTTTAATGAAAATAACAATTTTAGTGATATGCAAGATAGTGATAAATATAATTACCTGTTTTCCAGCACAGATCCAACAATGATAAGGACCTGTGCCAAAACCTGTTACAGTATTTTACAAAGGCGTCGTTTTTTACTTTGTAAATAAAGTTACGCTTTTATTAGCATCTTCACTTTGTTTTATTATGTTGTCATGCTCTTAAACATTTTTTCTAATAAGTTCTATTATTTTAGCTCATTTTTTTATTATTTCTTTTAAAAAACAACTTTTAATTTATTTTTTTACTACTCGATATTAAATTTATAATGAAAAATTTAGCAAATCTGTTAGCTTTTAGAATACATGTACATAAATATTGTGTAGATATGTATAATATTACTGTAAATGGTCATGGACCATCTCTTATAATTACGAATGGAATTGCACTGAACTGTTTTTAAATGTCGTTTTATATTGCATGTGTTTTATGGTATTTGCAACGATGAAATATAAATAAAGATACAAACATGAAACTTGTCAATTTTTCTAATGATATACAGGTGAGAGACTTAGAAAAAAACCTATATGCTTACTTCGCAATTCTTGATATTTCATACTTACAAATTTTGACTACCATGATTGCTTTGTGATTATCTGTCTTCTTGCTATAATGTGTGTATTTGAACTTATTATATTATCAAAATAAATACTTGTTAAACCAAGTGTTTCTTCGCTCATATCATTAATGTCAAATGAATTAAACACAATAAAGCATTAAAGTGAAACTCTTATTCAAAATCAATACATACACATGTATAACAAACATAAATTTTAAGTTATAAACCTTTAACTACTTACTAAATAATGCATTTATGGAAAAAAAAATACTGATAACCATATTAAAACCGTGTATTTAATAGCTGAAAACGCAAAATTATTAAATGATTGGTGAATGCTAAAAAAATTACAGTCATCTACTATCGTCTCATAAGGTAGAAATACCGGTGTTTTCTGCACATTTCTTTCAAATTAAACTCGGTATCCTTCATAAGCACCATTGCTTTTGACATGTGTTCATTCCTTTTTGGTATATTAAAACAATTGTATTGAATGTATTAAATCTTATTTGGGAGTAAGAGTGCATCTGTAACGTTAATACGTTTCTTTTGTGCATTAATCTATTTTTTTCCTTTCAGTTTAAGAATGATTTTTTTTTTTTTTTAAGTTTTATAATAAATAAATGTACGATTTGCTGGCATATTGCCAATTCTGCCTTTTAATAGTTGAAAGATGCACTCTTATTCCCAAATAAGATTTAACACAAACATATAGCAATGTTTAAATATACCTAAAAGGATGAATAAATGTCGAAAACAATGGTTTTTATGAAGGATACCGAGTTAAATTTGGAAGAAAGGTGCAGAAAACACGGTATATATCTACCTTATGAGACGATAGTGGATCACAGTAAATCTTTTAGCATTCACCAATCATTTATTTGTTTGGTGTTTTCAGCTTTAAAATACACTTATATTTTCCATAAATGCATTAATTTGTAAGTAGTATCACTCAAAAATTATGTTTGTCATACATGTGTATGTATTGATTTTGAATAGAGTATCACTTTAAATGTTAACAAACATGCGGAGTGATACATTTTCTGACCAATAGAAACAGAGCAATGTTATATTCAACCTCTGTAATACAAACACATACGTGATGGGTATACTTAACAAGGTAAAGCATGTAATAAACATTTAATTTCCTTTAATTACAAGTGGAAACGCAAAACATATAATATCTCTGTTCATATCATCTTTCACCATCCATTTCCCTACCATTCGCATCTGCAAAAATAGAAACACATCAAATAATCATATTTAAAATGAACACTTATATTGCAGAAGAAGAAGAAGAAGAAGAAGAAGAAGAAGAAGAAGAAGAAGAAGAAGAAGAAGAAGAAGAAGAAGAAGAAGACGAAGAGTTAAATATATCATATATCTTATTATCTGGCATCTTTCAAAGATGTCTAATTATAAAGATAATTCCATTTAAACAAGAAAATTACACTAGTTTCAGGAAAACAACATCATTGAGTCCTCTATAATTCTGTTGTAAGGGCCAGTTGTCACTATTGCAGACAAGTTGAAGAAAACAACTTACAGAGTTGACGTCCGCGGGGCAGGTGACGCTAGCAGTATAGGTGTATGTTTCGCCCTTCACGATGGGGCACGTCACTCCGTAACCGCATGCATTAATTGGCTTTACCGGAAAGTCTACCCAGGCGCCCGCAATTTCTCCTTGACACTCATTCGTCGCCGTCGGAGTGTTTTCATCTACACAACAGGTGGAAGTTATTTTAAAGGGATTCGTTCACGTTTAAAAGTCAGACATTGTAAATGATAGATTTATGTGGAATGTTTTGTGCATATATCATTGTTTTGCTTTTCATATATTTTTGCCACATAAAATACATGTTTTTTCGTAAATTGAAAAAGTCAAATTGAAACATAAATTGTTTAATCAAGTGCTTTTATTGTTAACCTTTTTATTCATAAACTATGAACAGAGCATAGTATTTTGCCTTAACGTGTTAGTAACGCTTTTGAAAAATAAATACTTGTAGGCTTAGATTTATAACATTCTGCTCAAATGAGTATATTCCAGTTGCTGTTTCTTGTTTTTTATAGAGAATTATCAGTGCAATATAAAGGGTATTTTACTATTTGAAACAGTAGACATATCAGTTTAATATCTTTCATTATTTTGAAATATAAGCCTGCTTATAATTAGGGTACAGATAAAACAAAGTTATTTTTTTGCGTTTTTTTAACTTGGGAATGTGTGGCGACGTAGCCATTTATATAAAAAAACATCACTAATTGAGGCTGATATGTTTTAATAATCAGTACCTAGTTCATAATTATGCCTTTTTTGTTGTGATGATAAGGTCAAATGAGTTAAACATGTTAATACATTAAAATTAACAATTATTGTTTTTGCATCAACCTACATTGTTCGCCTTTAAATGGAAAAGAAATTTCACATCGTGAACACCAAGAGCGAGAACGCGTCTTACGCTGCTAAAATAAAGCTTCTGGTGCTCACTCGATGGTTTGGGGCGTAGCAATAACCAACGCTTCATAACATTGAAATGCTAAGTTAATATCAAGCAGTAGTCAAAACCAACCCACTGAAGTAACTTGAGACGTTTAATTCTTACTAGCTGTGAAGTTGATCGTTGCGTTGTATGTCTGGCCGGCCGTTATCTGGCATGGCTCATGTTCACACGGCCCAAGGTAAATGGAATGCACCGTTCCATGGCTACCTAAAATTAAAAATTTAACACATTCGGAAAACGACGGAACCTAAAATAGGAGGAACTCAGACTATACAATATTGTTTTCGATCTCATGTTCCGAAAACAGAAAGTATGTTTCATTTCAAAAACAAGATGCAATATTTGCTTGAAAAATCCTTTCTAAAAGATGAAAGATTGTAAAACGATTCATTATAAATATCAATATATAGGAGGGGTTGAAAATCGTTTTAAAAAAACATAATCGACATAAAAAGTCAAGCTCTTTCGATTAATTTTCGATTTTATAATTGAAGTTTTGTAATCATGTTTAAACCTAAGTGATATAAAATGAATAACAAGCTGCATCTTTATCTTAGTACAGTAAAACTGCGATCGCTCGAGGTCGCCGGGGACCGAGCCTAAACCTCGAGGGAACCGATGTTTCGAACGATCCGATTTTCAATTCTCCAGTTTGTTATGAAAAATATGAAAAAAGTGTATTTTAAGTATGAAGTAGTCTGTTTACTTAGACACAGAATATGTGTTGCGTTGTGAAAATCCCTCATATGTTCAAAGGCTGTCGTTTACTATATGTTTACTAAATATAAAATGGAAAAGAAATATCAATAAATCAATAAATATATATTTTTTTTTACAAAATGGCCATATTGCAAAGCAAAGTGACAAAAAGGAATTATTTTCAAAGATTCCTATGTTGGATTGATATGGTAGTGTTTATTCATATTTTTATTACTCATGTACATTTCTCACAACTAACTTCTAATAGTATCTTCTAAAATACCCATATCAACTAATATCGATCATGCGTTAACAGTGTAAAACGGGTTTTCATACCTTATCAATTGCCTTTCAACTGTCATTGCACTTTTTGCAACTTGCGAACATTTAAATACCTAGCAATTGTTTGGGTTTTTTGGAACACGCGTTCGGGAAAAAGACACTTAGTGTGAAATTATGACCTCGAGAGAGCCATAAGGTTTTGTGCATAATTTGTGTACTTGGGACCGAGAATATTGCTCGACTCCTCAACATAATTAGGTTTCGATGCAGTGTAGATAGAAATTAAAATAGAAGGAAAAAAGTTCGGGATCAAGCTCCGATCTCGAGGGAACGCCGGTTCTCGAACGACCGCTTGTTCGAACGTCCGCAGTTTTACTGTAGGTGCATTTAACAATGAATGAACATGAAGGTCAAATTCTTTTGCTGCATTTTTGTTATTTTCAATGATAAGCTTTAATATTTTAGCTAAATTCTAATTAATTTATACCCCTAACCTACCATAGTATTTTCTATATCTAGAGAATACAACCACAAAGCGATAACCGAATCCGAAATTATTCTTTCGATTGTCGGCGACTTCAATTGTACACGATCGATTTTCGATAAAATTCGTACCTAGTTTTATCCCTTATATATCATATACCAACAAAACATTAATCCACTTTAATGAATTAGTTTCTTACCACAGTCTGTATGATGTGTTAAAAGCACGCCGAAACAGCACTCTACAAAACAAAACAACACTATATAACTGGTTTTCATTTTGAAATTCCTTATCGTGTTATGGACCGAATGTCTGATGCTTTAAAAATGAAGAAAATTAACTAAGTCATGACAATTTATAGTCGATGTCCTAATCTGAGTTCTATTAGGCTACTGCCTCACTGCCAAAGGTCACGGTTATGTCATCAATGGTGCGATATGTCCATTGGACGATAACAATAGTTATTTGAGTGCTACATTTTTATACATACATGAAAAACATCGTAAGATTCCTTGTTCCATGCCATCGTAAGATGTCCATTGCATGATAACAATACTGAAATAAAATGTTGTTGTATTATAATTATAATTTATGCAATAACTCATATATCAGAATGGTTATCTAATGTTTTCCTCGCCAAGGGAGATTACCGCGTAGGAGATTGAAAAACATATAGGATATTGTTATGGTACCATGTAACCATCATGTATTCGGGGAAAAGTTGGTACATGTATTTAAAACCAAATGTATTTATTCTTGCATTAATTCATGTATCAGAATGCTAACGAGTAGGCAGAACTCTTAACTGCAATAATAATTATAACCTTGTTACTATAGAAATTCATGAAGGACAAACTTGTTCATGTTTGGAGATGGTGGGGCATATAAACATGTTCATATAATTAACATTTTCACGTAAATAGCAAGCCCAGTTTCATTCAGATAATTAGCTGATTAGCATGGTAGAGCATATTATATGTTTTTACTCTGTGATTCAAAATGCCTTATAAATTATGTTGATGTATACCTTTTGTCAATAAATTAAATAAGCGTGTTTTTTAAGATCAAGAAAAGTTAATACTGGAAAAAGTTATTAAAATGAACTCAACTGTCTATCTGTATATGTACATACCTTTGTGAGAAAGTAGATAGCAAAATGTGTTTTTATGCACCCTTCTTCAGGTCAATTAAAAAACATATTCAAAATCCTAGAGTGAAAGTTCATCACTTTTGTTGCGATGGCATTACCCATTGAAAATGTTTACTGAATGGACCAAATGTACAGTGTATTTCTATTTAAGTCTTATTGCGAATGACATATAAAGCCATACGCAAGTTTCTTTTGAGGAATGTTTACTTTGGGCGTAAACATTCGTGGCTCCATTGGCAATGTCTTTCAAGCAACATTTAAAGACATGAACACACATTCAAACGCACTTTCCAGTGATCTGATTCCCTGACGACTTTAAATCTGTGACGGTAAACATCTGCATATACCATCGCAAATTATGTCTCAGTTGTATTAATGCGCAGCAATCCTTTTGTTAGTTGTTTATATTTTGAAATGACATCAAATTCCTCCAGACAATCTTATAATTTGTATCGACTAACGCCAGAAGGACTATGCCAAAGAAACCCTTGTTATTATGACCCAATTTTCCTAACCCGGTGTCTTCTTACTTGCCAGGTGTGTGCCATCGAGGGCACCAAGAATATCGGGCATGCTCCACCTTCTCTCAAATTAGGCGGCCACCTCATGCCAGTCTGCTTGCGTCTTGGGAATAGCAAGAGTTCATCCTGATACCCCTAAAGCAGGGCAGTACACACTTCTGGGACAAAATGGTATAACCGTTCCGCAGCAACACGGAAGCAATACGCCAAGGAGGCGTACATGTCCGTAGATGTCATGAACCTCAGCGTCATCGTAAGCTTAGGCCAGCAGAAAGGGCGTTACGGAACCTGGCGTCCTTTTACTAAATGCGAAGCGTTAGACGCTGGAGTATGTCATCAAAAATTGTTGGCTTGACCCTCAAATACTTAAAAAGAGGTGACATCTTCATATCGGAGTTCCTGCTTTAATGTATGGCTTTGTCCATACTGAAGCGTCACGTTTTCTGATTGCAAAGAGTGGATGACTTCTTTTTCTTCACCGTCTCAAATATAATGCTAAAATTTTTGTATGAATTTTGAAGTGGAAATCGTGAAATTGTGAAGTTGAAATCGTGAAATTGTGAAGTTAAAATCGTGAAATCGTGAGTTTGTGAAGTTGAAATCGTAATGTTGAAATCGAAAATCATGAAAAAGAAATCATGAAATATTGAATTTGAAATGTTATCACCCCAGCTTTTTCGTAAATTTTGTGTAGAGTGAACCGTAGGGACACTGGAACCCGTTTAACGAAAGAAGCTTACTCGTTATTTCAAGAATCTTAAACTGTAGTTAACGTCGCCAATTTCACAGACATAAACACATATATTTTTCTTAACCGTGTGTTCATTTTCCATATCGGCTTAGTTCAATTCACACAAATATGTGGCAAAATGAATAAATCAGTGCACTAAGATACATTTTATTTATTTGTAAAATTGACAGAAATCTTAATTGAAACGGTCTGATGTATTTAGGTTATTATGTTTGACGTCTCATCGACTAAGTCTACCTACAGTCGAAATTCGCTATGTCGAACTCTGTTTTCTCAATGTTCTGGTTATGTCGAACTTTTTTCGAATGTGTTTTGTAAAGTTAGACATGTTTTGTTTATCGGTTATATCGAATATTTGTTATCTCGAAGTAGATGCCGAGGTCACAATTACTTCGACGTATTGAGTTTTGACTGTATTTCATGTTTGCACATAAATACGTCAAGGTTGAGTCCTGTTAGTGTTTTCTGAAAGTTTTTTCCAAAGTGTTTTGTCATAGACTACTAAGCGTATTGATGCTTTAGTTAACCGCGAGTTTAAAAAATGTACATGCTATTTAAGTTTAAAATATTTCTTTGCACTAACATTGAAACAACCAAACGCTTTACTGTGAAGAAGTTGCAATGGTATTAATAAACGTATTTATAGAATATCTATTAATAGTACATCCTAGTTAAGTACAATGAAGAAAACCCAGTAAAGTATGAAAAACTATAAACAAAAACTGAATAATAACAATTGCAATTTAAACTGATGAAATATTTATCCATAATAAAAATAAGATATTAAAACATGTAGGTTTTTCATGTTTCGTAGGAAGTACTTATACAATATATCATTTACACGGAAAGATATATAGTTGTCTGACATTTAAGTTCTTAGTTATTGTATCTTTCCCCACTCTCCCTTTCAATCATAATACATTACCTTCACTTTCCCCTGATTTCCCGCCACGTTATCCACAGACTGGTTTGCTCTTTCCCTTGTTACTCTGGCTTTACCACGACTCTCCCTCTCAGTCTACCCTTTTTTCACCTCACCCTGTTCGTTACACCTTACTTTCCCACTCAGTCTACCCTCTCTTATCTCTCACTCCTCTTAGCCTTCCCTTTTTGCATCTAACATTCATCTTAGTCTCCCCTATCTCATCTCGCACTCTTCACATTCCCCCGTTATTATCTCACACTCGTTTTCGAATCTCCCTCTCATCTCAGTCTCCCCTTTCTCATCTCCATATCATCTCAGTCTCCCCTTTCTCATCTCCCTCACATCTCAGTCTCCCCTTTCTCATCTCCATATCATCTCAGTCTCCCCTTTCTCATCTCCCTCTCATCTCAGTCTCCCCTTTCTCATCTCCATATCATCTCAGTCTCCCCTTTCTCATCTCCATATCATCTCAGTCTCCCCTTTCTCATCTCCATATCATCTCAGTCTCCCCTTTCTCATCTCCATATCATCTCAGTCTCCCCTTTCTCATCTCCCTCTCATCTCAGTCTCCCCTTTCTCATCTCCATATCATCTCAGTCTCCCCTTTCTCATCTCCATATCATCTCAGTCTCCCATTTCTCATCTCCATATCATCTTAGTCTCCCCTTTCGAATCTCCCTCTCATCTCAGTCTCCCCTTTCTCACCTCCCTCTCATCTCAGTCTCCACTTTCTCATCTCCTTCTCATCTCAATATCCCCTTTCTCATCTCCTTCACATCTCTGTCTCCCCTTTCTAATCTCACTCTCATCTCAGTCTCCCTTTTCACCATTTTTAAGCCTACTTTTTACCACTAAACTTCGTATTCGCCTCTCTTAGTGTTACCCACCCACACAAGCGTTTAAACGTCCCCTCTCCATCCCTTGTCTTAGAATGTTTGGCACCGTTCTTTATACACACACTCCTTTTCTACAATTTCTTGTGCATTCCCCTCCTTTAAGAAGTATATCATAATATCATTCCAAATGAAAACTTAGGATTTGTTGAGAAACGTGCAGTAAATATACAATATCACTTTCAATTAGTTTAGATACAATATTTTCAAGCGTAAAACCAGATTTCATTTGTTAGGAAGTTGAGTAAATTTCAGGATTTTTAAATCGAAAAGCTGCTCCCATCATTTAAGTACATTTTTTCTGCTAATATTGTTCTATGCTTGTGGAAAATACGCTTTGATTGTACTTAATGAGCTCAATCCTTTTCAATTTTATATCCGGTAATGTTTGATTGTTGGATGGATTCCAACAAATCAACGACCCAAATTTGTCCTTTCTCTCTCGCAAATCCCCTTCTTTGTGTCATTTACATTTTCTCGTGAATATAGGGTAAATCGATAGTTTCGTTTATATCCTTTATTCATAAGTTTACCAGCATTCAGTTAGGTGTAAAATGAAAACATTATACCATTTACGAAAATAAACAATTAGACAATACTAAAGTAATGACTTTACTAGTATTTTACCATAATAAATGATAACTAAGGAGTGGGTTGGAAACGTACAAAAATGTTACATAATATTACTTACAATTAGTCTTTAGGTACAACGTTTCGCAAGCGTATTTTTTTTAGTTAAAAAGATGAGCTTATTATACGAAGATTGATTTTTTATCCACTCTTTGTTAAAATGCCCTTTGAGTTCAAATTGAAAAGTTGTTTCTGTGACATAAAAATATTTGTGTGACAAACTGTGAATTAAGTTCATTTTCTGCATGGTTACGAAAATTAAAATGTTATACTGAAAATAGAAGCAATCAACACCAAAATCATGTTCATTTTTTCCGGAAAGTTTGTTTTATGGTTCGTTGGAATCCAACAAAACAACGATCCGAAATTGACTTTTTTCGCACACAGTATTCCATTCTTTTTGTCATTTCATAGACATTCTCGTTAATTTAGGTTAAATTTATAGGGTCGGTTACATTCACACATTTAAATAGTAAACGCGTATACATTTACATGTAAAAGCGCCAATCGAAATTTATTTGCTTAAACAATACCAATATTTTGAAAATATTTTCAAACGATTTCGTACAAAAACTGCTTGATAATGCATAGCTATTTGAAAGCACTACGAAAGCATTATTTTCAACTATAACTGTCCTGGATTTGTGCTATGAGAGAGGTTTGGCACACATTTTTACATACGAAACTCTTCCGATGCTTCAACTGATATGGTTTGCACCTTAAAGGTTATCTGCTGACGTAGGGCTATTTGACATCCTTTAAGATGGCGCCACTTTCAGTCTGTACGATAAGATGAATCTCCTCATGTCTGTACGGTTCGTTAGCATTTAAGGGCCAAAGATAAAGGTCACAAACTGTAATGAAATGCTGGTTTTGAACGTTCTTAATCATAAACTTAGATGCATTACAAATGTTCGATATTCCGTTTCAGACCGCTGAACTTTTTTTGCAAACGTTTAAGAAAAATAATAAATTTAGTAACAATACAAATGTTTCGATATGCCTTTTGGAGAGTACTGAACTTTTTTACAAAAGTTTAAGAAAAACAATAAATTTAGTAACAATACAAATGTTCGATATGCCATTTAGAGAGCACTGAACTTTCTTTGCAAACGCTTTGAAAATCACCAACATTCAAATGTACAAGGAACAATGTTTCGTGGATATATGACCGCACTAATTGTCTGATTCATTATAGCCTTTCATTAATATTTGTTGGCTTTAAACAGACTACTCTCTTACTTTCATATATTTCTTTCAGCCGATTATGCCGCAAAAATACTATGGCACTTGTTATGTTCGTGAAGTTTGACCTAAACAGGCACATCGGAATATATCACACCACTATGTAATCATGTACAAGATGGCCCGATTCAGCCATCAGCTGTTACTTGCGAGAGGTCAGTCACATAAGCCCTACAAACCAGAACGTAACACATCTAAATATGCTTGCAAGAATGCTGTAAGTCCTTCTATTAATAAGGATGTTACACCAGTCTCGCAGGGAGCTAGAGGAACTTTGTATAATAACTTACTTTGGTACATGAACTTTGCCTGTGTATATGCTCAACGGGATTACATATAAAAGCTTCATTGTTTTCAAGCATTCTGCACAACCATCTTTGGTCGCTAACGAACAGACACTAGTTATGTTTAAGTTCATCCTGTTGGTAACACTCGTGGCGGTTGCGGCTGCAGAGGTGGAACTGGTAGTGAAGGATTGCGGTAAGTCAATTTCAATGAGGAATACTTGTAAAATAATATGAACACTAATTCTTGAAAGTGACAATCTTATTCAAAATCAATACATACACATTAATAATTTTGTTTAAATTTTCCAAAAAGGATGAATAAATGTCGAAAACAATGGTTCTTATAAAAGATACCGATACCGATACCGAGTTTATTTTGAAAGAAAGGTGCAGAAAACACGGTATTTCTACCTTATGAGACTATATGAGACCACAGTAAATCTTTTAGCATTCACCAATGATTTAATATTTTTGCGTTTTCTGCTATTCAATACATGGTTACAATCTTGTTATCAGTAGAAGTTAAAGGTTGATCAGTCAAACTATATATTTGTTATGTATTGATTTTTAATAAGAGTGTCACTTTAACTACTTACTATATAATGCATTTACGGAAATTATTAAATACTGGTAACCAGATTGTAACCGCATATTAAAAAGCTGAAGACGCAAAAAATATTAAATCATTGGTGAGTACTAAAATATTTATTGTGGTCTATTATCCTAGTGATGGAAATATTTCTGCACCTTTCTTTCAAATTAAACTCGGTATCCGTTATCAAAACGTTTATTCATTCTTTTTGGTGCATTAAAACAATTGTTTTAAATGTGCGAAATCTTATTTTGGAGTAAGAGTGCATCTTAAATGCGACATGTGAATTTAAGATGCAATTTTGAAATATATTGGAGAAATTAAATGAACTATGTTTTGGAGACATGTTCCTAAAATAAAATCAATAAGGAATTTATAGTAAATTAAAGAATTGTACGGACGGAGAATATACCTTTGTAGCATAAACCGCAAATGACTTAAATAATACGGTATAATAACATTTTCTTTCGGTGGTGTTATTTATTTTCGAGGTATGGTATTTTTTATTACTATTACCAATATTTTACAATCAGCTATTACATATATCTAATTATTTTACGGTCCATGGAAAAATAAACACCACATAAAATATGTTCTTAGGAAACATGAATAAAGTGCGCGTGAAAAAGACCAGACGATCATGTGTGTGCGAAGGGAGAAGCATTATACATGTTATAGAACAGAACAGAACAGACAATTAAATTAAACTTGTACAACATTGATAACGATACATACGGGTTTTCATATATCTTTTATGGGGTTGGTTATTAATAAAAGATCTTTCTCATTGTGTAATACAGATGTGCTTAGTTAAATTTACATGTTCTTATTCGTAGGTTCTCATGACGCCATTATCAACTCCATCCGTGTGGACCAATGTGACGCGGAACCATGCATCGTCCATAAAGGCCAGGACTATACCATCCATGTGAACTTCACTGCTAGTACGTATTAATTTGTAATTATGTCCAGAGGCGGTTCCAGGATTCGACTTTATAATAATAATAATAATAATATCTTTATATAGAGAAGGTATATACACATTATGACATAATTACATGTTCAATCATAACAACATCATATTTTCAATGTGACCTTCTTTGAAAAAAACAAAAACAAACAAAAACAAATGCAATTGGTAAATCATAAAACATCTGCATAATTCATTCATAAGAGGGGATGAATTTAAGCTTGCCTAATAAGATAAAGTACGAACCGCATTAACGCTAATGGGTGATTAAGAAGTTTGATTTGGAATAAAAAAAGTATTCATCCATGCACGAAACGTTTCGTTCTTTCCGATCATTGTTTTAACACATTGAAAAGTAATTTAATATATTTTCTGTCAAACGTTCCCCATTAAATTTGCAAACAAATATTGCAAAACGAGCGAAAATGCATTTGAAAATGATTCGACGAGTTCCAGAAATTGATTATGTCGTTCGTTATTGATTGCAATAATTTAATTGTTGCACTCTCTCATTGAATAAGAGCGCTCTACAAATCAATTGGACAAAATTCGCATTCAATTAATCAGGGTAACAGTATGTTGCTTTGGTAGCTCCAATATATGTACTGGATGTTCCATGCACTCTTGTGTTCATTCAATAATATCTGGAGGGACAAGGGCAAAAACCTAAAAATAAACCAAAATAATATAAAAAGACAAACGAATCAAAGTCAAATATGCGCAATACTCTATTACAATAAACATTTCACATTATACGTATGTACATGGATATTATTTATAGAAAATATGGAGTAATCGTGTTTTTTTACATTTGCAATGATAAACCGCGATTTACTAAAATTCAACGTTAAGATAAAACTTCTTCGGCGTTGTTATTCATCTCTAAGATAAGATATTTTCTGAACACTGTAACATTCTACTATAAGGTTACCAATATTTGGGTATCAGCGATTAGGTTAATTATTAACATACACACTACAAGATACAAGAATCTTTATTTAAAGTCGGGTATGTGTTAACAAGAAACATTAGCTCAATGAACTATTTTCCGACATGAATAACAAACATACATTACATATCAAAACATAGCAATGAGCTTGTGACCTGGAAATAAAAGCATATAGTTTTAATTAGGTACAAAATATTGGAATACTTATTTACAAAAGTTGTTCCTTATTAGAGCCATGCATACATTTACAAAAAGTTAGATGGATTAGAGCACTGAAAACAGTGATAACATCAACACGTTATGAAACAACTACAAAAAGTTATAAACATTATTATATAGCTAGAACTTTTTGTAACTTTAACAAAAGATAATGGATTTGCGTTAATAGTGTGTGTTAGAACATTTTACAGTTCAAAGAAGTACCAAATGTAAAAAAATGAATGCGCATAGATGTGTAAGATGAAATAAAGCTTTATGATTAAGGGAGATGCAAATGGATGTGATGATGTTAATGTAAAAGAACGGAACATAATGAAAGATATATTTTATCAAGACTTGCACAACATACTTTTCCTGCAAAACACAAATATCTTTAATAGAAAATGTTTGGTAAACTACCTTTTCATGAACATTGAAAACTGAAAAGGAACGCGCTGGCGGTTCAAATCGGTTTACGAGCTAAGTTTGAACTTATCATTCAGTTTTGGGTCACCATTCATGCGAGGTTAGGAAAAGAAATAGCTTTTCCTTAAATGACCATTTCCAAGTTATTTTAACATTCCGTTTGTTTCCTCTTTACAGCCCGAACAGTTCAGGAGGCCCACAATGTTTTGCATGGCGGGATTGGGTTCCTGCAGGCGCCTTTCCCTCTCCATCCAGAAAACGCCTGTCAGGGCTCCGTCCAGTGTCCAATTGTAAGCGGACAAACGTATGAATACGTTCAGACCATGACGTGTCCATCTTTTGCTCCAAGCGTAAGTGTTCTATTCTCCTTCAGGATAAACATTTTTTATTTTTTATCATTATTTAAAAGGCATACCGCATTCACAAGATAGAACATACGGTATAGAATGAGGGTCGTATAAGGAAAAGAATCCGGCAAAAAAGCAAGTTTGAAAACTTTGAAAACTTTATTAAAAATACTAGTACATACCCTGAAACCGGATTATCAAATTCAGTCATTTTTTTGAATATTTTTAGTATATGTAATTATACAGTATACAGTGCATATTTAATTTTTTTATATATTTTCAATATTTTTTCACAACTTTGGTATTGTAATTTTTTGGTTTGGAATTTTTTTTTTGAAAATCCGATGCCAGTGGTAAATACTATGCTTTGTAACCGAATGAAAGCGTAAGTGTTCATAACTTTTCATGGATTACTCCTTTGTTGTGTTTTGTCATTATTATTATTTGGCAGTCATACCCATTCACTAGACTGAAAAGATCGTATAGAACTAGAGTCGTATAAGGAAAATAAATCCAGCCCAATAAGTTAGTTCTTACAAGCTCTATTAACCATGCTAATGAATGCTGGTGCCTTGTGACCCAGTGACATTTTGGTGCCATATAACCAAACGTTGTTTGCTGATTCTTAAGTCTTTAAATTAATGACCAAATGTACCTTATACATTACGTCATTGTTTTCTTTTGCATTTTCTTTTTACTTCTTTACTTCACCTAAAATAGGACAGGACAATACTTTTTTTATTTATTCACAAATGTTGTGTTTGCTATGTCCTTTATCTAAGTTTGAGTACTTCATAATATTCACTCAGTGCTGAGACCGTAGGTTAATAATAGTGTGTTTACACGTCTGACAAGAACTCGTATGGGAGTTGTACTGCATAAAGTAACTGTAAGGGAGGTTTCCAAACATATACACACGTAGAAGTTTAAGCTGCACTCTCACAGATTGGCCGTTTTGACAACTTTTTTATTTTTTTATCTTAGAATGAGCAAAATTTTGAGTTAATATCTGCAAACCAGTGATTCAAGACTGCTGACAAAAGATCAGATCGCAGATATTCATATTTCTGTTCGAAAATTATTGTTAAATGGCTTAAAGTGTTTCTAACGACCATAAAGAAAAATGTATAAACATCATTTTTTGAACATTATGATTTCAGATACAGGTTCTTGCCCGCTGGGAGGTCAAGGACGAACACCGTCAGGACATCTTCTGTTTTACCACAAAACTCTCTATACGCGGTTAATTGACTTTCATATTTATAGTTATATTGATGTTTTCAAAAAAATAAAAAAAATCTTAGAATTATTGAATCCGTTGTTTTCTCATTCGTTTATCCAGTAACTTACTAAATTCTCGTCGAAACTTGTTTTGTTTCATTGTCGGATACCCCGATACACACTACGCTAAGCTTCATTGTGTACCATTGGCAATTTGGCTAGGAAAATCTCGTGATCATGAATAATTATTGAGGCTATTGCATTGGTTCCGCAATGTACAAGGTGCGTTACGGTTGAAAATATGCTGGCAATTGCGGAGTTGAACCGGGTCCGCCTTCTCAGTTCAATATTATTTGGCAGTAGTCATGACCACACGGCCATGCAGGTTACTGACAGTATAGAGTTATTTGAGTGTAACATTCGAATTCATCTAAGAAGAGTTGTCTCTCCTGCCTCATGCATATTCATTAAAACGAATTTTGTCAGTCAATTGTCCCACGGTGTGTATGGTGTGTAACGGAAGAAAGTACTGTTGTTGCCGACGATGGTAATGCTTGTGCATTCATTTGGATACCTAGTGTTCAAATACGTAGAAAACGCGTACTGTATTAATTGAAGGACAGCGTGTCTGTTAGGTTATTGTACGAAGCAAAAGTATGAGCCTGAGCATTTACATAAATATACAAAATTTAAGTATAACCTAAAGTAACACTCTTATTCAAAATCAATATAAACAAATGTATAACAAACAAACATTTTGAATAATAAACCTTTAACTACATACCGAAGAATGCATTTATGAACTTATTACTGACTGGTAACAAGATTGTAACCGAACATTAAATGGCTTATTAAACGCAAAACTATTAAATGATTGTTGAATGCTAAAATATTTACTGTGATTTACTATTGTCTCACAAGGTAGAAATACCGTGTTGGATGTAGCTTTCTTTTAAATTATTTATAAAATATTTGAGTTTGAAAACCGGTGTCAGTGCCCGGAAACTCCGCATTCTCTTCAACTTCCTCATCGTCACTGAACGTGTCACAAGTTAATACATCCTAATTGACAAAACTGCGTAAAAGTATAAAACAAAAATCCAAAACAGTGGACAGAGATTACTTTTTCAAACAATGGGGGAGGAACTGTTCATGTTAATAATTTTATGAAAGAAAGAAAAACGATTTCTTCAGAAATAGACTTTTATTGCAAATGAACAAACAGGGCTTTTAGTTGGGCAATCTTTTTCGTCCTCCTACTTTATTGTGATACTTGGGATCAAACATGTTTAATCTAAATGATGATTCAAACGCTTATTTTCAAAGTGAAGCTACGCTGCCACAACAATCATATTGAATGATGTAGTATTTATCTAATAATCTAAACCTTGGCAGTTTTGTGGTGATATACCGTTCGGTTTAAGTTCTGCGGTTGCCTTTTTCTATTCATACTGTTAACATTCCATGAGCGATTAGCAAAAGAAATATTAAGTTAAGTTTTGTTCTTTTCAGTTCTAAACTCAAAGTGTCAAGAACATGTTTTAACAAATCTGAGCACATTAACAACACAGCATCGTACAACGGTCCTCGTATCACCTTCAGGTCATTGAACTCTGAATCCAAACCTCAGCGTATATCGAAACTACATGAATGATTATAAACTCGAGTGTGTGTATTCCACGTGAAAAATTATGTCATATATGCTACGTCGGAAGGCAATATTTTGCTTAAAATAAAGACTAAAATCAAAGATAACTTTTCGCTTACTACACCATTTTAAATTGAACAAAGGCCAGTCTATGCCGATTAAAGAGTCCCACCTTTGTTTTATAACCGGAGTTTGATAAGGTGATTAGTTTCATCTAACACTTCGACAAACCTGTTTCCAAAACAATGTTTTGATAGTGCTCCATCAGACGGCCGTATCGTGAAAAGGTTTGTCGAAGTATCATAAGAAACTAAACTCTCAATCCAAATTTGGTAAAAGACCGAAGGCGGGGCTCCGTAAGCGGCATAAACTGCGCTATGTTTCATTTAAAAGAAAAATGAAAAGTTATCATTGTTTTAAGACTCAATCGAAGCAAAATATTGCCTTCCGACGTAGCATTTATGACGCAATTTATCACGTGGTATACACACACAGTACTCAGTCAAAAAAGAAACAATACCTAGAAAATTTTACACTTTATTTCTTCCCTCTTTGACACTTTTCTGAAATATTTTTTGAATTTAATGTTTAACAACCATTTTAATAAAATCTCATAACATTAGTAGAAAACTATCAATACTGGCAGATTTTTTGCTGCTGTAACAACGATCATGCGAAAACTCATTTCACAAGTAATCAGTATCTGGTATGTCCGCCATGTGCGTCTCTACCTGCAATACAGCGACGTCGCATTGAGCGAATCAGGGTATTAATCGTCTCCTGTGGTATCGCTGCCAACATTTCGAGCATAAAACGTGCAAGCTCATCAGCGTTTTGAAGAAAACGCCGTCTAACACGGCGTTTCAACACATCCAATAAATGTTCGATTGGAGACAGGTCAGGTGAGAATACAGGCCATGGAAGAACTTGGCTATTTCTCTCCTGAAGGTAGGTGGTTGAAACTCTAACGGTGTGGCACAAAGCGTTGTCCTGTTGGAACATAGTGACGTTCGGATTGGCGTTGATAAATGGTGCAACCACTGGCTCCAATATCTCATTTCGACATCGTTGTCCTGTTAGTCTACCTTGCACTTCCACTAAATTGGTTCGAGAATGAAAGGATATTCCACTCCATACCATAACGTTAGGTCCCCCAAATCGATCTCTCTGACGTACACATGCGTCCGAAAAAACGTTCGTTGCGTCGTCTATAGCAACGTATGCGTCCATCAGCGTGATCCAAGCAAAACAGTGATTTGTCGCTAAATAACACGGTGTTCCGCTGTTGTTGAGTCCAACGGTGATGTTGGTGTACCCAATCCCGACGTTTACGTCGACGTTCGGCTGTATGACACGGGCCGTTTTATGGGCGTCTAGCCTTAGTCCATGTTCGGCAAGCCTATTTCTGACCGTTTGAGCTAGTGTTGTGCCGATGATCGATTATAATCGACAATTGATTGGAAAGGCTAACGTCGGCGACAATCAATAGTGAAATTTGAACAATCGATTATAGAAACAAGGGACGTAACCGCTACCGACTAATTTACTTATTTCTGGTGAATACTAGTTAATGTTGAAATGTTAAGGTTTTACTATGTTTTGTTATGTACGCATATTCTTATCAAGTCAATAAGTCACTACAGCACCTTATTACACATTTTCTTTGTAGTTTAACTGCTAAAAGATTGGGTCTCAACATATCATGTTTGTGGTTAAAAAGTGATTTTTAAAACATGTCACCATTTATTTCTAACCATGTAAGAATAGATTTCTCAGTTTTCTGAAAGAAACTGTTTTTTTTAGACAGAAACTGTTCTTGTAAAACATATAGAATATTCAACTGCTTGTTGTACTTGTTACTGACTGATTATTAAAAAGAAATTGATATCTTTATTTGTGTTTATTTTACACATGTTTACAATGCTAAATTAATGTAAAATGAAAAAAAAATAGAGCCTGTGGTCTTATTTCCTGTAATAGTAACATGTAAACACTTAACGATAGTCGCTTTCTGAATAAATAATGTATTTTTTATAAAGAAATCTACAAACAATATTGTAAGGAACACACAGCCAGCAAAACATATGGGACCCATATGGGTCCCACATGGGTTACCATATGGGCTACCCATCTGGGCCCCACATGGGTTTTGCAACAGGGCTCCATGTGGGTCCCATATGGGCAGGCCCATATGGGTCGATTTAGGACCCATATGGGCCCCACATGGGGTTTGGAACAGGGCTTGATATGGGACCCATATGGGTCCCACATGGTATTTGTGGGCTGTATAAGGGCTAAGCAATAAATTTGGGGTCACCTGTTACTTTTGTTATTACATGTTATAATATATTTATTCCAATTACCTAAAATATTTGATTTTGAGTGTTCACCTATTGCATTACTATCCTTTCATTGGTTATGAATTTATCTAGACCAACAGCTATGTTGTGAAGTACAAATGACATAATGTAAACATAATATTTCATTACACAACAAAGATAGCAATAATCTTATTATGTTTATTAACATAAATACATCAGAAATATAAAACAAGATGTACAAACTAAAAAAGTCAACAAAAATAATACTGACAAGATTTTGCGTAATACTGGCAACAAAAAGTGACACACAAGAAAAATGTGACTGAAATTTTGACACATTTTTATTCAGTTTGGTTTGACAATACCGAGCTAAAAAGATCTGGTACATTTATATGGGAGTTTGATTAATAACTTAATAATAAGTGTAAACTTTGTTTTATTGATTGTATCTGTCACTTAAAAAGCGTGTCAAAAAGTGATGTAAAAAAGCACATTTTAAAGGCTTTAACGACATTCGGAACTCCTCGTCCATTTTTATCGAAAACAATCTCGGATGTAATTGGACGGTTTAAATACTCAAAAAGCGGTACGTTTAAGTCCGCTGCAAGTAGATCGCGTAGTAAATTTATTCAGCAGTTAAACTTTATGACTTTACTCTTGAGAATCTTAATTATGTTTGCAATAATACACTTCACTGGCAATTAAACTTAGATCAATAAATACAACTCTAAAACCCTACATTTAATTAATGATATAATTAAAAAAAAAATACAAACTACTTCAACTGATGTACCGGCATACATCCGAGGTTGTTTTCGATAAAGATGGCCGAGGAGCTCCGAATACTTTAACAAAATCCGAATGCTTTAACAAATGTGTTTAAAAATTACACAAATCGAAAGACACACAATTCTAATAAACAGAGCATGGGGTGCATCTACACATTCAAGTATAACAATATTGCTTAGACATAAAGCAGTGTTTCAAACCAGAAATGAAATAACAGTTTCAAGTTAATTGGCACATTGGATTCAATCACAAAAATCATACATGTTAAAATAAAAAAGAATTTAAAAGGAGAAAATTAAACACAAACCAGAACTATTGACTCACACAATAAATGCACCTTGTAGAACTGACTAGTGAACTGACACGACTGAATGTTAAAACATATATATATCCTTATTTCCTCCATGTATGAAGAGTTACATTACAAAATACATACGGTATGAAACAAAAGTAGAGCAACAGCATAAAACAAATATTTACATAATAAATTTATATCATTTAGACCCATTTCATTGTTGTCTATCAAGAAGGATTAATTAATACATACACACTCACTCCATAGGTTAAAAAACCATTTACAAATCAGGGATTACAGTTATGGCCAGGGAAATAAATGGTGTTCATATGATTATAGTCATCTGACACCAATTTCTGGAAAGTTCTTAATCTAAGTTTATAGGGAGTGTATCAAAGTTTAAAATGGTGTACCCAGTATAAGAAAACATTATAATGAAACAAAAACCGACATCATTCCGAGATAGAACGATAATTAAGCAATGCCAATAGGTTTCGCTTACATTGATCATCAGGGAACAAATTATCGAAGTAAAATATGATATTATTGACACTGTAACTTGGGAACAATATTGTGTTCATATGTGTACACGTGTTAGTAAATGAAATCTGACATCGTCACTTTTTGTTTGGAATTGGATTAAAATGTATATAAAATATATTTCCTTAGATAACCTACCTTCTTTAGAACAATCATCCAAATGTGAACTAAAAATATTTGTCTTGTTGATGGGTCTCTTATTTGTCATGGACTGTTTGTCTTATGATTATACAAAAAAGTTAAAGAAACATGGATTTGCCTATAAATATAGATAAGAAATGCTCTTCTTGCAACCCTTAACGATATGAAAATTTAGGTCAAAAGTTGGAGGTATTTCATTATTACATTATTGTGATACATTTTGCATACAATCTACATAACATGTCACACGACATTGATGTGTATGATAAATTAATTGATGCATACATATTGTATATAATCAATTTGAAAATCGGTGATAACTATTCTGACAATTTTTGTTGGTTAAATTTTGAGTCGTAAACCCGAATTTTTTTGGTCAGTAAATAAGTCAACATTCTATTCAGGAAGCATCGGGGTGACCCTTGCTCGGTCTTTGCGGCCAACCTCACAACCTCGAGACTCGAAAAGCAACTTCTGGATGGCCCCCTCCATTTCATTGTGGTTACAAGAGCGTGTTGCTGGGTTCAATTGTAAACATCCTGTAAATGGTGTTAGTGGATAGATGAATATCCGAGACAGCTTTTTCATCAAAGTGATTATCAAATGTTTGGTAATAAATAAGTAGCATTTTATAGTCAACTATATATGGTAATTTTAGCTAGGCAGATAAATTTACATCTTAGTATCTTAATTTTATTAGGTATCTTAAAAAGTTTTTCATTTTTTAATACTTATACTCCATTAATTTTTTTTTTAATCCATTGATGTATATGCATTGCATATGTAGTTTCATTTAGCATATCTTAATATATACAACAACAAAACCACGTACTGAAAAAGATGTTCATCAAGTGAAGTCCGACTAGTTTCTTTTTTTTGTTTGGTTCCCGTTAGGTTGTATTGGCTGGCAAGATTTTTGTCAACACCGTCTTCATTATCCAAGAAACCGTGTCCACTGTGTCATTGACTCCCACCATATTCTGCCAAGTTATTTACCTTGAACAAAAAGTTGTGCATGAAAATGCCTGTAAATCCACATATAAATGCAAAACAATAAAAACTTTCAAGCAGAACCATAGTATCACGCTTAATGTGCTACAATTTTAATATTAAAATTTGAAGCACTGTCAGCGCCCCTAGTACTGGCTTGGTTTGTGTGCCTGCCCTTTAATATATTGATCAGATCACGTTTCAAAAACAAATCTTAATGTTTAATGTCACTTCAAAATTTAATTTTAAAGCACACATTATGCATTTTTAAATTTAAAGACACCTAATAAAAAAACAGACAAATATGTTTCGGAAACTTACAACGGATGTTGCAGCATTCGCTGGAACATTCGCTCATAAGGCTGTCAAATCCTCCAGAGTTTTGAGGGGGAAAGCTATCCCCTCTGGCATCTCACTAGGAACTGCATCTTGTGCTGAACCTCTCGCCAGGATGAGACGCAGGAGCCGCGTATACTGTCGCAATTGCTCCTGCTGGTTTTCCAACAGCACAAAGATCCAGGTGTCCCGAACAAATAACATTATGTCAAAAATAAAAATTGAATCAAGACACTTGTTATATACAGGTGAACCATTAAAACAATAATGTGATTTGCTGTTTGTTAATGTTATAATAATAAAAAGATTCAAGGTTCAATTATGAAAATTATTACATTCCATTAAAATCTCCTATTTACCTTCTTGGATTATACTCTGCCGAGCATCGAATAATGAACGAGTAGCTGGAATGTTGGGGAGTGTTGGTCATGCCATCATCCTCATCATCACCATTAGCAGCAGTGGCAGGCTGTTCACCCTTGCTTACATCCTCGTACAGCCTCCTTGGTGCACTTTTAAATTGGATAAAATACTATTCATGATTGTCAGAATATGTTAAAGTCTCTTTGGAGGTCTACATGTAAATAGGTTCCCCATGAACCATTAATTTTATCGTTGTTTTTTTTTCTGTTGTTTTGTTTTGCCATCTGCCATCCCGAATGCCTTTATTTAAATAATTTATATCGATATGATCGCGAAATTATATGACAAGTTACAAAATCGTAGCGCAAACAATGCTTTTACATGAAAGTCACCAGTAATTCACTTGTTTAAAGTCAAAATACTATAAATATAAATCCAACTTGCTTTGAAAGTTAAAAAAGGACCATTACTTTTTCTTTAAAAAATTTTTTTTTCACTCAATCACGTTCATCACTCGTTCCTCGATAAAATATCACGTGACAAATTTTCCACTTTTTTATTTGTAACTAAACTTCTGCTAAAAAACTCAATTGCAAAAGGTTTATATTTAGGAAGTTATAAAAAATTGAAATTACAGAAAAATAGTATTTATGTATCATCGCCACAACATCGTGCCTGACCATCTAACACTACCCCTACTATAATGATAATGCCAATATATGGGACCCATATGGGACCTATCTGGGGCATATCATGGCAAAAGATATGAAGCCAATGCATGAAATAATGAACTTTTTTGACATAGCATCGATGTAAACATATTTTCATATAACAATGATCTTCGTTTCCCTTTCTGTATCCAATTAATATAGATGAGCAGTCCCATCTGGGTCCCATCTCGCCAGATCTATGGCGATAATTAACTGTGCCAAGTGTTCGATAACGACCTGCCAGACGAGATATTGTCACACGCGACACACCAAAACGTACAGCGAAGTCACTATGACGTGCACCTGCCTGAAGCAATAGCCCGATAACGTTCACCAGTAGACAAACGTGGCATACTTGTTACAAAAGAAACCGGATAATTTATGTGTTTTTCTTCAACTGTACTTTAACCCTTACTCAAATCATTATTCCTTTACGGACTCCATGTTTCTTACAATAAACAACACATAATAAATGCAAAATTTCATTTATTGATTTGAAATGTGTTCTAGCACTCGAACGTATATGAAATGTGTTCTAGCACTCGAACGTATATGACTGGTGCATACGTGTATACATATATTTTAAATCAAATGATACTTTGAAATAAACATATATCATTGACAAACAATACATCAGTTCCATATCAAACATATTTTGAATAAATATATGATATTTAAAGCTGATCCAAACAAATTATTATTAAACTAAAGAAAACATTTCTTAAAAATTAACTTAGTCTTGTCCAGTCAACGTCTCGAAGCTGAATGACCATTTACCGCCTAAACTACTCGTGCATACATTGCACGCCACCTACTGGACATTACATCTAATCAAGGAAAATAATTTTCTTCTTATTCAAATTTTCAAACGCAGAAAATTATATTTCACGTTAACTCAACATGTACCATGTACCTCGTACCCCTTGCAGCACGTGAAAATCTGAAGCTAGGTCGTTTACTTTAATGCTTCAATGAATTCAGCTAATCCCTATGATTTACATTAACGAACTATAACCACTTAATTTTAGTTAATTTTAAAGGATATTTACTTATTTTTATAGAAATAATTGAAATATTAATACGGTATCGTTTCTTTTTTGGGTGAGTATATTTAAGGAATGAATTGCGGGGCTGATGTCATTATCGGGGTATGAACGCAATTGGGTTGGTCAATGTGTGTGGAGTCCGAAGGACTCCACGCGTACTTTGACCAACCCAATTGCATTCATATCCCCGATAATGACATCAGCCCCGCAATTCATTCCTTATATTTACACCAAAAGTTCATTATTTCATTCAAGAATTGTTAAAAAAATCATCATTTCATTTAAGAAAACCTTTCAGTTATCCGTTCTTACCCATTCTGTAAATAGAACGACCCGATTGCAACCGGAAACATTTTTTCAAATGACGTAACAATAACGCAGGAAAAGATCAACAACTTGAAATCACTTTAAAACGTAGAATTGAAACACTTATAACAACAGTTCATTCAAAATATAATAAATTAACACTTTTAAAAATGTTGATTTATGTTTTACGGGACCTGGTGACACAATACAAACAATATCAAGATCACTAGTTTTCATGTATATTGTTATGCGATGAATTACGATCCGAACATATCCGAAGATGTTGCGTTCATCGATTGATGAACGCAATTGCCGAAATGACGTTCATTTAAGGAATGGAAGTTGAGGTGTAAATATATTTATATATCCTTTTACACATATAACCATTATATTGGTAAACATGTAAGCACGGCAGCGTATATTGATTTGCTAATACAATACCAATAGTTTGAAAATATTTTCAAACGATTTCGTTCAAAAGCTGCTTGAACGCATTGCTTCCTAATAACACAACGGAAGAATTTTGTGACTATGACATTCATTGATTTGTGCTATGAAAGACGTCTGGCAAACATGTTTACGTACGAAACTCTTCCGATGCTTCAGCTGATAAGGTTTTTACCATAAAAGGTTATCTGCTGACGTAGGGCTAATTTACATCAATATAGACGGTTACATTTTAAGTCCGTCCCATAAGATGAACCTCTTCATGTCTGTGTGGTATGTTAACTTTTATCAAAAGGACCAGAGATAACGGTCACAAACTGTCATGAAATGCTTGTTTTTAACGTTCCTTATAATAAACTTAGATTCATTACAAATTTTCGATATTCTATTTTGTTAAGACCGCTAAACTTTCTTTGCAAACGTTTAAAGCTGCACTCTCACAGATTGAACGTTTTGATATTTATTTATTTTTGTCTTGGAACGAGCAATTTTTTTGCGAAAATCCATAAAAACCAGTAATATAAGACTGCTGACAAAAATTAGATCGCAGATTTTTATATTAAAGATAAAAAAAATTGATGCCTTTTTCTTTAAACCGTAAGAAACGGTTTAAGCCATAAAACATTAATTTTCGAACGGAAATATGAACATTTACGATCTGATCTTTTGTCAGCAATCTGTAATCATTGGTTTGCAGATATGTACTCAAATATTTGCTCTTTCCGAGACAAAAGATAATTTTTTTGTAAAAATGGTATATCTGTGAGAGTGCAGCTTTAACAGACTACCTTTACCTTGTGTTGATCGTGAAGTTTGAACCAAACAGGCACAACGGAATATATTACACCGCAATGTTATCATGTACAATAAGGTACGAGTCAGCCATCAGCTGACATAAGCCACAAACCGGAACGCTACACCTCTAACTATGCTTAAAACAATGCTGTATGTCCTTCTATTAATAAGAAAGTTACACCAGTCTCGCAGGGAGCTATAGGAACGTTGTATAAAAACTTTCCTTAGTACATGAAAGTTGCCTGTGTATATGCTCAATGAAAATAAGTATAAAAGCTTGATCGTGTTCCAGTATTCTGCACAACCATCTTTGGTCACTGACGAACAGACCCTAGTTATGTTTAAGTTCATCCTGTTGGTAACACTCGTGGCGGTAGCGGCTGCAGAGGTGGAACTGGTAGTGAAGGATTGCGGTAAGTCGATTGCAATTAAGGAGACACTCTTATTTAAAAACAATATATACACATGTATAACAAACATAAATATTGAGTGATAAGCCTTTAAGTAGTAACTAGATCATGTATTTATGGAAAACATCAATTACTGATTGCAAGATTGTAACCATGTAAATAATTGGTGAACACGCAAAGTAAGTTTATGTGAGTGATAAAATATTTACTGTTATCTACTATCGTCGTAGAAAACCGTGTTTCAGCACCTTTCTTTCAAATCAAACTCGGTATTCTCCATAAGAACCATTGTTTTCGACATGTATTCATCCGTTTTAGTATTAAAACATTTGAATTGATTGTGATAAATCTTATTTGGTAGTAAGAGTGCATCTATAAGGAGATTTGTAAATGCTATGAGCACTTATTCTTTTATGCAACATGTAAATTTAACATTTTAGCAGTATAGCAATTCTGGAATTTAAGGGAATAACTAAATGAACTATGCTTTAACCTTAGGGAAATGTTCTTGATAACAAACCAAGAATGAAAGTTAAGCAAACTTAGATAATGAACGGACGAAAAATAGACAATTGTAAAGATTACCTAAATGAATACGGTATAATAACAATATTTCGAAGCTGTAAATCATTTTCGAGATTAAGTTGTTTTTCTAAACTCAAAAGTATAATGTTATCAACATTTAAGAACAACCATTAAATACATCATTAACAGTTTACGATTCAAAGAAAAAAAACCACAAGAGTGTTAGGAAATATGAATTGAACGCGCGTGTGAAAGACCAGACGAAAGTATGTGTATGGAGGAAGATGCATTATACATGTGTGAATGTTAATGTTATAAAACAGAACAGAACAGAGCAGACTTTTGGTTTGAACTTGTAAAACAATGTCAACGATACATACACGTTTTCATATAGTTTGGTCAACGGTCCACGATTATAGAAATTGGTGTTACATATGAAAAATGTTGTTTAACAATATATCATACATATGTGCTCATACAATTATGGCTAATCTTATTCGTAGGTTCTCATGACTCCGTAATCAACTCCATCCATGTAGACGAATGCAACACGGAACCATGCATCATCCATAAAGGACAGAACTATACCATCCATGTGAACTTCACTGCAAGTAAGTATTTAGTTATCATTGTTTTTGTAGTTCCTAGTAAGTTGGGCTCTTACCATGGGCCTCTAAAGAGGTTTATTGTTGAAATTTTGACATCTGGGATTGTACCTGTAAAATTGATACGTGATTTAAATGTTGTTGTATTTTGGTTATATTTGGCCGATCTTTGTTGAGTGGTATAGCACCTCACTATGTTGGCCCTTGGAAAAGTCAGCACATTCTAGTATATGCACTTACTGTAAAGCTTGTCAGACAAAAGTCAAAACGATTCGCCCCTGGTCGCTGAAGAACAAAGTACGAGGGTATACGAGTTTGACTATAGACAGACAAGTCATTCAATAAGTACTTCATTACATTATATTTTTTTTAATGTAATCCCTTTTTCTTTCATAAAAGCTATATGCTACAGCTTACAGTGTACCGGGCACTGACAATTAGAACTGTTCATTATAATTCAGAGTGACTTCCCTTGTTACTAGGCAAAATGTAAACAAACGCTTGCCTCATATTAACATAAATTACAAACCGCATAACTTTTAAAGCATTGATCCACGTATGTAAAACTTTCATTTCCGCTCATAGTTTTAACAAATTAAAGCTGCACTCTCACAGATTGAACGTTTTAACAACTTTTTTTATTTTTTGTCTTGGAACGAGCAATTTTTTTGCGTAAACATCTGTTAACCAGTGATAAAAGACTGCTGACAAAAGATCAGATCGCAGCTTTAAACAAACCGCAAAATGAAAAGGGAAAACGCAACTTTCCCTTTTCAGCATGGTAACATTTTTATTCAACAGAAACCCTTTGTAATGTCCTCAAAGCATTTCTGTAGGATTAGAAATATCTTTGGGAATATTACCAAACACTTCATAGTATAGTATTGAAGAGTTATAGTGTGGTTTTCAACATTTCTGGTAATATTCCCAAAAGTATCCATAGTATGCCAGGTTTTCTGGGAATATTACCAATTTGATCTTGAAAATTTGGTAACATTACCAAAACATTTTGAAAATATTTCCAAACACTTTGTAGTATAGTATTGAAAGTTGTGGTGCGGGTTTCAACATTTGTGGGAACATTCCCAAAATAATCCATACTATGCCGAGAGAGTTTCTAAAATATTCTTCAATATGAAAAGTCACAAATATTTGGTAATATTCCCCCCAAAAATGATGAACATTTTCTGCTAGGATTCTGAACATAGTGTCCAGGTTTTCTGGGAATATTACCAATTTGATCTTGAAAATTTGGTAACATTACCAAAACATTTTGAAAATATTTCCAAACACTTTGTAGTATAGTATTGAAAGTTGTGGTGGGGGTTTCAACATTTGTGGGAACATTCCCAAAACTATCGATATTATGCCGAGAGATTTTCAAAAAAATTCTTCAACTATGAAAAGTCACAAATATTTGGTAATATTCCCAAAATAAATGATGAACATTTTCTGCTAGGATTCTGAATAAAATGTCCAGGTTTTCTGGGAATATTACCAATTTGATCGTGATATTTGGTAACATTACCAAAATTATTTGAGAATATTACCAGATGAACTGAAACAGACTAATTCAACAAAAAGCCTTTGAAAACTCCACAAATAGTTTCTGTAGGACCAAACAGTTCATAGTATAGTATTGAAAACTGGGGCTTTTCAACATTTTTGAGAACATTCCCAAAATAATCCATATTATGCCGAGAGATTTTCTATATCATTTTTAAACTAGGAATAGTCACAAATATTTGGTAATATTCCCAAAATGAATTACGAACATTTTCCGTTATCGTTCTCAAATTCATCTTGAATACAATTATATTATTTATATTATCTTGAAATATTTGGTAACATTACCAAAACTTTTTTGGGCATATCAAAAGATGAATTGAAATAAAATAATCCAAAAGAAAAAGCTGCACGTGGGCTGCTGTAGGACATGAATTATTCTGGGAATATTACCAAAATCTTCATTGCATAGTATTGAAATTAACAGCAGGTTTTTCAGCATGTTTGTAATATTCCCAGAATAATCTATAGTATGACTAAAATTGTTCTAAACATTTCTAAAACATGCAATATTCGCAAATGTTTGGTAATATTTCCAAAAAAAATATAAACATTTTATAACAAGAGATGTTTGTCAAACATTAATCCCCCCCTCCCTGAGCACCATGTTGTCAGGATTATTTGAACAATCGAAATACACATGGACTGAAATGACAGCTGATTGGTCATTGCCATTGGATGACTTTAAGGCAGTTTAAAGATTATGACCATTCAAAGTGTGAGGATAGTAGACATAGTGTTCAATCGTGTTCAGATGATATTTGCCGATAAATTGTGTCCTCTTAGAAGGGAATAAGTAAATACGACAACATTTAATGGCGAATATGAGTTATGACCATGACGTTTGACTCTAATAAGTGTTGATTGATAGAACGACATAGATTACATATTCCTAGTTGTTTAAACCTACCAGAATGTTATTTCAGTATTACAGGTATGTCTCTTGCAATTTTACAATGTGACAATAATTATTTTAAATACAAGTGTGGACTTTCGCATATTATGATTTAAAAAAAATCACACAGAAAAGAACAGAACAGACGTTTATAAGTCATATACATCAGAACATCGTCTAAACACATACACTTAGGTTTTTGATATCAAATGCTTGTACATGGTTAGTGCTATGGTTAAAGACACAAATATGTTGACGTAAAGGCAGCAGTATCAGAGGATGAACTAAATTAATAATAATAATTATTATTAGGAATAGCATTATGAATACATACTGATTCTTTAACATAATCGCAGAGCTTAACCAGCTCACATTTATTGACAGAGTTAAATATATTTCTGGGAATATTACCAACTAAATCTTGAAAGGTTTGGTAACATAACCAAAACAATTCGGGGATGTTACCAGATGAAGTGAAATACAAGTATGATTATTTGACAAACATACAAACAGCCAACAGACAAATATAACTTAAGATGCAAAACTAGACATGCTGGTTTTACGACTCTTGCTAATTTACTGCCGGAGATACGTGTGACAAAATGTTTTGTGACAGCTGGATGACCGACGAACAGACAGACAAGTGAAATCTATTTGCCTCTCAGACTGGGGCATTTAAATGAATAGCAGTATTGAACATTTTTCGGTTATAACACATATACAGTTTTAAACAATTTATTCACAACGTGAATGACAAACAACTAAGTGTATGTTATGAAATTTACATATAAAGTATGCTTAAATAAAAAAAGTCATCGAGAACATGATTAACATAATTGGTGAATGTTCCATCAGTAAACATGGAGCAGGTTCAATACTTTTTTATTGTTCTATGTTTCTTTCCATATCATTAAAATAAACCTAAAGTATCTGCTTAAAGTTATCTATTCAAAAAAATAATAATACTTCTATCATTCGTTCTCGTCATTTATAAGACATTTTCTTGATCGGAATACTTTATAGTATATGCTAAACAACCTATAGCAAACATTTAAAAGTGGATTTATATTTCCTACAAGGATGTCACTATATCAGACTCTGAGTCAGCTTATGCTGGACACAAATGTTGTTGTAAGAAGGGGTATTTCATACAAACAAATTATGAAAACAAAATTGAAAAAAAAATATAATAAACACAGAGTAGATGAGCCAAAGCATGATGGCCTTCGAACTGTTATCAAGTGACAATAAAGGGTATAAATGTAATATTTCATAAATACCAAAGACGGCACTTTCTCAAATATGTCAGGCTTTATGCACAGAGGAGTGGTTAAATAAAAAAAACTCCATCACAGAAATCACAGGAAGAACTTTAATAATGAGTTATGTAGGGTAAGAGCTTAGCATACTCTGTTTATTTTTTTACGTTGAGAGAACTTGTTAGTTTTCCGACTGGCCGACGGGCAAAGGTCATCATGTTTCCCTCCATTTCTCCAATATACACACTCTGGTTTGTATATTCCACAACTGCCACCTGAAGACGAACCAAACATATAAGTATTTCCTAGATTTTATAGATGTGGTGTATTCTTAAAATTACAGTGTATACTACATATTGCCATTACAGCCAAAATCCAATTAATGATCATTTTAAGTTCAGTATATTTGTTATATAATGTCTTATACTTTAATAGACAAATGGCTTTGTTATATAATGTTTAATACTTTAATAGACAAATGGCTTTATATTTCTGTATTTATACTTGAACATACCGTCATATTTTCTGCTATTTCGGCTAAAGTTTCAGTTTCTGCTGTCTGAAAGTATATTTTTGAATCCTGCTGTACTAAAATAACGATTAACTTTATGAAAAGCATATAACAAACAGGTGGTGAAACCATTATAAAAATATGCTGGACGGAGGCGGGATTCGAATCCGCAACAGCGTGATTTTAAAGTATATGGTCTAACCACAGGACCGGGGCTCTAAAGCAATTGCAAAAGTATACTTTGCTCTTAAGTATGTATGATTTTTTTTGCACAATTTCTTGGGTTGCCAAATTTATGAATATGACTGAGTATTATATTGCATAGTGTTATTATTTTGCATACAACATGAATGTGATATGCAATACATGTATGCCACTTGCCAAGTTTTCATTTGAATACTGGTAGGAAAGTTTCAGTTCATTACTAAAATCATTTATTATGCTCATTTATAATTGTTACATAAAATAAGATTTTGCCAGTTATCTTTGGTAAAGAAATCATGGAAAATAAACATTAATAATTTAGCATGTATAAGTTGTTTTTCTTAAATTCAATTATTATTTTCATACAATCTTTACAACTACTGAACTATAACTTTAACTTAATTTTGCGGTTGGCAATTTCTGTTTTTTAGTTGGAAGTGTTTAGCTAATTCGATTACGTATCAACGTTATTATTAGTATCCTACATGGCCGAGAGCGTAAGATAGGTTCATTACCAACCTGTGCGTCGGGTGTTTTGTGGAAACGAGGTTTACTCGAGGTTTACTGAGTTTTCACAGAACACCCTGAGCGAGTGTTGGGACGAACCTTTCTTATACGGGCGGCTATGGTATATGCTTTTTCTCCCATCTCAGTTTAACAAAATGAGGTAAAAATGTATTTTTTACTGGAACTCTTTATGACAATAAAAAAGTACAGTTGAACACCGTTAATTGAAAATCGTAGGGACCCAAAAAATATTTCGGGATAACGATATTTCGGACTAACAATTTTCATAAAATTGACAGCGTTCGCGAATAATAGATGACGTGAAATACTAAGTCGTGAAGATTGCAATTTCGGTTACACGTTACCAATATGATACATTCGGTTTGAGTGATATTTCGTATACAAAAATATTTGTTGATTTATTATGTACTAAATGACAAATAATTCGTTGTTTTTTTTTCTTCTTTATTAAAACATAAAACGTTTAAAACAAATTGACAGCACATGTATGCATTCGGAACATAGTACGGATTATTCGGTAGCGGGTTAAGTGAGCAATGCGTATTTTCGATTGATATCCATGTTGTGTTAACCAGAAATTATATACACACTACATCACCTAAATGAATTGCTAATTTTCTGACATCGATGATTGTAAAATACGCGTGCTCAATTTCATTCTTTAACAAGCGCTAATTGTGCTCCATTGTCTCTAAGCCCATGCCCTGGTGTAATTGAAGTATGGTGTGAAAAACTATGACATGATAAGGTTCGAAATAAGAAGTGATAAATAGGTGTGAAATACCAAATCGGGCCCGTAATTTTTACTTGGGAATAGCGATTAATTCGGACTAGCGATTTCGGATTAAAGATTAAAAATTTAGTTAAACAAAGTAGGAGTAAAATCGGGACCAAAAAAAATAGCGATCAATTCGAATAAACGGTGTTCGGAATAGCAGTGCTCAACTGTATTTCATACGGGTCTTTGTTTTATCTTTGCCCGAGGGCAAGATACTTATTTCCTGCATGGCCAAATTTTTGGATCTACTTATCTGAGGTAGGAGAAAAGTATGTCTATCAAATATTATCAGTCATATGTAATAAATGAATTCAGCCTAGTTTTTAGTTGTATTCCTTCAGACAAACAAACCTTATCGAATCTGGCATTGTTTGCTGGTGTAACCGTTTCCTGCAAAAGCTGTTTCTTTGCAGCAACCCGAGATTCCTGCAAATGGTATAATACAAATATACAAATTTATTTGGGTCAAGGAAAAAGACAGAGCTTAAAATTGAAGCTTCTTTTCACTAACAATAGTCACAAAAGACATACTAAGAGATCTATCTTTGTAATATTTGTATCATTCTACCATAAATTTATGTCAGTTGTAGTAATATGTTTTAAAAAAATGGGAACAGAATCTAGAATCGAGATACACAATGGTCTTTATATCAATATTTCAAAGCAAAATATCGTTTACATGATCCTTCTGCATAAATAAACTTTGGGAACATAAATATGCATTGGTGAATTTGGCTGTTCTTTAATGAAAAACAAGCAGTGCTCCAAAACTCAGTTATTCTTACAAAATTAATATTGAATAAAAGATGTGAATATAAAATCAAACTTTTATTTCTCGTCAAATGTTGAAATTCATATGGATTTTCACCCATTGCAGGAATTTGAAAATATAATTACAAGGCTCAGACAGTAAGCAGACATATTTCATCTATATACTTAACATTTCTTTTACATTACAACTAATACTTAATCCGGTCAAAGATCTTAAGTGTTAACTTGACCTTCACATTTTGATGTTGTAAATATGGTTGTCATCTAATCACATGTGCTGAAGGTTTGATGGAAAAAAATGAAGATATAATGAAGATTTTTCAGTTAATCTACCAAAGACTGTTTAAAATAGATCGTCAAAATATGAAATTACATAGTTATAGCCATTATAAAGAGTCTGTTATGAACGATGGACAGTCTTATAGGTTGACGGACTGATTATTTTAAAAAAGGCGACATGAAGATATCAAAGATTATTAGACTGCAACTGTTATCCTTGTTAATTAAGCAATAGCTTCGCTTGTGTGTGCAAAAAAGACAAAAAGGGACAATATTTTACCAAAATGCAAATTAGTAATAAGAACTACATGAGTTATGAATGTTGACCCTTTGGTTTACTATGATTTATAATATACTTGTCAATCATCTTAGCTGTAACTTGTGTGATTACTACACATATATCAACTTTAACACGTTTTCAACGAAAGACAACATATCCCCATGAAGCTATGATGCAAGCTCATCTTTCTTAAACAGAAGAGCTAAAACAAATGCAAGGAATATGGTCATAATAGGTACCCCATTTACTTCTAGGTTGATAAGATGCGGCATTTATGTATGTGGTTAGAGGCTGTGGACTTTGTTATTGAAGTTGAAGCTATAAACATGCACATATACATAATAATCATGAGAAAAAACGAGCTTCATTGGATATAATTTGTTTCCATGTAAAAAACAGTACCTTTGCCCTTGCCCTTGCTGCTGTCTGTTCTGCCATTTTCACTCTGAGCATTAGACTATCATTCTCTGCATACATTCTGTTTTGGTTTGCCTGAAATATATGTTCATGGCCTCAAAATTTGCCATATTTTTCTAAATCGACATAGGAAATATTGAATAAACATTTAAATAGTACAAAACATAATACTCTCTGAAAATGTGTATAGGCATATATTCACAGAGAATTCATGTTCATTTTATGAATAATATTTATAGATAAGCATGTGTGCTTTCCTTTTTTATGTTCTTCATAAGGTTGTTCATATATAATGAAATACTTGTTACAAAATAGAGGGCCTATGCTTATTTATTTACACTACTTTAAAAGTTGAACACCGACAAGGTCTCTTAACAGAAATGGAAATATTACGATACAATAAAAAGACATGTCAATAATTAATCAAAATAGTTTAAAACATTTACCATTTTAAGCATTTAAGATTTAATGGCATATTACCTGCATATCTGCAATCTGCCTGTCTTTATTTACCAGTTTTTCTTTCAAATTCTGAATTTCCCCTTGTAACTGAAAAATAAACAATTACAATTAAACCCTTATACTATTCAACAACATAATAATGTATGGAATTTCACATTTATCTCATGTAGTCTTCACGCGCGTGAAAAGAAATTGCTCGTTATATTTGTATTTACAACTTATTGTGTGTGATTTTCCCAGCAAATTAAAAACATTTAAAACATTACTATATTGGCAATCCGGGTACTATACCTCATTTATTTGCCGCGTTTTAGCGATGCACTTCTTTTCGAGGTGATTGATATCGGGATATATGTTGCATCTCGCATCCCTGAAATACAACAAAGTATGGCAACTCGTAGTGATAATCTGGGCAAAGAGATTGTTCACAGGTGTGCCTAAAATATTATCATTCCTTGTAACACCATTTAACAATCC